>NC_135281.1:10930198-11237341 GCF_051311805.1 Agelaius phoeniceus
ACCTACCCACAAGGTACAAACCCAGGTGCACATTTGTAATAAACCTCAGAATAATACCTGCCTATTGCCACATTTCACCCCACAGGTACAGCACACACTCTTTTTTACCCTTACAGGTTTTCCCCTGAGCAGGAGACACAAATGAGGTTTCTCACCTGAGCTGCTGCTGTGGCCAAGAGCTGACACAGGGAGAGGAGCCCAAGGGCAGAGATTCCAGCCATGGTGCCCAGGCTCTGCCTCTCTCCCTTTCCTCCAGGCTGCCAAACCCTTTCTCCTCCAGAGTCCAACAGATCCCTCCTCCTCCTCCTGGCTCTCAGCTTACAGAGCAGAGACTCCTCGCCTCCAGATAAACCTGTGGCTCCAGCTGGAGCAGGGAGAGGGGCTGAGCTTGGAGGAGGTGGGAGAAGGAGGGGGAGCAGCAGAGCAGCTCATTCATGCCCCAGCCTCCTGCTCCTGGAGCCTCTGGAAGGGCTGGGCTGGGAGAAGGGACACAGGAGCACAACTGGGATACTCCAGCTGCAAACACCAAGCTGTTCCTTGGGTCTCACCCAGGATATTTCCCAAAGCCCATCACCACCTCTGTGCTGGACAGGTAAAAAGGAACACAGGGGAGTTTTTCAGTGAATTTTACATTTTTCACCTAACTCCAGGAAACCTGTGACAGTGCATGATCACCACAGAGAAATGCACTTACTGCATAGTGAGGTGCTTTGTTAGCTCTGGAAGTTGTTCACATCTGGTTTCAGGGTTTTTTTTAGGGTGATCTGAAGAGCACTGATTCCTTGAGAAATGATGAATGCTGGTCAGAAAACACAATCACAGACAGGTACAAGGAGGAAGGGAAAAGGAGGAACATTCTCAAAGGCACAAAGAAATATCTGAAAGGCTGTGAGGAAGGAAAGAGGACAGTTCCCTGCCTGGTGACCCCAAATGGCAGGAGATTGATGAAGATGCATCTCCTGCAATGAGCTTTATGCTTCCCTTTGTTGATTAAAGGCAATTTCATCCAAAGCAGGGCTTGGATGTGGGGAGGAATGGTGGCCAGACTCCTCAGGGCTGAAATGACACAGCTCATCTGGTTAGGAACACAAGAGGAGAAGTGGAAAGCTGAGGAATGGAAATACCTGATTTTAGCTTGGCATCTGTGCAACAGGAGGCTTGTAGGAGCACACAGTGTTTGTCTGACCAGCTCCCCAACAGCCAGGATTCCTAGAGCTTTGGCAGAGGGATAAAGGGCTCAGATTTACCAGGTTGCCACAAGATTCTGTGGAATAGCTGGGGACAGAAAGTGTGTCTCTAACTCTTCTTGATGGCTTCAGAGTAACTGGAATCCTTTCTTAGACAGCCCAAACCCTGCAGAGGGAGAGCAGCTTTGCCCAGCTTGTACCTCCACCTCCACACTGAGGCCAGCTGGTGGCAGGAGGGGAGGCAAAGGAGATCCAGACCTTGCCCAGAGCAAGCCAGGGCTGGGGGCTGCAGCAGGTGGAGCCTGCCCAGGAGCAGCACTGGGAGTGTTCCCCTTCAAGACCATCCCACATTTCCAGCAGCCCTCCATCCCACACCCACAGGCAGCACAGCTGAGGGGACACAATGGCTCAGAGGAAATTTTTAATTAATCACCACAAAGACACCCCTGTTCTTGTGTCCTGAAGGGAATAAAAAGCCCTGAACTGAAGCTCCCACAGCCAGGCTGGGCAGGAGCCCCAGGGGATGCTCCAAGCAGAGTCCAGGTTTGCTCTGCAGAGCACAATACCTGTGGGAGAAGAGCTGCAAAAGCAACACAAAACATTCTGAAACAAGCAGATACCCCATCCCTGGAAGTGTTCAAAGCCAGGCTGGATGGGGCTTGGAGCAACCTGGTCCAGTGGAAGGTCTCCCTTGGCAGGGAGGTTGGACCAAGATAAACCCTGAGGTCCCTTCCAACCCAAACCATTCTGCAGTTCTGTGATTTCCAAGCACATCATTAAAACAAGCAGCATGGGGGGTGTTTTCCTCTGAAACTGTTTTCCTCTGAAACAAGACTTTCTCCTCCATTAAGTCCTGGGTTATGGAGTCTTCTCCCTCTGCAGGAGGTGTAAGGAGCTGCCTGCTGAAACAAGGGCTCTTCATTTAATTTGCCTTTTGGGCCACTGGACACGTTTTAGAGGTGGAGGAAGACTGGGCAGCACCTCCACAGGAAGAAAGAGCAGCTGTGTGCCATGGTGAGCCCAGCAGAGCACCCTCTTGTTGGGGGGAAACAGGCAACAGCTCATGGCTCCAGGGGCTGGGTAAATACAGGGTCATATCCCACCCTCAAAGATGGAAAAATATAAAAGGAAACTGAGATGCTTTAAAGTCATGCTTTAATAGGGGAATTAACATAACAGACTCCGTGATACAGCTCTGAGTGCTGGCAAACACCTTGTGAACTCACCACACACACCTACAGCCAAAAGTGAACCTGGCAGGAGAGGGAAGGGCTTGGTTTGAGCACTCACTCCAGGCTGGGGGTCAGAGTGAAATCCCATTGAACACAAAACCATAACAAGATATAGGATCTATGCCCCAACTGAGCACATATACACAATGAAAATTTCATTAAATAAGAAAATTACTAAAATCTGTACAAAAGCCACAATTAACAATTCTTAGGAATCTGTTAGGAAAGAATTTTCACTCAACATCTTCAAGTATTTCCATCTGTAGTTAAGTGTATTCTTATTGGCTATTTACCTCCATCTGTTCTTAAGAAGAAAGAAGTATTTTAAAAATATTAAAGCCTTATTTCAGTACATGTGTGACCACGAACATCAGATGTTAGGCTTGCAGACTTTTATTCCCACACACATATGTGGCATGCTGGATCAGAACCTACAGGCTGGGAAGGCAAATCACCCCTCAAATTCCTTGAAAGATAAAGCTTCTTAAGAGCTGTAGCAGAGAGGAAAAACATTGACATTGCACAAGCTGCTGCATCTGCTCCCTGGCATCTCCTACACAAACCAAACAGCACCAAAGAACCTCAAAACCAACCCAAACAACCTGAGCAAACAGCAAGTCCAGACCTTCAGGCTGTTGGAAACAATTTCCTCTGCTTCGTGAAACAGATCCTCTGTTGTAAATTTTTAGGAGTGAAGGTGCTAAACTGTTTTAATGCTCCTTCAGAGCTGCTGGAGGATTGTGCAGTGTGGCAGAACAGCTGACAGGGAGGTCAGGAAGAGAGGCAGGCAAAGAGCTGGCAAGGTCTGAAAGTAAATTCTTGAGGGCTGGAAATAAATGAACCAGACAAGCATAGCCTCTCCAATTAACGTTTCAATTAACTGCCCCACAAAGCCCAGTGGTTTCCAGACATGCTGCACTGGAGCATGCCCTGGCTGGCTGACATTAAAGGCAAAGCAATCCTGCCCTAAGAGGGAAACAGGCTGGATCTGACACATCAAACCTCAGCCATGGGCCTGCAGGAAAGAGCCTCCCCAGGCCACTGCCAATTACCAGCTAAGGCTGACAAAAATGCACTGGGAAATACTTGTGCTGCTTTGGCAACTGAGAAATGAGAGCCTCTGAAACAGTCATGGACAAAAAAATCTGTGGAAGACTATAAAGGGGTTGGAAAACACGGGGAAGGAAGAGCAGCTCTAAACAGTTTTATGCAAAACCTGGAGCTTTTTCTCTTAGAAAGCAGCAGGCAATTTGTAGTCTTAACTCTAACAAGAACTACAAAGCAACCTCTGTGGGGATAAAGAGAATTACTCAGCACTTTGCACCTCAAGAGAACAGAATCTCTACACAAAGGTTCATACTGGTCAGAGACACATTTTGGCTACAGATCTATCCCAGTCTAAAGCCAAACCTACCTTCCTTAGAGGAAGAGAGGCAACTACTTTGACATCATGTGAAATCCATATACTCATCTCTTTTAGAGAAACAGCAATTTTGCCAGGAAAAAACTCCTGGGAAGGTACAGCCTTTCACAGTAACAAACAGAAGTTACACAGCAGTAGAAAGGCATGGCAAATTAGGTCATGCTGTCTTTACATTAAAAATCGTGTCTTTAATAAATACTTAAGTAATTCAAACAAGGAGACAGATCAGTTTTCCTCTTCTCTTTCAGTAGGGACGTAATCAGAATCAAAGCAAAGTGCAAAAATCCCCGTTGCTCCAAGATAGCCCTGAACATCAGATAAAACCCAGCAACAGGACACAGCCTGTCCATGAAGATGAGTAAATTAAGTTTTCCTCTTTAGGGTACCCAAGAGCTGGATCTCACTGAGTTTACTAGAGATGATTAAAAAATCATGGAAGGGTGAAAGTGAGACAGGGGCCAGCTGGATCATCCCAAAGGAAGTTTATTCAGTTCTCCAAGCCACCAAAGCTGGCTCCCAGTACAGGGCAGTGCCATCTCTGCTGGCTCAGGTGCTCACTGTGCTGCTCTCACTCTGCTGCTCCCTGCTCTCCACCAGGCTCTGCTCCATTCTCAGAGCCTTCACCTTTTTCTGGTGGGACCTTAGCACTGTTTTCTTCAGGACAAGTGGGTGTTATGCTCTGCTCATGACTCTCTGGAGCTTGCTTCTCGTCTGTGTCTTCTGCTTGCCCTTTTTCACCTGCCTTTTCCACCTTTTCCTGCTGTCCTACCCCACCTAATTCACTTTTACCCCCCAGGAGTTTGCTGTTGCAGTGGTGCTGATCACCCCCTGCTGAGTTTTGATCTCCACTGGGCTTCCAGCCATCCTTGATTGGAGCAGTGCAGCCAGTCCTGGAAGCAGCTGGGGGTCTCGCAGCCCCACCATCTCCATCACCACCACCCCCCTTCTCACTTGGCACTTCCACAGCTGCACTTTCCTCACTGACACTTCCTTTTCCAGCCTCACCTTTAGCAGCAGATGGATTTGCCTTGGCAGCAGAGGCTGAGGGCCCCATGCTCAGGTTTATGGCCAAGCTCACTTGTTTGCCTCTGGATGTTTTTTTATCAACCTTCCTGCGTTTCACAGCCGCGTCCGCGGCCTCTGGCGCCGCCGGCTCTTTGGTGCTTGAATCATCTTCCTTCAGAGCCTCCTGATCCTCTTCTGCCTGGGAGACTGGCTCTGAGCAGGGGATCTCTGCATCAATTGCACACTCTCCCAGATTATGGGAAATGTTTTCAATATCAGCAGAGTTTTTCAATGATCCATCGCCTTTAGCATCTGCCAAACCTGAATTCAGTTTTCTCTTCTTGCTCTCCTTTGTGCAATCGTTCTCTGCAGTACCCTGCCCTTCTTCAGCTTCATTTTTTAATTCCTCTTCCTCCAGCTGGCCAAATGAAGTTTCTTTTTCCTCTTCATCATCTGCCTTCAAAACACATTTGCTTATCTTCTCCTTTACATGTTCATCACTCATTGCAGGCTGCAACTCCGCAGCATCTCCAGCTTTCTGTTCCACTTCTGAGCACTGGTTCTGATCCTTCTCCACAGGATCACATTTTTGACACTGAGTGTCCTGTTTATCCTCAGGCCTTTGGTGCAGCTGTGCCTTGGCAGAGCGGGGTCTGTACTTTTGGAGTTTGTCATGAGGCCCCCACACGAAGCTGCTCTGAGGTTTGAAGTGTTGCCAAGCATAGTGGATGAGTTCCCTCCTCTTTTCTTTGCTTCTGACAGTGAACAGGAAGTAATCCAAGGCACTTCTCTTGACATTTGGTAATGTCTCCTCAACAAGAGTTTCTGTGAGGAAAAACTTCACCAAGTGCACTTGATAGTCTTCATATCCCATCTCCCCCAGGCACTTCAGGATGCGAGTAATCCTCAAATTGTTGTGGCTGAACCTGGAGGAAACAGATAAGCAAAGCTATCAAGGGAAAGTCTTACAAATCACTGTGAACCTCTGGGACATCTGGAAAATGTTTTATCATTTACTGACTGTGAGCCATTAAAGACTGTTTGACAATGCAAATGGGAGCACAGATGGGCTTACTTTTAAGGCACCCAGTGCTGCTGTTTCCTTTCAGCAGCTCCTTCCTAACCCTCCCTGGGCTGATAGGATTCATCATCATCAGCTGCTTGGAAAGGTTCTGGCTTTCTGAATCAGCCACCAGTAGGTAAGAACCACCATGTTGGGGCAGATACACAAGTCCTGCCCCTGACAGAGAGCCTGCAGTGTTGAGAATGAAAGGATGCTGCCAAAACCTCAGGACTTAAGCTAGACACAGATGGTTTTTCCTTTTTTATTTTAGTACTTGACAGACTTCAAGTTGTTTTTTCTTCTGTGATTATGCTCACTCCTTTCAAGAGGTTAATATTACCAGGAAGGGTTGTTACTCCACAAAACCTGCAGTAATATAAAACCATCCCATTTGCAGAGCACTTTTCACACAAGGACTCACAGCATTTTACACACATTAAGGGTGCTTCATAAACAACCAGGGAACCATATGGAAAGACTTCTATTTTGTAGCTTAACAGAATAAAAGTTAAAAATACTTTTACTAGATAACATTTATCAACAAAAGTCTCCATTCCTCAATGGCTGGGGATTTCCTAGGCTTAGACTTTTTTTTCCCCTTTAAAGAAGTGCCTGGCTGCAGTAAATGCTCAACAGCATCAACACAATCACCTGTTCAAGTTTTCAAATCGTTCTTGCCAATTCTCTGCTCTCTCAAGTTCTCCAGTTTCTTCATTGACCAGGTTGATTCCATAAAATCCCAGCATGAGCTTGTAAGCACGTAAAAACCTGTCCATGACTTCCTTGGACTTCCTAAAGGCCTGAAAACAGGACACAGCAATTAGAAAAAAAATGCAACTCCCTAATTACCTGCACCAGATTAAGTGGCACCTGAATTCTAAACAAGGGTTGATTGTATCACTAGCATTTCACTGCTGACACAAGACAGGCAAATGCTTCACTGTGAGCTCTGTGCACACTAAAAACCCAAGGAAACAACAGGAAAAAAAACACTAGACTTCAAATATAAGGTATTTAGGGGAAATCTTAACACCCTTCAGATCTCAAATTAAAAAGAGACAAAAGCTTAGAATAAATACCTGGATTTCTTGACAGGTGAGTTGCTTGGCATGCCAGTTCATCCCACGTTCACGTAAAGGGAACAGCCTCAAGAGAAAGGAATCTTCAGGTCAGATGAGCAAAGATGATATCCAACCCAGGGTACCCAACTTGTTAAAACCAAAACAGATTCCAAAATCTGTGGTATCACAGGCAGCTCTTGGAGAACTCCCATCCTTAGGGACATAGAAGTCATTTTCTAGTAAACTCCTCCCATAAAAGTATTGTCTACACTAATAACAAAAAACTTTGCTTATGTGGATCTCCCTCTTTGCCTTAACTTTGTGCCACAATACCATAAATGATTGAGATCTACTGCAACACCTGCACTAGAAACCTGTGAACCTGTGCTTTCAGGACTTCTAGTGCTTTGTTTCCTCAGGAGTGCACCTCAACTAACTGAAGTAATTCTGGGCCACGTGTGAAGCTGAAATCAGCAACACAGATCCACCTGACACTTAAAAGAGGCACAACTAGAGAGGCACTGTGTTCATGCAAACAATTTACCACTGTATGTAGGAATGGTTTTCTTCCAGTGTTTCATACTTGTCCCCCCAAGATGAGAGTAGTGTTTCAATAGTCACACCTGCAAGGAAAAGGAAAAGGTGAGGCAAGAAGTGACACCAAATTAAAGTCAGCCAGTCAGTCACTCCACACAGCTCACTATCCTAACCCAGATATTTACACACAAGCATTAGCTCCTCCCACAAGACAACCAGCCAGAAAAATACCTTTGTTTCCTACCACCAGAATACTAAGGAAAATACAGCAGGAATGTTTAAAAATTTAAGTTCTTGATGGGTTTTTATTGGTTTGGGTGGTGGTTTTGGTTAGTTCCTTGGTTTGGTTTGTTATTGTCTCACATGGATGAAACTACTCTTTCATCACCCAGCTGCAGCAGATGGCATAAAGCAGCCACCACACAAGGCACTCACCGTAGGGCACAAAAGGCATCTTATTTTTGTAAAAGTTTAAGTTCTCCATCTCTTCATCCTCATCATTCTCTGGTTCTTTCAAATCCTGGAGATGAGAACAAGAAATGAACAAACAGCAACCCTTGAAAAGGCAATAGTTCTCCTTGCTTTCCCTCACATTCCCTATACATTTCAAGCTAAATCCTCAAAATGTGCTTTGGAAAGTAGCAGCTTGTTTCTGATGCACCCACATGCACATCATCCCTTCCCCCTCACAAATGAATCCTTGGAAGGTGCTGAGCCTGTAAAGCAAAGGCAAAGAGGTGCTCCCAGCTGCAGGAAGAGTTGCTGCAGCAGGAGTGCTGAGGAGCAGCCCCAGGAGCACCTACTGGGTAATGGTTTCTGTATCTCTGCAGGTCTCTCGCCGCGGTCCAGTTGCGCCTCCCGCTGCACTGCAGAGAAGAGACAGAGCAGAGATTCAGAATAAAATCACCTTCTGCAAAATAAAGTAACATTATATAATGTCCTGACTGCCTTCAGCACCTCACACAGGTTCCCCTGCATGTCCTCTGCACTCCCAACACCCCCAAAACCAACCAGACTGGTGCTGTAGTCATGTCTCTGCATTCCTGAAGACAAATTTAAAATAAGAGAAGATAACACCATCTCCTGTCACCAAAATACTTTTTTTTCCTTCTCATCTTATTAATCAAGGTTTTTATGTTTTATGTCTATCTTTTATCCCATTGGGTTTGCCAATGGAAAAGATCAGAACAAGCTGGAGATCCCAAATATGAAAATGGGATTGTTTTTCCTTAACTTAAAGGTTTCAAAACAAGACATGTCTCTGAGCTGCTATAAACCCTAGTGAAGACAGAGGTTAAACCTTAAAATTGTAGAATTTAGGGCACAGAAATATCCCTTGAATTCAAGATTCTCATTCCCTGCAGACCTTGCTGAAAATAAAAGTTTTCTTCATCTTTGCTTTATGCTCAAGATCAGCCTTGATGATTTAGACAGTGGATAGCACCAGAGCCACATGGTCACATTAGATATTTATTGTATTGGACTTCTCTTCCAATCATAACCTTCATTATTACCCATCTTTCCATGTAACCAAATTTTATGTCAAGCCTACCTGAGAACCCCTCCAAGACAGCAGTGAGGAATTTGAGCTTTGATCCTGCAAATAGAAAACATTTAGTTGGAACATTTTGAAACCAAACTTCACTAAGAAAATAAAAAAAAATAGATACAAAATGAGAATACCCACAGCAGTGACTCACAGGATCCTTATTAGTTGCCAAGTGACAGATTTACCTAGTTACAGCTGAATTCACTGTATTTTATGCATAATTCAAATTGCTTCAGAGAAAAACCTGTGGTGCCACATGAATAGGCACCAGGTTCTCATCACAGATGTGCTAGGTTCATTCCAAGTGTCACATTTAGACAGAGCTCACAAAGAACAGCTTTATTTCCCCTCTGAACTACTTCATGGAAATAGAAGTTCCACATATGCCTTAGTTTGAAGTGCATTTTAACTGAAATATGTACATATTTATTTATTTATACATTTGATTACCTCAGTGATAAGGGATTTTGTTACATTTCACAAGCAACATAGACAGGTGCAATCTTGCTGAGTGCTGAACCATCTTATCCCAAACCATGACAGGATTTTATTACAGTGTTCTGTGAATTGAGAACCACCAAAAGGAACAAGACTGCTCATGAATAGAAGGCACCCAAAGCACAGCACAGCCAGGGGGTTCAATGCCAGCTCACAGAGACAACAGGGAAGTTGGGAAATGGGTGTAAGATGTGCAGAATCTTGCAAAACAAGCATTAAGTGAAATTTAGAAGAAAGAAGCAGCAAAAACTCCTCTAAGTCACTTCAGAACCTCATTTGATATTTCTTAAAATCACATGCACAAGAGAAAAATAAAATCACTTTCTAACACTGATCACTAGTTCATTTATTATTAGGGCAGGAATTGGTCTACATTTGTAACACCTTGCTGTAAAGAAGTCACCCATTCAGTTGCCCTGATGACAGTCATGTGGCATTAATGACAATTTTGTTCCCAATTACCAAATATCCCAGAAATTCTTTACATTTAAGGTTCTAAATAACATCCTTGAAGACAGTCAGGTGGGACAGGAGAGCAGAGACTGGATCCCACTTGGAAAGAGAAGGGGTTTGCTGAAGAGTCATTGAAGGTACAGAGACAGATGCAATGCCATCTGCATTGTGTAAGAGGCTGTAGAAGGCCTGTCCAGAAGGAAGCCAGATCCAGACAAAAGGCAACCTGGAGCACAGCAATCCAGAGAACAAGATGGGGAAGCAAAGAGAGCAAAACTCAGCTTTGCTCCTCCAAGCAGGTGTTCCTCCTGGCTCTGTACCAAACTTAAGGCCTTTCTTTCCAGGTAAGAAACACAAACTGAACAGCAAGGCTGAAACCTCTCTGTAGAAATCCAACACCTTTTTGTCTCACAGCAAAACTGAGTGGGTTTCACACACCAAACCTGCATCACACCAGGCAGAATGTGCATTGCTGTGGGAAAGGCAAAGGGAAGCAGAGAACATAACCAGGAGAGGGTGACAGAAAGAGGATCTGGCTGAGAAACCAGCAGGAAAGCTGCTGGAACCAAAGGGGATGCAGACTGTGAACAAGGCACAGGAGCATGAAAGATAAGAGTCCAGAAGAGTGACTGAAACCTTTTGTTGATGCAGACCCATGGGTTTGTTATTAAAACAGCTGATCATGAACTCCAGGTGTTACAGCAGCCTCAGAGGGAACTTCTTAAAACGAACACAACCCCCAAAGTTTCCAAAGCTCACCCATAGAAGCTGAAGGCACTGAAATGCAAGAGAGCTGGAAAGACACACCTGCAGGAACCTCAGGCTGTGAACACTCAGAGACAAAGTGAAATGCAAAGACAGAAGCAGAACTTTATTTTGGAAGCCCATAGCGAAAATAAAAATAAAAAACTCTAACCTCAATACCAAAGAAAGACTTTATCTGCTTCAGGCATAAAGAAAACCATCCAAGCTGAGGGGAGAAGAATGAAAATTAGTGTAAAATAAGCAGAAGTAAGGAACAAGTTTGGGAAATTGATACATGCCTTTGACAGGCTGCAAAGGCATAAATGGCTAGCAGAAGATTTACTGCTTCTTTGTGCATTCATTCTCAGTGCCCTTACAATTTTTTGGACACTGCCAGAGAGAGGTGCCTACACATTCATCACTGAAGGAAGAGCTCCTATTTAAAAATGTAGAATTATATTTCAGGGCTGTCTCAGAGACAACATCCTCCTTTGTAAGGCAAAGCTGGAAAAGTTCACTCACTGGAGTGAAAAAATGGTCATTGCTTTTACAGTTGTCACCATCCAGAGCTGCTCTAAGGAAAACCTGAGGAACAAACACATTCAAACAGAACAATGGGAATGTTCTGGAGTTATTAAAGTTTGTGAAGCCCAGCCATGTACAAAGGAAAAGTTGATAGGGTGCACTCGAACAATGCAAAAAACTTCAAAGGAAATCTCCACCTCTTCCCCTCAGAATTACAGCTATTCCACCCAAAATACCTTTGGCCTTTCCCAGATCTATGTGCACAGACTACTGTTCCTTCAAAAGTGTTTATTTCTATTTTAATGTTTATCAGGGAAAAAAAAAAAGGAAGTTTAATATCAAGCTCTTTTAAAAGTATATTCGTTAGAAAGCTTTATTTGCCTATTTAAATTCTAAAGATAAGGACGAGCCGCAGAAATGAAACTCAAAGTGAAGCAGTGTTTTCCCTTTCTCAGAAAGGGGAGGAGTTAAAGGACTGTAGTGTGTTTTACCTGGCATAGGAAGTACTGAAAAGGATAAAGTTCTATTAACCAAAGCAATGCTGGAGAAGAAATAACTGACCCCCGATGTCAAACTGAAATCCACTGAAAATAACAGAAACCTCAGATAAGACTAACAAATTCATTTTGTTTCAAATAAACATTATTTTAAGGCACCAGACACAAGTGCTTGTGTTTTGCACCTTGCTCAAAACTGCACACGTACCTCTAGTTTTTAAAGCACACCGTTGTTTTTTTTTGGTTTTCAAAGTTGCTCTACACCCGTTCCCTAAGAAATAAAACACGTCTACGAGAAATAAAGAGTTGCAGCTCATTTTTTAAATTGAGCAGGTGTTATATAATGGATTTTTATTGATGGCATGACAGAGCCACCACACAAAGCTGAGGATACCAACCAAAAACTTAAAAGAACATCAATGGCATAACCTCAAACCCAGCAGCCATCAGCAGGGGCGAACAGGCAGGTGCCACACACCACCTGTACTTATGGGATAAAGCACCCACATCATAGGGAGCGGCGAGGAAAAACAAATTAAAATTACATCGCCCAGCTCATGGCAATGTAACCGATCTTGAGGAGACATGAAGTGACAGCACCCCCGTAAACCCTGCTCCTCCAGGGGGATTTGCTTCCCCAGATGAGGACAAATTCCGTGCCGCGGATCCCCCGAGGGCCGCGGAGCCTCGCCTGGCACCGAGCAGGCAGCGAGCAGCGGCTCTGCCCGGGGAACGGACAAGGAAGGGCCGGGAAGGGGCTGGCAGGGCTCCCCTCAGGCCGTGCCGCCCCGCAGGCTCCGCTCTGTCCCCGTGTCCCCACACGCACCTGGCCGTGCCACCAGCCGCACGCCAGGCCCTGCCCCGCAGGCTCCCCCGCATCCTCCGGATCCTCCGCCGCCTCTGCCTCGCCGCCTCCGCCGCCGCCATCCTCCTCCTCCTCCTCCTCCTCCTCTCCCTCCCAGGTGGAGTCGTACTTCCAGAGGTCCGCCTCGTCCTCCGCCTCGTCCTCCTCCGCCCTGAGCGCGTACCAGGCCGCCATGGGAAGGCGAAGAGAAAGGGAAAGCGAAAGGGACCGGACTGTAGCGGCGGGACCGCCCGCGCGCACAAAGCCCGGGCACGTGTGGGGGGGAACGGGGGGACGGAAGCGCGGGCACGCCCCGCCCCCTTCCTGCGCCGCCGCGCCCCATTGGCCGCCGCCCGCGCGGGCTCTGCGCCCGCCCGCACCGCGCCCGGGGGATCCGGCACCGCCCGCGGGCCCCGCGCGGAGCTGAGGGAGCGGCACTCGGGACAGGGATCAGAGAACGGCATTGCCGGCCTTGTACAGGAACAGCGATCAGAGAACGGCATTGCTGCATTGACTGTACAGGAACAGGGCTCAGAGAACGGCATTGCCGGCCTTGTACAGGAACAGCGATCAGAGAACGGCATTGCTGCATTGACTGTACAGGAACAGGGCTCAGAGAACGGCATTGCTGGCCTTGTACAGGAACAGCGATCAGAGAACGGCATTGCTGCATTGACTGTACAGGAACAGGGAATCAGAGAACGGCATTGCCGGCCTTGTACAGGAACAGCGATCAGAGAACGGCATTGCCGGCCTCGGAGAGGAACAGGGATCAGAGAACGGCATTGCCAGCCTTGGACAGAACAGGGATCAAAGAACAGCATTCCCAAAGAGCCAGCACTCTGAAAGTGAAGGGAGCAACAAGCAAAGTGTTTACATTTGCTGATACTCAACTTCACATCCAAACAATTCCTAAAAAGTCGGCATTGCTGCATTGACTGTGAAATCCCCAAGTGCACTTTCCGTGCTACGAGGTTGGTGCTGAGTGGTTGCACCAGTACACACCATTGTCGACATATTTCTACTTCAAGCTGTATAAACATTTCATTGGTAGAGCAAAACTTTTTGATTAGAATCCCATGGATGAGAAGGATTTGCCCACAGGGTCATGAGACTTGAGTTCCAAAATCAGCACTTTATGGCCAAAATCTATGTAGATTGTGACACAGCAATCAACGCTTTAATGCTAAATTACTTCTAAAATAAGTTGGGCCAGATTTTAATCAAGTCACACAACAACTGTCATTTAATAAAATAAAAACAAGTCAAATTTATTCTTTGTATAAAACAAGATAAGCAAATTAGGCAGACAAGAACTTGGCTATGTACCTAGAATACAACCAAAAAATGAGAAGACTCCTAGTGCCTCACCTTGAAGGCAATACTCAAAGATCAAGAAGTAATTCTTCTTTTTATTAACTGATAGTTAATATAGTGAAACAAATTCAGTACCATTTCAGCCTGCTTCATTCACCATTTAACAGGTGTGTGTTGACTGCGATCCATCTTTTGACAACACAAAAATAGGAACTTCATCAAATCTCAATGTTCTAGCATATAAAAGATAAGCATTACAATGTCAGCAAGATTCTTCAGTTGTAGAACAAAACAAACATTTTGGAAAACCAATTCCATTCACATCTACTAAAACTGCTTTAAAAAAATAAATAATTAAGTACAAACCCCACTGTCATACACTACTGTATTACAAATGGATGAAGCAACACCTCCACATTCAGGCACAGCTCAGCTGATCCCTTACAAAACCGTGTGTCATCACCAGATATTTAGGACACTTTCTAAGTATTTGGGCTAAAGGCATTATAATTTTCACTTTACTTATGGTTGAAAAATTTTACATCAAAAAGGGTGAAATGAGGTTCCTCCAGCCAAGAGAGCAACAGAACCTTTCAAATGCAGTGGTCATCTGCATTTAGAATTATTTTAGTTTTACTGAACCAACAAATTGAGGCATTTGATACAAATGGAAGGGAAATGGCCAAACATTACCCACAGATGGTCTCTAAAAGTCACAGACAGCA
This sequence comes from Agelaius phoeniceus, assembly GCF_051311805.1. Classification (NCBI taxonomy): domain Eukaryota; kingdom Metazoa; phylum Chordata; class Aves; order Passeriformes; family Icteridae; genus Agelaius; species Agelaius phoeniceus. Next base: position 10,944,859 of record NC_135281.1, read on the forward strand.
ATGGCAGAAATCCCATTTACAGAAACCACCTCTGCTTTTGATGGCCCATGTGCCCCGTGGGGCACTCTTCCCTCGAGCTGTGCTGACACAGAGTGTGTTGCTGGTTTGAAATGCAGCCCTGGCACTGCCACACCCACCCTCCCCTCTGCCAGCTTTGTCCCCACACCCCGGGGGAGGCGGCTCCTCGCTGCTGCCCAGGAACCCCCCAGCAGAGACAGAGCCAATGCGCAGACTCCTCAAATACTGGCTCAGGTATCTTTTACTTCCTCCCAAAGTTTGTGTGCTGCTCCTTGTTTTTCCTGCTCCCTCCTCCCATCCCAGAGTTTGTCACTGCTCCTCAGCTCTACGTCCTGCGTCGTTTGGCGGCGCTGGGACTCGAGGGGTTGCTGTTGGCATTGAGAACCTTCTCGGTGACTCTGTTGCGCTTCCTCTTATCAGACCCTTCTTTGGATCCAGGATCTGATGAAGTTTTCTCTTTCTCTTTGCTGCTTGGCTTTTCTGTTGTTTTTCCTAAACTTCCAGAGGGTGCAAAAACTGAAACAGGACCAAAGTAATGATTCCAGATCAGAGTCATACACAAAGGCAAACAAGAGTGATATCAAACTTCTTTATATTCCATAAAACTTCTCAAAACAATCGACTCTCAGCATACTTGTCCATCATTTAAGTCTTAAGAAAAAATCTCTGAGAAAGGCACATCTTGCTTTTATTATTTGATTTAAAGACAGGCATATATTTTGACAGGCTAAAAATCAAACTCATTGAGTGGAATTAAACAGCACTTAGTATTAAAATAATTAAAAGAAACACTTACAGAAACATAGGACCAATCTATGGAATTTATAATCAACAGGAGTCATTACATTTGGTACCATAGATAATTTTAAAACTGAACACCCAAAAATTTAATATATTTTAAAATACATTTTAGATCTTTTATTACAGTCTTTAAACACCACTTATTCAGTGATATAAATATGATGAAATTATATAGATAGCAGTTGGCTTTGTCTGTTAGGATAAATAGCAGGATCTCTACTGTTCACATTTGACTTGTTCTACAGCAAAGTGTTAGGAAAACAAGCCTTTTATTTAAAAGCAGCAAGATAATGAGAATAAAATAAAATAAGCACTCTGCCCACCTTCCCATTTCAGCACGCAATTTTACAATCTCTTTTGATTTCTAGGTCCTATTTCCCCCATGACTACAAAGTTCCCAACACAAAGCATTCAAGTTCAGCTTTCTTCCAGAGATCCCCAGATTCCTTCAGACTCCCAGGGGTTTGTCAAGTACATATTAAAGCAAAAAAACCTCCAAAGCTATACAACTTTGTACAGATGCATTAGGAGCAAAGAAGAAATCTTTTCAATAAGCAGCTGCTTACTCTGTGCACTCTTAAATTAGTCAAGTTCTTAGCATGAGCACAGGCTAAGTCTGAGTACAAATCACAAAGTACACTGCATTTGGATTTACATTTTAACATTAATTTCTCAATTACAGTTGGGTTTTAATCTCGTATTACACAGTAGAGAGTTACAAAATTACCTTCTTCAGGACCTGCATGCGTTTCCATCTCTTCTTTTAAAACTTCCTCTTTCACTTCTTCTTCCATCATTACTTTTCCTACAGAAAGCATTGTTGGCAATGGTTAGATGGTTTTAAAGAACCACGTGGACTTTTTCTGGATTAGTAGCCTCTGCATGTTTGCACATATTCCATGCAACGTTCAGCAGTAATTCAGTGCCAAGAAATTATTATTAACATGAGAAAGTGAAATGCTAAACAGGCAAAACATATTGCAATGTCTTATTTGTACTATGATTTTACACTGAATTTTTAGTGTACCTAATAATTGAGAAACATTCCACTGAAGTTTAAAATATCCCAAGAAGTCCTTTGGCAGGTGCTTGAACTTTCTAGTTTCTACTTTGGATAACACACATCAGCTAAATTTCAAAATCCAGCTCTCACTGCTCAACCTGAGATTTCTGTCAAACTCCTGCTCATTTCTATTAGACTTGACAATACATGCTTCTTGGGGGGAGTTTTGTTAAAGATTCTTAGATAAGATTAAAGCAACCAAGAATCAGAGACTGCAATCACATCTCACCTTCTCTCACTTCTTGAATCATTTCATCAGGAAGAGCAAAATTCTTCTCTATATTAGGGAATGGAAGAATCTCAGATTCATGCTTAGAAAGAAAAGAAGGATCTCTGTGAGTGACTGGTAAAGACTTTAATTTGAATTTTGACATGCAATCTCAAGTTCTATTTTACATGCAATTAGGAGCTAAATAATTTTTAACATGACATCTCAGATGTTAGAATCAGGAGGCTTCTGATATCAAGCTGATTACTGAGGTCAGGATACCTGAGATCACAACTCATGATCATTTGAGCTCATTTTAGGAACCTAAACATAGCAATTTCTTATGTAACTTTCTCATTTGACACTTATATATGTATATCAACATTTCCTGGATCAGCATTTAGGCAACTTTAATAGAACATGGCATCAAAAAACCCCCAAAAAATCCTGAGAAGCCACTGCAGGTTTTATTGTCTCCTACTTCATATACTTTTTTATTCAGGGAAAACCCCATCAACTCACTGGAATGACACCTAATTCTAAGTACCATGAAAGGCACGACAGGCCCAGTGATTTTGGCCTGGCAAAATTTCTGAACTCTATGAAGTCATGTGGCAGCACCAACCCTTTATACTCACAAGAGCCTGCATATCATACATGGTGCTGAGATGGTCCCAGATCACTTTGGATGAGATCTGCCGTCCGATATTCTGGCTGAATTTATCCCGGATACAAATCATGTGGAAATGCCGATTCACACCTGGGGGAAGAACCCAGTGCAATTAACACTGCTAGCAGTTTTATTTATGACACTTAGAGACATAAAGAAATTTATTTATTTACTTATAAATTAAAAAAGCCATGTTATTACAAGGCATCAATATATTACAGGAGAGACAGCTGGCCAGGCTGATCTTTCACCCAACACTGCAGGTGCTGATCTCTAGGGAGCTGAGGGTGCCCCTGTGGGTAATTCTAACACAGAGCTTTTAGAGGGGCTGTGTGAAAAACATCCCAAGGGATATAGAGGGAGTGCTGTGTCCAGTTCTGGGCTCCTGAGTACAAGAGAGACACAGAGCTCCAGGTGTGGGTCCACTGAGGGCAACAGAGGAGGAACTGGAGCATCCCCCGGACAATGAAAAGCAGAAAGAGCTGGGCCTGTTCACTCTCCAGATGAGATATCTAAGAGGGGACATCAACAATGTTTATGAATATCTAAAGGGGGGTGCCAAGAGCAATAGGACATAAAGCACTGGGCAGAAACTGATGCACAGGAAGCTCCACCTGAATACGAGGAAGAACTTCTTTACTGCGAGCACTGAAGCTCGCTGCCCAGAGAGTCTGTGGAGCCTCTCTCACTGGAGACATTCCAGAACGGCCTGGACACAATCCCGTGCCATGTGCTCTGCAATGACCCTGCCCAAGCAGGGATCCAGCGCTCTGCGCTGCTGTGGAAGCGCAGGGCAGCCGCTCACCCGGCGGCTCAGGGGCCCGGCGGGCCCGGTGCTCCCTCCCCAGGCCCCGCCGCGCCCCGCGGGCCCGGCCCGGCTGCAGGGCGGGCGCGGGGGCCGCTGGAGCCGCTCGGGAGCCCCCGCCCGGCCCCGCTCCGCTCCCAGGCCCGGCCCCCGCCGCTCCCGGAGGCCGCGGCCCGCGCTCACCTACGGGCTTGTGGCCCAGCATGGCGTGGAACAGGCACACCTCCACCTCCGGGCTCCACACCACCGCCGCCTCCTCCGCCGGCGCGCCGGGCTCCGGCCCGGCCGCCGCCGCCGCCGCCGCGGCTGCAACAGCGGCAGCGACAGCCGCGGCCGCCCCGGGCCCGGCCACGGGCAGCGGCGGCTTCTCCACGGCGGCGGCCGAGCCGCCCTCCGCCTCGCTCATCCCCGCCGCGCCGCGCCCGCAGCGGCTCCTGCCGGCCGGGAGCCGGGCACGGCCGCGCCGGGGCCGGGCCTGGGGCGGGGGAGCCTCGGCGGGGCCGCGCAGGGTCGGGGGGGCTCCTCCGGACGGGGCCGCCCCGCGCTCGCAGCGCCGGAGGCGGGAGCGGGGCACCAGCACCGGCCCTGAGGGACGGGCGAGGCCGCGGCTCGGGCCGGGAGGAGGCTCGGGGACTGCTGGGAACAGCGTGGTGGAGCGCTGGGAAGAGCTTGGGGAACAACTGGGGAAAGAACGCATTACAGGCCTCTGGAAGCGCCTTGCCTCTGGAACAGCGCGGATGTGTTTCAGGGTCTCTTGTTTTATAAGTAAAAAAAGCTGCCGATTTTTTTTAAAAAGGTTGCAGAGTGAGCAGATTGGACCAGTTGCTGCCAGGGTGGAGTTCTAGCTGTTTGTTATTGTAATCACCGGTCGTTTTCGTTAACTACCTGTCGTTGATGGTTAAGAATTCCGCCTTTTGTCGAGTGACACCCCGCTGCTTCCTGGAGGATGACACCCAGACGGTGGAGGAGAAGGGACATTGAGTCAACATGCAAATGATATCGGATCCAGCACGTAGCGGGAGAGACCCCTCACCAAACCTAGCCAAAAACCCCTAAAACAACGAGCCAACACAAAATTAAGAGATCAAAGCGATGTCTGGAGGTGAGGAACAAAGCGCAGAGCCTGAGAGACGCTGAGACCCTTTTTTGCCCCTAGCCACGGAAGGACCTCGGCTAGAGCCAGGACCCTGGGAGTCAAACCAAAAAAATGAACAAGGGATTTTTCTGACAATCTCGTGAGGACGGAATCCCCAGCTCTGCCCACAGACCAGTGGACGAAGCTGTACTCTTGCTCTGAGTCACCCCTGGGAGCAGCGGCGGTGTGAGCGCGGACCTGTTGGTTCTCCCCACCCGAGCGGATCATTTTTAATAAAGGCATTGTAATATATAATAGGGACAATTCATGCTATTAATGTATTGTATAAAATATTGTGAAATCCAAAAGCATGTCTTTTGACCATCCCAGCCGGGAGCAGCTGTCTATTTAGATTCAACTAGTTCCCGGACACAAGTTAAGATGACGATCGATGCCTTAACATAAGAATAGAAGCTTCCAGGGTGATAATCACCGGTTTCTCGAGTTGTCCGGAGCCACCCAAGAGCGATTATCGCCTTGCCGATTGCATCTATCAAGACAGTCAGCGGTGCCAATCTGATACATCTGAATACACGGCTTCCCGGAGCCCATTGTCGCTGACTACACACCTGGACCCAGCTTTTGTCCAGCTTTGCATATGGAAACAAACAGCGATGCGTGTGAAGAGATACAAAGGAAATTCGGTCGTCTTTGCCTCGGGCAGAATAAACTGTATAAAACCTCTCTGCAAGAAGCAGCATTTGTGAACTGAGGAGGAGACTGGCACTCTGGAGGTCAGACCCAGGTTCACCCGGTGTCGACCCCGGGCTCGACACTGTATCTTTGGCTGTGGTGTTTTCTAAGACCAAACTTCGGTCTCGCAGACAAATTAATAAATCTTTGGTAATTTTGGCTCATGATTTGATAATTTATAACAGCATTGAAAAGGAGAAAAGTCTCCTGCCCATGTTTATTTCATCTTGGGCCGGTCGTGGAGGCAGCAGAGTGCTGCCATCCCCACGGGCTCTGCAGGGCTCTGCTCTGCATTTTGAGACCCCTGGACTGGGATGGGAACTGGGGGTCACAGCAGGGCTGGGGGTCAGCCCTGCTGCCCAGCAAACCTGGGCCACCCCCGTGCTTACCCAAAAACTGCCACGGTGGAAGGATGTCCCAAGCCCTGCAACCCTTCTCCTTGTTACAACAGGATCGTTTGATATAAAATTGATCGGTTTTGATCAATATTGATCATTTACATCAGATACCAACCTGGCACTGATGCTTAACAAATAACTGCTTGGCTTGGTTACAAAATGCAGAACCTACCAGCTTTGCCCATCATTTAAGACGTAAAAAAAAAATTGTTTGGGAAGAAAGGGAATGTATTACTCCCTCGGTGATAAGGGGTTTTTGCCTTGTTAGGTATAATTAGACACACAGGCACGAAATAGGAGTGCTGTTGCTTAGGTGATAGGGCTTTCCAATTGCTCACTCACTTGAAGATTTAATCCATTTTGTGACATTAAAAGTATTTCAACAACAAATAATGATCACATCATATGCAAGGAATGAGTGTTCTGAGTGAATAATAAATCAGTGGGGGGAAAACACTCACAAGCAGAAACATTATTTTAATGCAAATTATCCAAATAATAAAAAGCAGGAAGGGAAAGATGCAATTTTCTGAAATTGAACTTTCTGTACCTGTTCGTGCCCAAAGGGCCGACTCGTATCATTGTTTTGGGCTTGATGTAATTAATACCCCAAACAGGTTAGTCTAACATTAAATAAACATTTGAAATAAGCTAAACCCAGAACCTCATGTGTGAAGCCTTGGCAAGTTTGATAATGTGAATCATGGATGTGGATGCCTGGGTACAAATCCTCTTTTCCAGTGGGGTTCAGTCTGGAATGGAAAGGATTCTGTGACGCCTGTCTGGCTTAGATGCTGTTCAAGTTCTCCTGGAGTAGCTTTCTCTGAGAGCTCCAGAGTGACCAGAGATCTTGCTGGAATGACTTCTCTGCATCAAGAGTAGAGGAATCTCAGAAATATTCCCTCTGCCTGCTGTCACTGCTGTACCGTGTCCTGGCTGTGCTGGACCTGCCTTCACACAGCCCAGGCTTCACAGATTTCCTCATTTTGAGCCCAAATTACCTACCCACAGGACTTTGCCACTCTCAAACACAGGTCCTCATGTTTTTGCAGTTAAACCCAGCCCTAAATCTCAGCCCTGTTTAATCTTTCAGTGTTTATTTCATCTATGCTGCTGCCTGGTCTTCAGCGGCTACTGAGAAAAAGGCTTATGATTTCCTGTGATGGTTGCACAGCAGGAGGAAATGAGTTCCTGAACAACTCAATCCCTGCTTTCATACATGTTTCTAGACACAGAAAAATGAGAGGAGAAAGAAAAACAAATAAATTTCAGAGTATAAAAATTGTTCCCCAGTAGAACAGTTTTCAAAGTTTTGCAGGAATAACTTATTTTTAAGCCTGTGTAAGGCACTGAGTTTCAGCACTTTCATCTGTCACATTATGCTCCTACTTAAAGACATCAAGAGGGAATAACTGTGTCAACTCAGACAGCAATTTTTATGTCACTAAGTTCTGATGGCTAAAAAAAGTAACACGTGAAACAGAATATGAAAAAAAACTATGCCTACCTCTGAAAATACAACAGCATCTGAAAACAATTCAATTCAGTGCAATAATATTAATGCAACAGGAGCAGTGTGTGCATAAACTGGCTGCTATTTTGTTTCAATCACAAATAATTACATTTCTGTGTGTCTGAATTCCCTTGTCACGTTCAATGCCTCTAGGAAACATATGGGAGCCTATAATAATGCCACGTACAGCCTCCACCTGGATCTTGACCAGAGTTTAATTTTTCCCTCATTAAATTTGACTGGTTTGGTTTTGTTTTTTTTTCAGTCACCGAACAGATTTTTCAGAAAAATTTACACTTCTCTCGTTCAACTTTAAATTCTACTTTTGGGTTTAAGCAGATATGGGCTCTGGAAGACCTGCATGATTTTATTCCTTTCTTTTTCTTCCTACTCTTTAGGCTGCTTTCAGCCTTAAAATCCTGGCTGGTTGTTGTGTCACCTAAGGGTGCTGAGCCCTTGGCTGGATCAGTGTTTCCCCCACCAGAAGATGATCAGTAATTCCCTAAGACTTTGCAACAACTGAGAAATCCGCCTGGCATTTGGCATTCTCCCTAGAAACGTTGGATTTCTGGGATAAGCAATATGGCTACAACTATTTCTGTCATTATTTTAGAACACCATGTGCTTGGTGCCCTTAACAAAGCAAAAATTTCATTCCAAATCCTGTAATTTTTTGGTGTGCCTCATGAACATTTGTAAAAGAGTATCATCTGCCTACTTTTAAACCCAGTCTTTTAACCTTTGCTGGAGAGGTTTAGAACTTCTTAGATATAGAATCTAACAGGATTTTTCTTAAACAGGTAAGAAGTACATGCAGAAGTACATTTTTTCTGGAGCGTCTTCATGCACCAAATTACTCTCAGATCCATAAATCCTCCTACAAAATAAGTAACCTTGGTACCTTGGCACAATCCAGTATTTCTGAATAGAATACCCTTTGTGACTTGGAGAACCTCCTGCAGAGGAGTTCTGATGTGATTTGCAAGCTTGAGCTGTACTTTCAAAATTCATTTTTTTTTCAGTGTGAAATCTGTGGGAAGTTTTGCTTTAACAGAGCTACCCAGGGAATTGTCCAAAACTTGGAGCTTGCTTATTTTGCAGATCTTTTAATAAATCAGTGAAGATGCTTTGATATGTGAATGGTTTTCTCCCCATTCTAAGATAAAGCTGTTTGTTGTCAGTCTTATCACAAAGCCCTTTAGAGCAGCATTGCCTCTTCCAGTTGATTACCTTTTTCCTTTGCTTAAAGGTGTATTTGATTATATTAAACAAGGACATTGAATGGAAATTTCACTCTCAAGATCTGCCCTGCATGGCTTCTTACAGGTGCAAAATAGGGAATTTAAATCAAAATAAGGGTGAAGCAGCAAGGCTGAGGGCAGCAGCTGTCAGACAGGGGATCCACTCTGCTCAGACATATGTTCTCAAACTGAATTTTTCCCTTGTGATCATTTGTGCTCGTTCTCCCGGCGGAGGGAGGCTTCAAATTAGGTGGGCATCAGATGGCAAACGTTGGAAAAGTAGATGGAAACAGTGCAAATAATTATCTCTGAGCATGCACAGAGGCGTTTGTTATCGCTGCTGCTGTGCTTTAAAATATCCCAGCACAGAGGGGCTTGGAGAAGGAAAAGCCATTTACTGATTTTTCAGTTTAATAAATCCATCATACCCCAGGCTTGCAGAGAGGCAGAAAGATAACCAGGGGATTTATAACGAGCAAGCTCAAGGTGAGCACAAGGATCAATTCCTGAATCCTTGGCTAGCCCAAGCCAACATCAGAGGATGGTTTATTGAAGGTGGTTTTTACTGATAGTGCCCAAGTGTCATAAAAACTGAAGTCCCATTAGCCCAGCTGGTCAGGACAGCTCCAGAAGAAATTCCCTTCCTCGACAGTTTCAGCATTGATTAGGATTGCTCAGCTCATCCCTTTCTTCTCGGGGGCATTTAAAAAAATATTCTTTTTCAAGCTACAACTACTAGTTTGTAAAACAACAAAGAGGCAGCATGAGCAGAGAGGATCTTCAGAAGGGAATCAGGGAAGCAGCAACCCTGCCTGGCTGGCATTAGAGCGACAGCCACACTCAGCTGTAGCTGTGGCAGAGGGTGGCAGCAGATTTGCATGGAGCACGTGTGCTCCTTCAAACACACACAGAACCACTCAGGGGTCTGGGAGATCCTCTTAGAGACCTTTTTTTTGGCTTTTTTTTTTTTTTTTTTTTTGCTGAGGGTATTCACAAGCACCTTTCAGCAGCATCATGCCTTAGGCTGCAATGTGATGCCTGAAGTTGTTTCCTGGGATGGATCCAAAGCAGCCACAGCCAGGCAGGGAATGCTGCTGGCACAGAAAACAGCACAGAAAGCTTGGAAGGGACAAGTCCCCTTGAGATTTGGCTTGCAATGATGATAAATCATACAACCAGCCAGGTCTAAGCCAGGTAACTTGTCAAGGAATGCCTGAATTTGTAGAAATAGGTCTCTAGAGTCAGTGTGTCTCTGAAATGAGAGTTCATAGAGTCCTACTCACTGGACATTTTTACTCAATGGTCATGGAAATCAGTCCAATCCCATCTCCTGTTTTGTTTTATAAACACTTCTGGTTTGATTCTAAATTTTCATTTGATTTACAGAAGCAAAACAGAGCTGTGTAATTCTGTCTTTCCTCAAGATGCAAAGTGTATAATTACTCACAGTAGGGAATGCTTGATAAACCAATACATTTCATCCTGGAGCTTTATCTGTTGAACCAAATTCCTCACTGTCCATCACCTGGAGAAGAAATTGGATTCTCAGAAACCATCAGTATATTTGCAGTGATTCCATTGGTAGGAGATGTTCTTAACCTGGGTCACTTTGCCTTTAACCAGGCAGATGCAGCCCTGGATCAGGAGCAGCTTTGCCTGGTGTTACCTAAAGTCTCTGAGTCTTGTCCTTCGCATTTTCAATGACTCCACCCACATCTTTAATAACACTAAACCCCCAGACTGACTAAAAAAAAAAAAAAAAAGTAGTTTTATGCCTAAGTGTGAATCAAAGGGGAAAAAATCCATTGATGTCAGTGAAGGTAGAATTCCCTGTAGAATGTAGTCTGTTTTCTGTTTATTTGGTTATTTAGGAGCCACCTGTAAGAGGAGACAGGGGATAATTGGTTATTATTTTTCAGGCCTGGGACTCTTTTATTTGTTTTTTTTTTCTGTAATTTACAGCACATATTGCAAAGCCAGCTATTCCTTCTAAAGCAACCCAGACAAAAAAAAAAAAAAAAAGCCAAAATAACTGTATCAGTAATTTAAAGTATTTGGGTTAGACTGAAGTGTTTCCATCTTCATAGCCAAAAAAATGTCAGTTTTTACTGTGTGTCTGCCTAGGGTGTCTCAGGAGCAAAAAAAAAACCCCTCAAGTAAATAAACAGGTTTAAAGAAAGGCTGTAGACAACACTGTCATGACTGACATCTCTATATAAAAAACATGCTAAAAAAATCTATCTATATATATATATATCAATCTGTTCCTGTAAAAAGGCACAGACACAGCTAACAATATCACCAAGGTAGAATGTGCAATTGTTTTTGTTATGGATTGATACACTTGGCTACTTCCTGGTTTCTGATTCAGCAGGCAGAACTTTATTTCAGTGCATTGCAGCTTGTGTGGCAAAACTCAAGGATTTTTTAAACTGTAGTGAGGAGCCATAATTTGATGTAAAAGCCAATGATGCCAATGAGGGATTGCTTAAGAAGTTTGGTAAATTATGTATGATATCTTCATCAGAGACTTAATTGCATAAACCTGCCCACTGGATCAACAGTTCTGTATTGCATCCAGAATTCTAATTACCAATTTCTGCACGGTTTCCTACTCAGAGCAGCACCTCATCACTCTGGAGCTGCAGGAATTTATAGTGGATTCAGAGGCTGACTTGGCCAATGTGCTCTGCTCCTTTACTAAGATCAAAATCTGCCTTTAAATGACTGCTCCTGCTTTATCCCTGGTTTATTTTGCTCAGTAGCCTCTACCCTAAAGTTGATATTTGAACTTTAGAGCATTGACTCCAAACTCCAACTTGAGATTCCTATGGGAATGCAGCCTTTGCTAGGTCAGGTCTGTGAGCAATGTTACATGTATATCAGAATTCCCACCTGAGCACATATGTTCAAGTGTTCTGAGGACAGCTGTGATTCACAGACCTCTTTTCTTTTCTTTTTTTCTGGAATGGAAGTAATTGAAAACTTGCACCTTTAAGTAGATTTTATCTCTTTGCATTCTGGGGATAGTTATCCCCCCTTACCATAAATGGATAGAAATCTTAGCACTTCCCATTTCTTCAACTGCATCAATTGCTTTGAGTAAGGATCTCATTTTCACATGATTCCTATAGACCTGATGGACTTAAATTCGGTGAAAATTACATAAAATTGAAGAGAGCCAATGTAAGTGATGGCATGGCAGCACTATTACTGTCACCTACTTTGCATAATCATGTTAGGGACAGAGCCTGGGAGCACATTCCACAGCTTTTCCCAGCAAGCAGTGGCTGGAAGCTCTTTGCAAAGAGAGAGAGCTTCCCCTCCTGCTCAGGATTTCTCAATTGCCTCAGCCATTCATGCTGGTTTTATGCTCCTTGAGACAATATCAGAGGTAAAGTATTAAATGCAAGGCATTTTCTGAAAGGTAGGAAGAGCCTGATTTCTTTCCTAATAGATAATTTCACCATTTATCCATGTGAGACACATAGAAAGAAAATACCTGTTGGATTTTATCATGTGTGTTGGGGGTCATACTTCTGAAAACTCATAAAATCTGTCGTCAGAGGCTGGACCAGGGAGGTGAGGGATGAGCTGATCATGCACACAGGGCTTGGGATCCCACCCCCACAGCCTGGTGCTCCTGACTCATCCTCCAGCCCCTGCAGGAGAAATCAAGGATCTCTCACTCTTCTCCCATTCTTAAAACTGTCTCTGATGAGTTCTGAGTTACTCACACTTTTATACCCAAAAGGAAATGCTGATTCAGAAGGTGCCAGTGTCTCTGGGGGTCTTTCTCCTGCCTTCCCAGGACTTCTGATCTGCCCTTGGGAATGGGGGTAGAGAAAGCAGCATTTGCTACAGATTTGCTCTTGGAGACATAATTTAAGAATATCCAAGCAATATCAGGGTTCTCTGATTCCCCAACATTTTCATGCCTATTCTTTAGGACACTGGAGATGCTGCTGCATGGCCAAAAGAACTTAACCAGGACAAAAATTCTCTTTTTTTTTTTTTAATATCTTTGTTCACTAGCAATTTTTCCTATTTGCCAAGGAGTCTGGATCTGGCCATATGGGGCAGAGGCAAAGCTGACCCCTCATTCACACAAAATCAGTACATTTATTAACTGCTATGCTCATTGTGGGATTTTTTATTATCTCTGATGTACTTTGTATTATAGGGCTGAATATATGTGAAGGAAAATTTAATGTCTAATTTATATTTGCCAAACTTACTGTACCTCAGAGCTAACTCCAAGTCTTTCAGAACACAGATCTTTTTCAAGCTTTCTTGGCTGCTATGAGATACCGAAACCTTAAAAATAAAAATTTCTTTTTGCAGTAACTTTAGAGAGACTAAATTAGGCTCAAAGTTCACTCACAGACCTGCAATAGGAGTTATTCAATCACATATATCTGACTTTCTAAAGCCTTTCATTTTTAACCCTCTATTAGTAGCAGATGAAAGTTTGTTTGGAATCCAGGTACATCTTGCCATATAATAGAGTTCAATAGACTTCAAGAAAATAATAAGTAAAAATCTCTTTTGCCTTAGCAGTAGGAAATTTGGGGCTCAGGTGAACTATAATCTGTCCTATTAACATTGCACACCAGAATTCTGAATTGCTCCTGCAATGATAATAAAAATATACAAGGTTTAAAGGATGGCTTTATCCCCAGAGTTTCATTTCCCCTCCATAGAAGCTATTACCTTAAATTCTCTCCACTTTTGCTGATGTTAAATATAATCACCACAGTTTTTCATTTGAATGACTAGGTCTCCACTAGAAAATATTTACAGCTGGGGTAAGTTTAGAACTTGCATCTACCCATGTTTTGTTTGATGCTTTTAAAGGAAGGGTTCTGTGACCTTACAAGGACCACCTGACCTTGCTCAGGGGGCAAAATGCTCCAGCTCTGTTATGTGGAATAACCTTCTACCAAATCTACTTTAACAAAGTTGAGTTTCTCAGAAATTCCCTTCTATAATGGCCTGGCTCACAATGTCTTTTTTCCTTGATATCTGGGTCTGCTGTTCTCCCTTTTACTTCTTAATCTGAAGGCCAAATGCTCAATAGCCCAAATGGAAAAAGACCTAAAATAAGAGGTGAAAAAATAAAGTTTGTGGCAAATTTTTCGTGCTGGGCTGTTCACTGCCTCTGTTAAATGATGCCCTTCAAACTGGTCTCATCATTTTAATGTTCCTTTATTTTGTTTTTTAGCTTTTTATGGGACAGATTTTCATCAGTGAAAGCAATAGAGACCCAGATGTAGAGCCCTGGGCCTGCTGTGACTGCTGTCCTTGTACAGGTGCCAAATGTTCATCCCTAGAGCTGATTTTTTGTTGTATTCTCATTTCAAAAGCTCTAGTCCTGCTCAGGACAACATTTCATTGCCATTGCCTCTCTGGGTGTCCAGCTGGGATGATCCATGGTGGCTTCCACCCCTGGGCACAGCAAGGGAAGGGGCACTTTCTCCCCATTTTGTGTTTGGCACTTTCTCCCCATTTTGTGTTTGGCACTTTCTCCCCATTTTGTGTGTAGCAGTTCCTAAAATTGTTTTAAGAAGTCTGGCTGTTACATCCATTAATTTAATTTAATTTCTCTCCATTGCAAGGGAGTCTGGTTTGTTTCTGAATATATTCCATGATCAAAGTTGGGATTAAACGAAAATATTTCCATCCTTAGAAAATTACTTCACCTTTTAGGTGTGTAGCTGTTTGTGCACACCTGTGCAGAAGTGTAATTCATCTTCAAGGGATTTAGGGAGAGCTGATGAATTTTCCACTTTATCCACAGTCTGATCTGGAAGAGGAATCCAAACCCATAATATTCTGCATTCACTTTGAATTCTTTTCGTTATTCTTCTTGGATCAACTTAGTGGAGTTGCTATGAAAAATAATCTTATCTCATTTCCCACTTTACCTTTTATTGCTGCAGTTCATATCTGCATATTACCTTATCTCTGCTCCCTGATGGGATTGTTGCTAATTTATTCAAATTCACAACATTTGCTATCTGCTCCCACTATGATCAAGGTGGGCTCATGCAAAACTGTGCTCTTCTAATCAGTTTTATTAGACAGGATTGCTGATTAAATGCCTTTGTACTTGTCTTCCAGACCAATTTCTGAAATGAATTTTGACAATGGCTGTTTGAGGCTCCCGTTTCTAATACAGGTAATAATCAGGTTCATAATAGGAAGCTCTTTGACAAACATATTTCTAGAAAATGAAGATCACAAACTTACTGGAACAGTGAATACCCCATTTGTGCTGCTCCCTTTACTCTTCAGTTATGAGCAAACAGTACTTTAAATAATTTAAACATGATGAAGTTTTATTTCACTGGGCTGAATCCTCTGAGTTCAGTCACTGGAGCTGCTCCTAACTCTTTAATATGTCTTAATAAAAGAAACTTCTTTTGTCACCAAACCATTCATTTTAATTTTCAGTTTGAAGCAACAATTGCCAATTACATTGTAAAAAAGGACCAATCATGGAAGATAATGGAATTGTAAAACTTTGTGACCTATTATAACAAGAGGGCAGCTGAGGAAAAGCTTTTCATTTTGACTGTTAACTGCATTGTGAGTCTAAATATTTTTTCTCAATTTTCTGTTCAATTGAGTCTTCTGCTAAGAGATACTATATTAAAATAGCTTTTCTCTTTATCTACTTAATGAGAAGTTATAATTAAGATAAATGGGATCAAGCATCAGATCTCAAACTGATGTTATTGGGTGGACACAGCTGTATTTTTCCTGCTTTATAAGTCTTTTTGGTGTTAGCAACTGGAAACCTGAATGTTCTTCAGAATCATCATTAGGGTTTTTTTTGTGCCTTTGCATTCAGCTTCAGAATGAAAACTCTTTGTAATCCTCTGGGCTGGATGCTGTGGTTCCATAGGCTCAGAGGACTCACAAATTCAGGTCATCTCAGGGGAGG
The DNA here is from genome assembly GCF_051311805.1 of Agelaius phoeniceus. NCBI lineage: Eukaryota > Metazoa > Chordata > Aves > Passeriformes > Icteridae > Agelaius > Agelaius phoeniceus. Next base: position 10,960,353 of record NC_135281.1, read on the forward strand.
GGGCAGCCAGAGATGAATGCAGGATAATTACTTGGCCTCGTGGTGCACTCTGACAGTTCCTTCCTTTCAAATTCAATACAACTTTATAAGTAATTAAACATAGCTTGGCTTCCTAAGGCAAAATGGTTTTAGGAGTGGTCAAGCGCCTCGTGGAGCCCTGCTGATGACACTGGTGTCCCTTCTGTGACATTATTGCATGTGGCAGAGCAGAGCAGTAGCAGTTTCTAGCCTGAAGGTTTCAGTTCTCCAATCTTTTCACAGGTACCACTCCCCACTCCAGGTACCACGGGCTGTTAATCCATACTCTGACTTCTCTTAGTGTCAGAAAAGGTCTGATGTTAATCCTCAAGCTTCAAATCTGCCTCTGGGAAAAATCCTGGCACAGAGCTAGCACTTACAGAGCTGGAACTGTTTGGAATAAAACTGTTTTAAGTGGCAAACCATTTATTTTAAGTGTTGGATCTATAGAGATAACAGTTTCAAAAGGGAATCTTAGTCCCTGTACAGATTTTTCTTGAACGTCACATAAAGCAGAAGTGCACCTTTATCAGAAAAGAAGAAATTTTGTTGGAAGTTTAGCAGCAGCAATGGCACTTTTGTAGATGTTTTTTTTTTCTTTTTCAGTGTGAGTAGCAGTGGTGAATTTGTCCAACATCCTTGTGCTATGTGCAGGGTTATGCCTTGGAACTGCAAGAGAGGCACTGCTGTCAGCATTTCTGGTACATGCTGTGCTTCCCCACTCTCACAAAAACAAATTTTCTGGTTTTCTGGGTTTTTCTTCTCACCGTGCCACCCCAGACATCTGACTCCCAATGTATAAATTTTCCTGTAAAGTGAATCCCACACGTCCTCAAATGCAAGTCTGTGACTAAGTTTGTCAGAATTCTTTGTCTCAATGCTTTTGTGTTTCTCTGAGGGGCACAACAAGATGAGAAGTGGCCAAGTCCAGCTGGAGGTGGGCTCCTGCCTGGTTTCTGCAGGAGGAGAACAGACTGTTCAGAGAATCATTTAGCAGCTGTTTATTAGAGGCATAGGCATGTGATTTTGGGGGTAGTGAAACTTGGCAAGGACTTATATTTCAAAAGAAAAAACAAACCAAGCAAAGAAAAGCAAAAAACCTGCCAGTCACTGATCTCCTTCTGCTTTCCAGCGAGTTTAATCTTGTGTTTCCTTCCAAATTCACATGGACATTCCAATTGTTGTGTGCAGCACCTGAGACTGAATAAGAATCTAATCACACTGACAATTAATTTGCAAAGAAACTTATTGAAAAATGCTGTTAAGTGCAAGAAGTTTTGGGAACGCGATAGAGAAGCTCACCAGGTGCCCATTTTTTAAGTCTGAAGGGCTCTAATGTAATCTGACAAATTGAATCTGGGATGGAGCTGCTCTACTGCATTTCAAGGCCCTCAGCAATGAGGAAAGTGATAAACTTTGGTTTCCTTGGACCTCTGAGGCAGGATATATTTACAGAACAGAATTAAACAGACTGAAAACTCCAATGCTTGTGTAGGAGCTGGGAAATTGGGCATTAGGATACATCCATGAGTAGCTGCAGCTCTGCTCCCCCTACAGCAAGGATGATTCACCACATCTGCCCCTGACATAGGAGACAGGCTTTGAATTCCTTTTGGATTCAGCACTCACTCTATCAGCTCTCCTAAAGCTTTCCTCATTGCTTTTTGTCCTGAGTCCTTCTAACCATGCTCAGCTACCCCACAAACAGGGGGTCTGGGATTCTCCTCTGGATTACCAGGGCCTTTTTCCCACCTTTGTACCATAACCCTGGAAATTTCTGTAAAAAACAAGATTTTTATTCAGTAAATCCCCTTTAACCAAGCAACAGTACATTAAGAAGAAACTATAATATCTAAAATAAAAAAAATAAAGCTGCCATGAAAGCTGAGCTTTCACCCCAAAGTGCAAGAAAGGCAAAGAATTAACTGAAGTTTATATTCCCTCCCAGTTTGTATGTGGGAAGTGTTCAGATACTGTGCTGATGAGGGGTGATATAAAATGGTTGCATAATATCAGAGTTTAAATAAAAGGGTGTGGAAAGCCAGTGCAAAGATGTGTGAATTCTGAGGAAAATTCGAGTTACAATTAATCTGGATAATGTTGCAGAAGGATCCTCACTGAAGTCCAGTCACCAGGAGTTGAGACTCCCAGCAAAACTTTTCTTGTTCTTCAGAAAACACCTGTGAGCATGATTTTAAATACTGTGAGCATCCACACAGTCGATTTTTGCAAGGATGATCCCTTAGGAGGAAGAGAATTAGAAAAATGCTTTAATTTCCTTTGCTGTTCAGCTGCAGTTGTTCATCAGGATGGACACATGAACATTTCTGTTTTCTTGGGCAGACAAGGATTTGCCTTTGTCCTTTCTGTTGCTTAGGGAGCTGCTGAACATATTTTTAAGTAGAAAGTTGTGTAAAACAAGAACTGAGGTGTATCTGCCTGAGAAGAAGCTGCTCCAACAGATCCAAAGCTGCCATTCAATGGAAAACTCAGAAACCAAATTTTTTTTTGCTAAAGGAGTGAAATAGCTCCTAGAAAATCTTTCTCACAGTCATGGAAAACACAAACATTTACATTAGACAGGCAGAACAGGCTGGAAGGATAGGAAAGGGCAGGTGATAAGGGAGGGTCTCCCAGATCTGGGTATTGTCAGAGGCCAGCTCAGGGTGGTACCACCACAACCAACACAACTGTCCATGGTTTGTGCTGTGAAATCCACAGGATCCTTGGCCAAAGCTGCAGCTGCATCTTCTGTGTCACAGCCATCCCAGCTTCTGGGGTTTTACACTATGTCCCTCTACTCCCCCTTCTCTGCAGGAGACAGAAAAGATGCTGCTTGTGCATTTGCTGCTCGCTGTGCCAAGACCCTGGAGTGTCTGGAGTGCTGGAAACGCTTCCACAGCCCGAGCGGAGCCGGCTCTGCCAGGGTGCTGACAGCTCACTTCTGGAAACTTGAACTGCACAGAGGCAGCAGTTTGTCTGCAATTTCTCATGTTTAGTTCTTTTATTCAGCCTTAAGAGGGGATTCACAGGACAAAGTGGGCAGAGCAACGCTGCGGGCAGAGGCTCCCAGGTCCCCTCTGCATTGAATCTGAGGCACTTGGCTGCAGCACTCTCCCTGTCTTGGAAGCTGCATCTCCCTGCTCCAGCAGAACATTTAAATCTGAATTTGTAAAAAAGCACATCTGGTGCATACACTGCCCTTAAAAGTGGGAAGAGCCTGTAAAATGTCAGGATTGGCCAAAGCCATGACTTGGAACTCAGTTGTGGATTTGTGCTTGAGGCTGGGAGAGAGTGGCTGGTCCTGAACCACAACTTCAGCAATGATCTGAGTTCAATCCTGGTTTCCCAACTCGTTTCTCAGGGTCTGGATCCTCTTTTCTGTGCTTCAAACTACTGCAAGCTGTGAATTTTGTGGTTTTCCATTCCTAAGAAGACAAAAGATTCTCCTTTAGCACAGTGTCTGATCCTTGGGCTTGGGAGACACCTCTTATTGTGTGTGATAAATTGGATCAATGTGATCTTCCTTCCACCTGCTGCATTGCTGTTTCTGCTGTCTCTGCTCTAGTGCCACTGATATTTGGAGCAGATTTTCAAGAGAGAGAGGAAAATTCCCTCTTCCCCATATATTTTTCATCCCTTTGCTTTCCCCAGCCCCACTAAATCCTCTGATGATATTTCTGCCTTCTCTTTCGCCATTAACAACAATGTTTTGTGACAAGAGCTATAGTTGCAGTCAGCATGGAAAATTTGCTGTTATTTTAAATAACCATCTGCTCTCCCCACAGTCTGCTACCTCACCCTTAATTTCTTTATTTTTTGGATGTTTATTTTGATTAGCTTTGTCACATGGTGCTATAAGGAAATCTTGCTTCACTTCACACGCTGCTGCCATGTTGATACAGAAAACTGGCTTACAACCAAAAAGATGCTATTTTTTTCCATTCCCCCTCCTTTTTTATTTTTTTTTCCCCAGAAAAAGTTTTATGTAACAAAGTGTTGTGTAAGGGGGAGAACAGCAGGGAGTACATCAGAACTGATGGATTTTATTTCATCCCTGTCACAAATTCACTATGGAACATTGGCCAAAGTCAGTACAATCCAAATTTTCTTATTTGGATCAATGTGAGAGCTACTGAAATCTCTTCAGTAGATCCATAGTCACACATGTGTAACAAGGATTAAACTCTAACCTAGAGCAAAAATGGAATATTAGAAGAACCTTCTATATCAGGGAGGAGCTGATGCACTAAAACAGGTCGCCTTTGTTTATTTACATTAAAATTGCTGGCACACAAATCTTGAATTTCAGAGTAATATTTAAATGTGGGTGTTTGATATCTGTGCTGTAAATGCTGTTTCTCCATTAGATGTGCACTGACCACAGTGCACAAGGTTGTGGTAACTAAGCAGATTCAATTCTGGGTGGGAAATCTGCACATGTGGTGGAAATGGCCCAAACCACAAGAAATCTCTCTCTGAGGAGCAAAAAATCACGAAGAAATTAATACTCATTCTGCAAATGCAAATTTAGCTGGTGTGGTTGAATGAAGAAATGTAATTTGGCTTCCTGTGAGGAACATTTTCAGAGGAAATTCGGGTCCCCCTGAGTCCTTTGCATACATCACAGCTCCTGCAGATCCACGGGGAGCAGAGGGAAGTGTGGGAGTGCTGGGAGTGCTGCTGTTCACTCGCACTCTGCTTTTCCATGGGACTTTTCTCAGTGTTGGCTTTGGGTGCACAAACCAACCCTGCTGGCCCTGGAGGTGAGCCTGGAATCAAGGCACAATTACCTTGATGAGCCTTTTGGAGAATGTTAGTGCACAGTGCACAACCTGGGTTTATTTATTCTCGTGTATCAGTGTAAACTGAGTAATTCTACCGGAAAAAATTAACAGAGAACGAGGTCCTGTGGGTCTGTCAGAGATTTCAGGAGTTCATTTAAGGTGTAGCCGTTATGTTACAAAACACAAGGGATCCCTCCAAAAGCTTAAAAAAAGACATTTGTGGCTGTTTTAACAGCACCAGGGGTGTGTGTGAAGAGCAGCTCTTCTGCAATCAGAGCAGGTCAACCTCTCCCTGAATTAATGCTGTAAAGATATCGTTGGGTGTTTGATACATTTTTATACATTTATCTTGCTTTTTCTCATATTACAATCCAGTTTCTGCAAAGTGAACACCAGCAGGGGTAGTGAGCAAATCTGTTCTGTTTGTACCCAAAGCTGAATGAAATGAAAAGAGAAGTGGGAGTGTCCCCCTCAGGATGGATTTCCCTTTTTCCTTCCCTTTGTCCTAATCTCCATTCAATATTGGCTTCTGCCTGTATTTCTTCTATCTGCCCACTCTGTTAGGTTTTTCTGGAAATAAAACCCCAGACCAATAAACAAACTTAGCCAGCAATAAACTTGAAAAAAAAAAAAACACCAAAACAAATGAGTCAAGGAAACAAAACCACAACAAAACCCCAAGCAAACAAAAGGCCACAAACAACGACAATATAAAACCCAAAGAAGCAAGCCTACAAAGAGCAAACTAAACCCCACAAAACCCCCAAACAAACAAGCCAGGAAACCCCTCCAAAACAGAAAAAAAAAAAACAAACCAGGAAAAAAAATAAGGCCCAATAAACCAGAGTTGCTGCAGTGATGTGTTAATGCTTACTAATATTGGCCTGCAGAAAAGAAAATCTTCATTACTGGTGACAGCTAAATAAGCAATATTTATCTTATCTACAGAGTGCAGCCATGGATTCACACAAGAAATGCCCTTTTCTATGGCACAGCTCTTTCTCTGGGCTGCTGCTAACTGCACTTCAGTCCTTCTGGGATTTCATTGAGTTTATCTGGTGAATTAACACCATGAAGGACTAGAAAGTGCATTATTTCCTACAGCACAGGACAGCCACTGCTGCTGCTGAGGTACTCAGAGAAAAGCAGTGATGGATGAGCAGAGGAGGCTCCCCTGTCCCAGCCAAGGGGAAACCACATAAATCTTGTTAATGCAGAGCCACAGACAGGGAAGCTGCTCCAGAGGATGGATTGAGATGGCCAGGGGAAAGTTTCCTGAGCTCATTCCAGAATGCTCTGTTCTGATTACTGCTAACCTGGGGCAATAACAGGCAGCTCTCAAACAATCAGCCAGAGAGAAACTTCCAAAAATCTTAAGTGACTTTATTTTTTAAAGGGGAAGAGTAGAAAGAAAGTGTTTATTAACTTAAAACCAAAAAAAGTCAGAAGTATGAAATCTGTTTTGCCCCAGCTACACTTAACATCATCTTTTGCCTTATCCTGTCACATTAATCTTTGTTCAATGTCCAGGTGCATTTCTTCTTTGTATGGCCATGCTACTACTAGCCAGAAAATCCCATAACACAAATCCCAGAAGAATCCTTTTGTAGCAGTCCTTTGTAGATGTCCCTTCCCTTCCCTTCCCTTCCCTTCCCTTCCCTTCCCTTCCCTTCCCTTCCCTTCCCTTCCCTTCCCTTCCCTTCCCTTCCCTTCCCTTCCCTTCCCTTCCCTTCCCTTCCCTTCCCTTCCCTTCCCTTCCCTTCCCTTCCCTTCCCTTCCTCCCTCCAAACTTCCAACATCCCAATGCTTTCAGAAAGTTGGTGGCATTGGTTTTTGCCAAAACATTACACAGAAATTATTATTAAATATATTAGAATATAAATAACATAAAATGGGACATAATATTTAAATTGTTATACTATTTATTATTATATATAAAATTATATATTATTATATGTCTAATCAGTGATTGTATATACTTATTCATGAGATGGCGACTTAGGCACCTGTGATACAAGAGAACTTGAGGAATTTTTTAAGAGGTAAAAAATTCAGCTCTCCCTGCTGGAAATCCCTCATCCACTGGGTACCAGGAGAGACTGGCCCAGCCTTCTGCTCCAGTGGGCACCCAGCAAAAGGGGCTGAGAGCCATGAGGCCAGTGTGACACAGCTCTGGTTTGCATCTGCCCACACCAGGGTTTGAAAGGTGCTTGGCAAAATTAAAGAGGACTCAGAGCTCCTGCCCTGTTTTCCCTCCTGGTTAACTACTTTGTTGTTACCTCATTTGTTTTTGTGCTGTTTAGTGGGATGCTGACCAAGCTGCTCAGGGGAAGTGTCATTAATTATTAAGAAATTGTCTAATCCATCAGGGCATCAGTACTGCTATAATGCTTCCCCTGAGGAGACCAAAAGAGCTTTGAGTAAGGAGTTGGAGGTGTTCCAGTGAGAATATGCAGCCCCAAAAACCAACCTTACTTCTTAAGTTTGTTAAATGAAATTTCCAGATGTTTCCTTCCTTCTCAGCATTGTACACCCAAAAGGCACAACAGTCAGTTTTTGGAAAATGAAATTTGTTTTCTGGGAAATAAATATTGCTGAAGGGACTAAGAGACAGGAACCTGAGGGATGAAATGCTCCACGTCCTTTGGACACCACCATGTTATTACATGAAATAATACAAAAGGTCTGACCAAGAACTACTTTATAGTAGTTTATAGTAACACATTACAAACCTGTTGATCTCAAAGCTAGAATGGAATAAAGTCTTCTTTTTTTTACTTCCAGGTGCACCACAGACATAAAATATCACCCATTTACCTTGCTGTTGACTTATTTTTGTGTGACTGATACATGACTAGGGGGATACCCAGGATCAATCTGAAGATAACAGGATTTTATTTACTCTATTGCAGTGTCTGACCTCAGCTTTCAGGTGCTGAATTTTGTCCCTCTGGGACATTAGGCCAGAGCCAAGTGTGCATCATGTGTCAAAGATGGCAGAGATTGCCCACCCTGGTCCCCCTCAAAGAAGGCTCTGGGCAACTCCAGTGCTCCTCTGCCAGTAATTCCCTTCTGTGGGAAGAAGATGAAAAAGTGCAGCACAGGAGGTTCTGTAGCTGGGTATGAATAAGCTCAAATCTGTGTCTCTCAGTCCTTCCACTCTGGGGGAGAAGCATCTGATCCTCCTCACTGGCATTTACTTGATGGCTTGAAGTGGGAAAAACCTCAATAAAGCATTATCTATGAATCACTCCAATTTAAGAAAGAGTTTTCATTAAATGTCCTGCTCCCAACCTTTCTTCTCCCCTTCTATATTAAAGCCATGAGCTAGGAGTGGAAGGCTCAGGAGCTGCTGTCTGGAGTGATAAGGACACCTCCTTTGAGCTGATTAAAAGGCTTTTCCTAACCATGAGAGCTGTAAGGCTGCAGCAGACTCCTCATCCTTAGATGTGATAGCTTCACTCCCTCTCTGCAGCTCCAGGTGGCTGTGATTCATCTTGGAGCTCTTGATAGCCAGGACTTCTCAGGATGCTCTGCATCCTGCTGACAGCTACAGCTGCAGATGGCTTTTCCTCTTGAGGCCAATGCTGTGCAGCCCCTCTCTTCTTTACAGATGTTTGTGACAGGACTGTGAGCCAAGGCTGGTCAGAAAAAAAATTCTGGTGGAAAAAAACCAGTTTGTGTAAAGCTTTTGTCAGAGATTGGTTTCAATGTTCTGTAAAATTAAATTTCTTGTTGAAATGAAAAAGCATCTATGTCACTCTCACTGTTCCTTTGTGATCTTCAGAACAGCCTTAGATGATTTTGATCTCCCTCAGTGTTTAATTTGTGCTCCAGACTTTGAAGAAAATGCTGCTTGCATCGTCGTGGCATCAGCATTTGAATATATAAGTTTGCTAACAATACAGTAATCCTTGTCTACATTAAAGACTCTGCTAATCTAGGCTGAGAAGTTTGAACATGGCAAATATATTATCCAAAGAAAGCAGCTTTCCAAAGGAAAATCATTTCTGAATGGGTTTTGACTGCTGTGTGCTAAGGGTATGTGGTAAGTTTACCAATAATTCAATACACTGCAATTTCACTAATTGTTTGATTAGGGGCAATTCTCTAGGCATTCTAATGTGTCAGGTTTTCAATGACAGAGCTGACAGATTGGTCTCTTATTTTCCTTTTTCTATAAATCATGGAGTGTGACTTGCTAGGAAACTGGAAGTATGGAAATGAGACACAATGAAATGCAGAACCATGCAGGGACTGGAGTGTTTACATTTCATTCTAAGCAATAAGGCAAAGGAAAATACCTGAGGGAGGGAGGGAGGGAGTCTGTGTGTGCAAATGGTTCTCTCAGAGGCAAAATCAAGCCTTGCACAATCACATTGAGGTACAATTATGTGGAACACAGAAATGTTCATTTTTTGTAAAAAAAAAAGGTCCAAAAAACCCTGTTGGGTTCATCAATGATAAAGAAGTGACAGGAAAGGGAGTGAAGGTAAAAGAGGTAATATTTGAGAGTGAAGGAAATGATGAGAACAGACCAGCTGTGACTTACCAGAGGGAATGGGCCTGGATTCCACATATTTCCAGCATGAGAATGTCCTAAAGGATCTGGAGAGAGGTTTGTGCAAATAGAAATGGCCACTGCTGCCCTGGGGTCAGGATCAGGATCAGGATCAGGATCAGGATCAGGGGATCTCTCCCTGGCCTGGGGATAAAAAGGATATAATGGGGCTCCCCATTAAGAGGCAGGGAAGAAGGGGTGAGGCTTTGAGGCTGTGTCAGGAGATTGCCCCAGGGGGAGAGTTTGGGTCTCCTGGTCCAGGTAGATCCTTGTCTCTGCCTTCGTGAGCACTGCTCCATAATCTGCTTTAAAATGCAAAAATCTTTGTTAAGAAATAAAAAACCACCTTTCAAGAGCTGTCCTGCTTCTCTCCAGGAAATCTGACTTTGTCTACCATCCTGGCCTGTTTTGTGTTCCCATCAATCAGCCCCTTTTCCTCATTAAATCCTGCCCTGTTCCTCCAGGTCCAAGTCTTTTTGTGAACCTCAGTGCATTGCCAGAAAGCCTCAATGGATTTCAGTTCTTGGAACTGCCCTGTTTCCTTTGTCCTGGCATGTAGCTTGCATGCAGATCTGCTCTTTAAAGAGAGCTGGAGCATCAGTCAAGTGGATTGCAGGGAGCTGGCAGATTCCAAAGGCTCTATGAAAAATGTCTGGGTTTTGGCAGGCAGATTGTCCCTTGAAAAGGGAATTCCATCAAAGCTGAACTTCTCTGACTCTGAGAGCTTCAGATAATTTGTGAAATACATACATGCTTCATTTTTGCCCACAACATGGATAAAGAATGATGAAAAGAACTTATTTCTCTTTACCATTCTTTTAATGTCCCATAAATTAGGAGAGAGCAGCAAATACAATAAGAGGCCATTATCACTTATTATTCCATAACCTTTGTGTTCAGACACAGTCTCTGAAAAACTAATTAGGGCACCAGTGGTACCTAATGCATGCACTCCAAATAATGCATGCACTCCAAATAATGCACACTCAGGCTCTGTTTCCAGCCAGAGCAGCCCAGGTTCATTAACATTGCACACCAACAAATGAATTCAGTCTGGGATGAATTAAACTTTCCACAGCCCACTTAACTGGAGCTCTGGTGTGTGTTTGACAGACACTTTAAACTCCCTGGAGACCCTCTGCTCTCCCCTTTGCATCCCAGCCCCTTCCAAAGGCCAGATTCTGGCTGCTCCCAGCTTGATTAGTGACTTGCTTGTTCTGTGGGGTTTAAGTGAGATGAACTGCAGGGCTGAATGTTGTTCCACCTGGGGAGAGGTAACAGGATGGGATCAAAATGGTGATGCTGATAACAAAGGGGTAATTTTAAAGTCATCCCACCACAGCCACAGCTTGGAAAATTGGCTTCAGGGAAGACCCTGGGCTGGGATTCAAGAAATGGGTCAGCCTTAAGTTTAAACTTTAAACTGTAAAATAGTGGCAGGACAAGGAAGAATGGCTTTAAACTGGAAGAGAAAAGGTTTAGATTAAATGTTAGGGAGAAATTCTTCCCTGTGAGGGTGGTGAGGCCCTGGCACAGGGAAGCTGTGGCTGCTCCATCCCTGAAAGGGTCCAAGGCCAGGCTGGACAGGGCTTGGAGCCCCCTGGGAAAGTGGAAGGGCTTTATGGTCCCTTCCAACCCAAACCGTGCTGTGGTTCTGTGAAAGTGACATTGCAGAACCTGGTTCCCCACCTTGTCTGTTCCCAAAATTCCCAAAATTCCCAAAAGTCCCTCCACCCTCTGCCTTCAGCTCCCAGAGGGTTCCCAGCAGGTCCTGCCTCTCAGCAGAGCTGTGCAGTGACTGTCACAGTGGGGCTTGCACAGGGAATGCAGGAAAGCTGCAAATGGACCAAATCACACAAGTTTGTGCCGTGAGAAGCAGAAGAATGGACAGCCAAGCCTTGGAGCCTCTGACAGATGGGGATGGCAGGTTGGACCCTCCCCATCTCACAGGGATGACAAGCTGTAAAAACCCAGTCAAGCAGTCAGCCAAAAACCCTGCAGATGAAGCTGCTGGAATCACCAGCAGGTGTTGGGAACCAGCTGAAGATGCTGCCAGACACCCACATTCAGCAGGATGGGGATCCCTCTGCTCATTGCGTGGGCTTGATTGAAATGACATTCAAACAGGACTTTTTTTTTTTTTTCTTACAGGTGGCAGCTCTATGCAAATTTGAAAGTGAGAGTTGATAAATACACACTCAGGGATTGCTTTTATCATCCATTTTGATTTTTATGGTAGAGTTTTATGTTTTTCCTCAGGAAAGTGAAGAAACAAATACTGTGTTAATAATTAATGGCTTGGCTAATTGAATTGCTGCCCTTTTCACTTGTGTGATCAGCTGGTATTCACAGCTTTTTAGAGTTTTTTTTCCATTAGGATGAGAAGTGGTTGATGTCTGCCTTGGATCTTCTTTGGTATGAATTTCTGAGGAATATGCACCAATTTTCAGTGAACATTGCAGAGGCACAGCAGGCAGTTCCCTTGATGAGAAAATCCTTGTCTGGACCCCCTGCAGGTGCTCCCTCCAGAGGGATCTGCTTTGCTGCCTGAAGGAAAGGAGGAACCACAGAAACCCAGGGAGTCTGAGAGGGCCCTGCTTCCTCCAGTGACCCTGTGCAGTACAAAAACAAGAAGAGGTGGCAGCAGCAAGAGGCTTTTTTGTGGTACAGTTTGTTAAACTGTGCTTTATAACAAGCACAGGGCACTACCTGTGGCAAAACTCATGCTTAAAAGCAGAGAAGTTCCTTCAGCCCCTGAGAGTTGGAATTTCTGTGTACTCCAGGGGACTGATGTGTCACCTGGAGCCATCTGAGCTGTCTGAAAGGTCGTGATGGCACCTGAGCTCCATGGCCCAGGAGCACTGAGTCCATCCCCAGCCTTCACAGCCAAGCAGAAAATCCTTAGAAATCATCAACAACTCCAAATACAGCGTAAAAAACTCCCCTGAGTAATAGGAAAGGCATCTGGAGAGGCTGAATCAGTAGAGAAAAATGCTTTCTGTCACTCTTACCTTTGTCTTCCAGGTATACACAGTGGGCAGAATTTCCTCACAGTCCCATCAGTGTCAATGCAGTGCTCTGCTTTCTGAGGGGGTTTGGATTGGATTCCAACACACACACAAACACAGACCTGCATGTTCTCAGTGCCACACCTCCCTCCTGGCAGTGCCTCAGTGTCCCCTGGCTCTGAGCTGTCCTGTTTCACCCTGTGTGCCCCCTGAGCTGGGTGTGCATGGATCAGTCTGGCCTGACACAGCTCAGATGGCAAAAATCCTTGACTGATCTGCCAAGAAAGCTGCAAATGTGCTTCAGCTGAGTCTGTCAATGTGAGAGGAGCAGAGGGGTGCCCAGTCAGGCAGAAGATGAATTTCGGCTTGTTCTGTCAGCTGCTGGGGATTGGAATGTCAATATTGAGCCTAATAAACTTCTAGTTTCTAAAACATTATCTGTGCTGAGATCATGTTTAATAACAATCTGCTCTGCCTCAGACCATGCACTGGTCTGCAGGGCTGTCTCTGGGCTGGTGCTGTTGCCAATACTCTGGTTTCTCAGGTCTGCTTAGGTGTGTGATTCACCCAAATTAAATTGTGGCCTTGGGCAGCTTCACTCTCAAACCTTCCATGTGCAAAGCAAAGGAGGTAATTTAAAATAAAAGCTGGGGTCTAGAGACTGAGAGATTAATATATTTTCTTAGATTTCTCCTGAGAAACTGTAGCAGAGGGCAGGAACTGAACGAAGACAAGCAAATATCCTCATAAGGAGTGTGTGACACTCCAATTTCAATGGTCAGCCCCTACAAAGGGCCAATAAAATCTCTGTGACTAATCAGGCTTCTAAAAGACCAGGAGCTAAAAGTCTCAGATCCTTCTGTGGTGCAGACAGCTGTTTCCCATCCAGCTTGCAAGGCAGTTGGAAGTGCAGGGAGAGCTGATGGATGCCTGGGTACCAAAATGCTTTAATTGCACTGCCCTCCCCAGAGTTCCTCTCTGTGACGTGTACAAAGCACAAGGAAGATGTTGAACACAGAGATTTTTTCCCTTTGTTTTTGTCTTGGCTGGATTAATTAAAGATGTCATTGATCCTGACAGGGCTGCCTTGGGGTAGTGTGGCTGATGCTGTGCTTGCTGCAAGTAGCTGGTGATGAGGGATTTTTTTTTGTGCTGTATTATTCCATTCGGGTCCACTTGAGTTCCTTTGGAACAACATTTCTCTCTAGAATTATTACATTCTCCCTCTATTTATTGCTAATGTGTGGTAACTTATTCCCTGACACGGGAAATGAAATTGGTTGCTGGTGACTGCAGGGCTTTTGTTTGAATATTCTTTAAATCACAGAATCAGACTGGTTGAAATCAGATGGGTTTAAATCAGACTGGTTTGGGTTGGGACTTTAAATCTGATCCCATTCCATCCTCCTGCCATGGACAGGGATATTTTGCTCTAGATCAGGCTGCTCCAAGCCCCATCCAACCTGGTTTTGAACCCTTCCAGGGATGGAGAATCAACAAATGCAACAATAATTTAAAGAGAAAATGGGAGACAATTCCCAACAAATGCAATAATAATTTAAAGAGAAAATGGGAGACCGTTCCCACCCTGTGCCCAGATACCTGAGCACTGGAGAATTACAACAGTGCTCACCTTGCAGATATCCCAAAGAAGCTCCTAAAGATTCCTCATCAAAGCCAGGATTCAGTTGTCAAACGCTGGCAGACTGGAGCTTGCAATGATGGGGAAGGGTGGCATAAATGGATTTGTGGGCAGAGGGCAGGTGGCAGGGTCAGAAGCACATGACAGATCCATTTCTCCCAGAGCCCTGCAATTTATCCTGTGTCTGTCCCTTCCATTTAGAGGGTCTGGAGTGACCTGGTGACCCAGAGGGGAGTGGTGGGTGTGGAACATCTGTCTTGGTTCCAATGAGGCTGCAGCCTTGGCACTGCTTGGGTGCCTCAGAGGCACAAATGCATTTATCACTGCAGTACCCTCTGGCTGGGCAACAATACTAGGACTTTTTTTTCTTATTTTATTTATTTTGGAGGCATCAGAAGAATAAATATGATGTTACAGGTCTAAAGCACACTCTTCTGACTCCCAGTCCAATATCTTGACCACAAGACTCACTTGTCAGGTGGCATCCTAAAAACCTGTTCTATTTCATCTATTCCTCCAGGGACTTCTGAATATGTAAGATATACCTGCTAAAAATAAATCTGCAGAAGATAGAGTTTGACAAGTTTTTCACTACTTCTCCAAGAGTATGATCATTTTTAAATCAGCTCTGGCCTGTTTTCTGTGTTATGAGTTATTGTCTTGGATAGAAAAATCTCAGTTGTACACTGGCTTCTACTCCATGTCCATTTATGCCTGATACCCCTCTAAATCAGTGATGGCTAAATTGCAGGTGACTCATGGACAGTAATCAGTGCTAAATCAAGTTTGATTCCTCTGATAAGAAGCCTGGAAGACAGAAATAAAGTGCCTGGAACTTTAGTCCTTTCCCAAGAAACACCTTTTTCTTCCTATAAACCCAACAAATGCTTGTCTGTTACCAGAGACAGAAATTCTAAATTAGCCTGTTTCCAAAGAGATCTCCATGAGTAGTTATTTATTTGGTGGTATGTAATTTCAGAAAAGAAGAAAAAAAAAAAAAGAAGAAGAGCTGTTGTCTGGTCTTAATTTCTGTGGGAATATTTCTTTTCCCCCCCACTTCTGGATTCCCTTAATTGTTCCTTTCCTCCTTTCTTGCCATGTTCAGGCCACTCCCTGAGCCACACTAGGCCTCTAACAAGAACTAGGAAATGTAATTATTCCCACTCTCTCTGTTTTCATTATGCCTGTATTAATTGTCTTCCTTTCCCCAACCAGCTCTGCTGACAGGGAGCCATTATCATCTGATGCACACAGACTGAGCACAAATTCAGGTTAATACCCCAGGATGCTGTGTAATGCACTCTCCTGCTGCTGGGCTTAATCCAATCCAGCCTGATGGAGGAGGCACCAGGGCACAGCTCAGAGCTTCAGAGCAGGAGGCAGCACCTTGTCGGATTTTGCAGAGGGCTGTTCTCATCCTTGCACCAAAATCTCCCACCCCAATGTACAGGGCAGTGGTGGCTGCTTCTTTCAGTGCCACCCTGGCCTCTCTTCACCATCTCTGAGGAGAGCAGTGAGGGAAGAAAGGGGCATCCCAAAAACACCAGCAATCCAGCCCCTGCACTCAGCTCCATGAGCTTTTCTCCTTACACCTTCTGTATGAAAATGAGCTTTTCTCCTTACAGCTTCTGCATGAGAATGGGCTGATGGGTCAGAGGGCACTGGGGGTGCCAGCAGAGGACAGGGAGGAAGGGGGATCCCGTGGCTGCATGCAGCCACCCAAAAGAGATGAAATTAGAGGTGTGAACACAGTGCCTTCCTGGATCCTGCCAAGAAGTTTAATTAAAGTCACTTGCTGTAGCTGGGTGACCCACTTTCACTCACAGCTATCACATCTGATGTGATGTTTTGGGAGATGGGCTACAAGAGAAGAACAGCATTTCCATCTTTCTGTCTTTTTTTTTCCCTTTCTAAGCAGAGGAAATGACAAACTCACTTTGCAGGCAGGAGAGGATGATGAACTTTTTATGTTGTAGTTGTAAAAACCACTGACACGTGACATGGCTCATCTAGATCCCAGCTCTGCCCATAGCCCTTCCAATCCCATAATCCCTTTTTCTCTAGGGATATAAAAATATTTAATTTACGTTAAAAAAATTATTTACATCAAATTTTATTTAAATAAAATTAATAAATAAAATCAATTATCTATTTTATTTATGTTAAATATATCTTTTATCTATTTTATTTGTGTTAAATTTTAAATGGGGTAAAGTTTAGGTGGTGAGAAAACTCTGTCTGACAATTTGAGTAGTTTGCCTTCACTTCTATCTCCTATCCTAACATGCCCCAGTGAATTCAGAATTATAGTGTTGGTGTTGCTCAGCAGTGCACAGTCTTACCTCTGGTTTTGCATGGCCCTGGACTCCCTGGTGTGCTCACTGTAATAAATTTCCAAGCTTTGGCAATTTTCTGCTCCCTATCTTGCAGGTCACTGCAAGTCATTACTGCTATGGCACCACTACAGACATCATGGGGAAATTCCCACATCTGCCCCGGATCTGCTGAGAGATAAAGGAGAGCAAAATGATGCACAGAGTGTTGGAAATTGCTCCAATCATGCTCCAGGACTCATCTTTGACCCTACTATTTCTTCTAAGAATAAGGCCATACTCTCAGCCAGAGGAAAAAGGTGGAAATAATGTGGCTGGTTGTGTTTTTTATTGTAATAGGGGGTTTTTAGTCCCTCCCAATGCAGTTACAGCTGTTTGATTCATTGAACCTTGGTGTAACTCCCTTTGGCAAACCCTGCACTGGGACCCAGAGCTACCACCTGCACATCAGCAGCAAGCTCCACTTTTCTTCCCACAAAGACACAGATTTATGACAGCTGCTGCCTTCCTTTCATTTCTATAGCAGAGTTAATTTAGATTTATCATTCAATTCAAATCCAGGGAAAGTTCCAGTCCCCAGCAGCCCTCACAACCATTCATTTTCTAGCAACAATAACTCTGACTAAACAATAGAATCCTGCTTGCAAAGACTCAATAAAAGTTATGCTGATACTTGAGGAAAAAATTGCTTATCTTCAAGCCATGAAAGGAGTAAACTCACCCACCTGTCACAGTGATGAGCCCAAAATGAAATTTTTGATCTGATGCTCCAAAATCTCTGGATTTTGGCCAGAGTGGAAACCAAATGTAGGCAGGGGGTGTCCAGGTTAGAGCAACATCAAACCCAGAGGGACATTGGCTTTGCTGCTGTCTGGAGGTGCTACAGTAAACCAAATAAAACTTGGCAGAAAGAGCTTCTACCATAACATCAACTTCTACCATAACATCAACGTTTTGCCAGCTTTTCTCGTTAGTGAGATGTGACAGGACAGAAATATCTCATGTCCATGGCCTGGGTGCATTTCAGTCTCTGCTCTCAGAGGCACTGCTCCCACCTCAGAGGGAAACTCCAGTGCTGCACTGAACAGAACCAATCCAAACCCCAGAAAAGTGCCCACTGCTGGAATAAAACACCTTCCCCAGGAGCAGGGAAGGAGAGAGGGAGCCAGGAGACATGGCCATTAGCCAAAAGATCAGACAAAGAAAGATGCTGACAAAAGATACAGCGACTCAGAGAGATTTCATTTCCTCGAAAGAATTCTTTGGCTTGAGCTCTTCTCTCATTAATATCATTTCCCACATTTCTGCCCTTGCTGTATATCCTACATCCTGCCATTGTTGAAAAGGGAGCCTGGAGAGACTGAAAAACACTGAAATCACAGCTATATCCCAACTCATCTTTTCCCTCCAGTCCTTCTTCCAAAAGAGAGCAGTAAGAGGCATCCTAATCCAAGAATCTCCTCCTGCCAGCTGCCCCCACAGCTGCTGGAGCAAATGGTTCCATCCCTGCAGTGGGTGGATTGCTAATTGCTCCCCTGCCCTCCACCCTCCCCAGGGATTGCCCAGAGCATCCAATTCTCATCAGAAGCAGCAAATGATTGGCAGAGAGCTCGAGGCTTCAGCAGCTCCTGCTGGGGATGTCACTGCAAATCTGGGAGAGGAGGAACATGGGGAGACAAGCCTGGGAGAGGATAGAGACTGCAAAGGGCAGCCCATTGCCCTAGCACTGCCTGCATCCTTTCAGGGATATTCCTGAGCTGAAGGAAGAGCTTTTCACCGTGCTCAGAAATCAATTTTTGCTTTGTGTCCGTGTTGTTTAATCAATATAATAAAAGCTGAAGTAGCTACGGATGCCTCTGATATAATAGCAGTTGGAAGCCACAGATCTAAGGTAAATAAATAAAATTTGCAGTAAGTCCCTGTGCAGATGGATGTAATCTTGACATTTGCTCTCATATTTAAACCCTGATCTATAAGATCAGCTCATAGAATCATTAAAGTTGGAAAATACCTCTAAGGTCATTGAGTCCAACCCTCTGCAAGGGGAGAGTTAATTTCAAAGGCTCTGGAAACAGGTTTTGGCAAGCTCACATGATTCCACATGAGAGATTAATAACACTAAGAGAGGTTTTATCACAGTCAGATTATCAGCAAGACATGACAGAAACTATTTGGGCCATTGGGAATGAAGAGATTGTGAAAGCCAAAGATATACATGAAAAACAGTAAATGTTAGGGGCTGCCTTCTCTAATCAGGATTCAGAGAATTTAACAAATGGGATTCCTTGCAGAAAATTCTTGGCCAAGAGCAGATCCTCTAGGTATTGAGTGATAGGGGTTTCATGTGTTCATTTATTTCCAGGGACAAGAAAGGGGAAGTGCAGGTCAGTGATGCACAGACCAAGCTGAGAGTCCTGTGGCACTAAAGGGCTTGGTCCTTCCTGTGCCAAATTGTCCCTTTTGCTCCTCATGAAACAGCAGCAGCTGAGGGGTGTTTGAAGGTGTGGAAATGTGTAGAGAACTGGAATAACCAACAGAGGCTGTGAGTGCCTGATGGAGGAGCAGTGTCAGGAGGGTTTGACAGGATCCCTGCAACACTTTGGAGTCTCTGATTATCACATCAGCCAAGGCCACAACATTGTGGCACAGCTGACAACTTCCCCCAGCTTGGCCAAGGTGAAAACTCCATCTGTGCCCATCAGGTCATGCAAGTGCTTGATCAGTTCTCTCAGGGCTGAGCAGAAACCAGATTTCAACTGAACAGACAAACCTCTGACAGGACATTTCTGTAGGAAAACAAGGGCTAATTTCATGCTGGGGTGATCTGTCCCCATCTACCTGATCTTGTTTTAGAGCAGGTTTTATCTCTTCTTTCAGCAGATAATTACCCTCACATACTACAATTTCCTGCTTCTCTTTCCTTAAAAAAAAAAAAAAAAAAAAAAAAAGAACTTAGTTTGTCCTTTTCCTTTAAGCATATGGTTTCTGACACATATAAATCAATATACTTAATAGAAAATATGCTTCAGGAAGGGATTTATAGAAATAGAAGGACCCATCATGGAACATGCACAGAGCATCCCTAATAGAATTATATCATGTGAATCTATTTGGAAACAATTTGTCATCTTAGGACAAAGCTATAGCCAGGAAGGAATATTACATGAGAGCTTTCTCTTTCCACAACATATTGCTGCTAGCCTGGCTGAAAACCACAAACTAAGAAACCTTTTAGTTTATTTAAGTGCCAGATGCCTGATTTAAGGCAAGCTGGGCCTGATCCCAAAGCCTATCAGAGATGATAGGAAATCATCCTTTGAATTCAGCTGGCTCTGGCCCAGATTGACAAGCTGGTCTCTTCCAGGCACATTTGTACCACAGGCAGGGCACTGACCAGGGGTATTTATGTATTCCAAATGCTTTCCTTACAGTCTGGATGTGGAGTTTAGGCTGTGCTTACTAACAGTTGCTGGAAATCATAAATAAAGGCTCTTTGAGTGTTTGGCCTCAAACTTGTGGCAGTGGTGCTGTTTTGAGGCTGCCACTTCTGAATTCACGTGCTTGGAAGGGGCACATTATGAAATTTCATGTTACAAAAACACATTTTCACTATCATTTGGTCCCAGCCTGTGATGGGAACTTCAGAAAGGGGTTGTGAGGGAACAGAGAGGGGAAACCCCAAAACAATTTGGTTGTGTGTCGGCAGCAGGACTACTCAGAGATTCATGGAATGGTTTGGGTTGGAAGGGACCTCAAAATTCATCTGCCATGGGCAGGGACACCTTCCACTATGCCAGCCTGGCCTTGGACACTTCCAGGGATGGGGAAGGAAGTACAGAATGGAGCTGAGTGATAAATAAGCAATGAAAAAAATGGACCCACAGACAAAACTGGGTGAACAGAGGAGGTGATCACTTCCCCAGGCTGGCTGTGCAGTAACAGATCCTTTCCTCATGTTTTTCTAATCCTTGCTGCTCTAAACCCTGATGTTAGGACATGCTCCCCTTCCAGCCACATCAACATTTATTTATGTGACTCTAATGTGGCAGGTTTTTAACTGGCTGGATGTTTTTGTCCACCTTCATTTAAGCTTCCCTCTGGCATCCCAGGATTCTCTGATGCTGCCCTGAAAACTGGTGCATTTTGGAGACAGCTGGAATAGCAGGGGGAGGCTTTTGTGTGTGACTCTGTGTGTGTGTCTGGAGCCTGATGAAGAGAATGAACACAGCTGATAACAGATGCTCACAATTAAATCCAGGCCAGATAATAAAATCAGGTGAGGAATAGACCTTTGGCCCTAAGCTTTAATTCTTGTTGGCAAAGAAGGGAGAGTGTTAATGCAATTTCATGTACTGCTACCTTGATTCACTTCTCTTCCTCACCAACAAATACACTCAGGGTTTGTGCACAGATTCTGGCAGAAGCAACCATAAATACTTGTTCCCCTGTGTATAAATTCCAACATTGGAAGCCTGGCTTTACATCTGAGCTCTCTGAGAGTTGCTTTGGCTGTTGAATCTACATCCCAAGAAAATCCCAGCAGAGCTCAGAGAAGAAAGGAGTAGGCAAAATCCCACTAAATTATTTTTTCAATGCCTGAGAGATTGAAGAGGACCAAATCTCAGCTTCACTGTGGATGAAAAACAAATCTGCATAGACTTCCTTGCCTTCAGTTTATGGGACAATATATTACTGTGACAGTGGTCACAGGGGTCTTAGGATGAGGGAAGAGACGAGGATCTGACTCCATGTTTCAGAAGGCTTGATTTATTATTTTATGAAATATATTATATTAAAAATATACTAAAAGAATAGAAGAAAGGATTTCATCAGAAGGCTGGCTAAGAATAGAAAAAGAAAGAATGAATAACAAGAGCTTGTGTCTTGGACAGAGAGTCCGAGCCAGCTGGGCTGTGATTGGCCATTGATAAGAAACAACCACATGAGGCCAATCCCAGATGCACCTGTTGCATTCCACAGCAGCAGATAACCATTGGTTACATTTTGTTCCTGAGGCCTCTCAGCTTCTCAGGAGGAAAAGTCCTAAGGAAATGATTTTTATAAAAGATGCCTGTGACATATCACTCTTTCCAATGTCACCCTCATCCAGTGGTGATGGCTGCAGGTTGGGCTGTTTCAAGGCTATAAGAAAAGCCACTGGGATATGCTTTGCTAACCAGTATTTGCCTGTGATGGTAAAAATTAGTGTGTGATTGTCCTTGATTGCATAGCACACATCATCTCATCAGCCACCTTCCTGCTCCTCCCAACCCTCCTGAGTGATGCTCTTTGGATTGTGGCTCCTCTGATCCTTCTGCTGCCAACAGTTCCTGCATCACTTTGTGGATGTGCTGTGTTTATGTTAATGCTCATATTTGTGTCTGCTTCTGCTTCTGCCAAGGTATCTTCCTGTTTAGTGAAAAACAGCACTAAAAAAACAAGTAGTGAGAATATTATCATTCCAACACAGGAACAGAAATTTCTGCTAATCCAAACCAGGATACAGTGTCCAAACAGTTGAATTAACACAGCTCTGCTGCATATGGTATTGAGTTGCAAATGAACCAGAACATATTCTCTGTCCAAAGGTGGGCAGATGTACGACTCTGATACAAGGCTGTGGACATTGGCTCCTCCAGACTTTAAAATGCTGCCAAGGAGGTAGAATGGCACAGACCAGAGCTGGGCTGCAGCCCTGCTTCACACAGTGCAGTCAGGGGGAATTTCAGCTATTTGGGGTTTACAGGGTGGAGAAGAAAGAGTCTGTGCCTGTGACTGCCAATAGAAATGCATATTGTAGGACAGAAGGGCTTTTTTCATCCTGTACAAATTGCCTCAGTTCCACTTTCCTAAGTAAACAACCAGCTACAGAGTCAGCTACAGTGCTAAATGAAAACACAAGTTGAAAGAGAGCAGTGTAGATTAATTTAATAGGAAGAAAGGAAATATATGTGTAGCAGACCTGAAAAGGAGACAGAGAGCTAATTAAATGTAGTACAATAATTTCACACAACGTCCTTCACATGCAGCATCATAAAATGTTTGCCAGATCAGTGCACTGAGAATCAGCTGTGAGTCTGCAATCTTCCTAAAATCAGAAACTTTTTTACATCTCTTGTGCTCCACCTTATTGTCAGGCTGGTGCAGAGAGCTGTTAGGAGGGAAAATCATCATAGCTCATCAGTCCTTCCTGAGCTCAAGGTGAAATTCCACCATATCAACCAAAGAATGGGAAAGTGGGAAAAGCACAGAGACCAAAACTCTGGGTTGGGCAACAAATCAGAAAGAGCAATCTGCCATGTGCCTTTGTAAGAATCTGTGGGGGTTTTTTTGAGTAATCCTTCCCATAATCTCACAAAATTCATTCCTGTGCCTCTACATGTGGGGCACGTTCCAGTATGCATGCATGGAAGTGCTGTATGTTCCTTTTGGAGCTTTTTGGTGCTGGAGGTTGTAGGAGTGATATCCATGTTCCCTTTTCCAGATGTGATCCTTCCACTGTCTCATTTTGGCTGTGCTCAGCCAAGGACTACACCTGAGGGATGGCTGTAGGCACCTTAATTAATTCTTGATTCCAAGTGACAGCAACACACTCCCTGTATCAGTTTTCAGGAGTGTTACTTAGCATGTGCAGGAAATTGAGGGCTAATGAAAATAGCATCAATTTCATTATTATTGGAGAAAACATATTACAAGTGGAGCAAACTGAAAGGCACTGGAGAATGATCGGGCTGAAAGGAAGAAATGAAATATGCGAGCATTCCTGTAGGATACTGATATTTCTATACTGGTGGTTTTATGCAAAAAGTAGAATTCTGAGCAATTTCGTTTCCTGCTCTGGCTGTAATCTTCACTAAACTTCCTCATTTTCTGTTAGCAAATGTGCAGCCAGTTTTTTCTGTGCTTGCAGCCTGAATCACAGCCACTGCTGGGAGCCCCTGTGCAGCCAAGAGCCCGACAGCACTTGGGACAACAAACCTTGAACACATGTGGGTCCTGTTCCTCTGCTCTCAACACTGCCAGGGTGCAACCTGCTGCACCTCCTGTCCTTCTAACACATGCTGGTGATGCCCATGTGAAAGAGAGAGACCTAGGCAGAAGTCTTCCCTTTGGATTTGGAGGACTTTCAACCATCAATTCCTTTGAGTCTCACAAATGAAAGCAAGGTTTTTCTTGCCCATGGAAGAAGATTCCCTCGTTGGACGTCCCCAGCACTTAACTGCCTGTCTCTAGGAATAAATTAGAATAACAAGGTAGGGCAAACCATTTTATTAATTCCCTGGAGGTGCACTCCAGTGTGTTTCTGCTCCCAGTTAATCTCTTCTGTGCTGCCCATGAGGGGACCAAGTGAGTCATGAGATGCTTTGGACGTCAGCTCCAACCTCCTGGGTGTTCCTCTTTGTGTGGGATGGAATGAGGGCAGGCAGAGCTCCCCTGCCCACATCACAGCCTGGCTCAGGCAGGTGTCCCTTTGCTCATCAGAGAGCTGGAGGTTGCTGCATTCTATGGTTTTCACAATGGAAAAAAAGCACAATTATTATAAGGCGCTGTTATCTCCTGTCACATTCAATAAAATCAGCCTGGCTCTTGGAAGCCCTGTGAGGAAGGTGTTGGGATGAAAATTCATGAGTGCAGGGTAAGAGACATTGGCCAATCAGCCCTTCTGCCAGTCATCACCCCACAGATTCTTTTTTTAGGGCAGGAATGGATAAGCTGGGGTTATGGGGCCTCGCTGTGTGATTTGTCAGGCAGTCCCAAATGCCCTCCTGTAAGGACTGGTGATGAAGGCAGGTTGTGGTAATGATGAAGGCAGGTTGTGTTTATGATGAAGGCAGGTTGTGTTAATGATGAAGGCAGGTTGTGGTAATGATGAAGGCAGGTTGTGTTAATGAATGATGAAGGCAGGTTGTGTTTGTGATGAAGGCAGGTTGTGTTAATGATGAAGGCAGGTTGTGTTTGTGATGAAGGCAGGTTGTGTTAATGATGAAGGCAGGTTGTGTTAATGATGAAGGCAGGTTGTGGTAATGATGAAGGCAGGTTGTGTTTATGATGAAGGCAGGTTGTGTTAATGATGAAGGCAGGTTGTGTTAATGATGAAGGCAGGTTGTGGTAATGATGAAGGCAGGTTGTGGTAATGATGAAGGCAGGTTGTGTTTATGATGAAGGCAGGTTGTGTTTGTGATGAAGGCAGGTTGTGTTAATGATGAAGGCAGGTTGTGGTAATGATGAAGGCAGGTTGTGTTTATGATGAAGGCAGGTTGTGTTAATGATGAAGGCAGGTTGTGTTTGTGATGAAGGCAGGTTGTGTTTGTGATGAAGGCAGGTTGTGGTAATGATGAAGGCAGGTTGTGGTAATGATGAAGGCAGGTTGTGTTTGTGATGAAGGCAGGTTGTGTTTGTGATGAAGACAGGTTGTGTTTATGATGAAGGCAGGTTGTGGTAATGGTGAAGGCAGGTTGTGTTAATGATGAGGGCAGGTTGTGGTAATGATGAAGGCAGGTTGTGTTTGTGATGAAGGCAGGTTGTGTTTGTGATGAAGGCAGGTTGTGGTAATGATGAAGGCAGGTTGTGGTAATGATGAAGGCAGGTTGTGTTTATGATGAAGGCAGGTTGTGTTAACGATGAAGGCAGGTTGTGTTAATGAATGATGAAGGCAGGTTGTGGTAATGATGAAGGCAGGTTGTGGTAATGATGAAGGCAGGTTGTGGTAATGATGGAGGCAGGTTGTGTTTATGATAAAGGCAGGTTGTGGTAATGATGGAGGCAGGTTGTGGTAATGATGGAGGCAGGTTGTGTTTGTGATGAAGGCAGGTTGTGTTTGTGATGAAGGCAGGTTGTGTTAGTGATGAAGGCAGGTTGTGTTAATGATGAAGGCAGGTTGTGGTAATGATGGAGGCAGGTTGTGTTAATGAATGATGAAGGCAGGTTGTGTTAATGATCCCTGCACTGCTCTCAGCTGGGTTATGCACCTGTGCAGCTCTGGCTGATGGTGGATGCTGGCTTAGCTCAGCAGGCCACAGTGGCTCTTTGAATAGAGGTGGCACTCAGAAAGGGGAAATGTTTTAGAAGGCTCCAAAGCATGAGCTCTGTAATGGATCACAGGGGTGGGCAGCATCCTGAGAGGTGAACAAACACTGCAGAGAAAAGAGCTTGTGACAGGAGCATTGGAGGGAGAGAAAGAGACTCCTCTGCTTGAGCTGAGGCTGCAGCACTGAGGGGAGATCTCTGCTGTCAGCCAGGGACTGCTTGCTGTGCTTGCTCTTAGTAGGATCTCCACAGCTCATTTAATACTTTACATTTAATACTCTAATTTAAGAAAGAGCAACTCACAGTGTTGTTGCTTCTGTCACAAAATGCTGTTGTCCTACCTGTCCTATAATGAGGAGAAATCCAAACAGTGACTTGGTTTCTCATGACATTAAAGCCCATCATGATAATTACTGAAAAACCCAAACCCTTTGCACTGCTGTGGCCACTTTTGCTGAGCTTACCCAGATGCTCCTTATGAAGTTTCACCCCGTTTGTGAGGAGAATCCCTGGGAAAGGGGTGGATGGTTGTTGGGTTTCCTGGCTTGGAAATGCAGCACAACCAGGGAGCCTGTGGAGATGTTTCCCAAACCTGCAGAGCTGAGGAGGAGCTGATGCTCTTGGTGTCTGATCTGTTCTTGGAACATTAAACCCAGACTGCTCCTGTCTGAGCCTGCAGGGTTCAGACCTCCTGGGGCTTTTCTGAAGTGACAAAAAGCAAGTTGATTTTCTGGAAAAGCTTTTCTCGGGGAAAGCTTTACCCTACAAAGTGTTGGCAGCTCTCCACACTTACTTTCTTCAGGGTACAGGGGGAAACTTGCTTAGTAGCTGGCAGAGCAAAGCTCATGAGGGAATTTTAAAACATTGAAGTGCCTGCAATTCAGAGATGCTGCAGCAGTCATCTAATGCACGTTTATTTTGCATGGGAATTTTGCAAATGTAGCTGAATGATAACATTCTTTTGCCATCCTCCTTCTTCTCTTATGAGTTGTTCAGCATCTCTGATGCAGATTCCCAGGAATATATGTGTTTAAATTCAAACTTGACCCTAGAAGGGGAAGAACCAATTTTCTGCTCTTGTGTCAAGCCCGAGTGATGATGATGAATTGGCAGGACCTGCCTTGCAGGTCCTTTCATTTAGATCCTTTTGAGTGTGTAATAGAAAATGGAATGGTGAAGGTAGGCTAATCCTTATCCTTACTTTTCCAAGCATCAAACTGAAATAGCTGATGCCTTCCTGAGACACTTTGTCAGTATCTCATGGGAAAATGGGAGCAAAAGGCTGAAATCAACATTCCTGCAGCATTGCTCCAAACAGGGTGGTTCATGTGTGAGCCCACAGAAAAGTGCAAATGAGGGATGTGACCACATCACCCCTTCTGTGTCAAAGCCCTCAGCCCAGCCCCTGTTTCAGCAGGAGGGCAGTGCCCCCAGCAGTTACTGCAGAGGAGTGGGCAAAACTGAGGAACTTCTCCAAAGATGCCAGGCACTTGTGAGTAGGATTTTTTTTTTAATTGGTTTCCACCTGTCAGACTTGTCAGTGGTGAAACTGGATGTTTTCACAGAGGAAAAAAAATCCTTCCCCCTCATCCACCTCCACACGTCCTGCCTCCCCATGGCCCATCCCCAGCTCCAAAGTGACAGCTGAGCAGGTTTATTCCTGTCAGCAGAGGAGGAGGCTGTGAGAAGAGGCATCCCACAGCTCTGCTTCCTAGCTGGTATTTTGTGTCTGATCTCTGTTTGGGAATCATTTCCTTCGGGTGCTGCTGAGACTCTGCTTGCTCCATTCCCCAGCCTTGAGGCTGATGCTGTCCCTGAGATGTGCAGGTGCTTCAGCAGCAGCCTGGCAGCTCTGCACAGCTTTGGGATGATCTGTCCCTCCTCAGGAGGTCCCAGGTGCCACCACATTGGCCCCTGTACCAGCTCCCACAGGGGGCTGTGCTTGGGCACAGAGGGACCTGGCAGTGTGGGAGTGTTTGGAAACCCAAACTGGGACTGCTCAGAGAGGAGGGTCCCTGCACAATCCCAGCCTCCTCCTATGGCAAGGAGCCACTGGAAAGCAGGATGAGGCTTTTGGCACAGAGTGACAGGGAAAGCTGGGGGGGAAAGGGGGCAGTTCTCTTGTGCTGACAGCAGGAGACAGAGGCAGAGCAGTGAGCAGCCCAGCCACAGCCAGGTTGTCTCCTGTGCTCCAAATCCCTCTCTGCAGGTGACTTCCCTGTGACATCCCTTCCCTCACTGGAGCTAAAATACAGCAAAGACTTGGGTGGTGAAACCAAAGTGTGAGAGGACCATGGCTATGAGTTATGGGGGGAAAAAAGGCCAGGAGCTCCCCTGGTACACGGTTGTCACCTGAGAGATTTCCACTTCTGTCGCTGACGTATTTTATGAAAATCCTTTCGCTAGGATTTTTCTCCTGAGAAGGCTCAGAAATGTAAACAGTAACTATCTGATGGCTGTGGAATGTGGCCTGGAGGTGGTTTACCAACAGGTGCATCTTTGGTTGGTCTCATGTGAATTGTTTTTAATTAATGGCCAATCACAGCCTGCTGTGTCGGACTCTGAGCCTGTCACAAGATTTTATTATTCATTCCTTTCTAGCTTTCTTATGTCTCCTTTCTCTTTCTTTAGTATAGTTTTAATATATCATTTTCTTATAATATCATATCATATCATAATAAATCAGCCTTCTGAAACTTGGAGTCAAGATTCTCATCTCTTCCCTCATCCTGGGGACCCTCAAACACCACCACACACTTCCACCAAATCCACAGAATTCCCTGAGCCTTTGAGACAGAATGGATCAGTTCAGCTTTGTGCCATCAGACAGCTGAGATGCCAGCATTGTTGGTGTCCTCAGGTCAAGCCTGTCACGTTGAATTAACAGCTCATAAGGCACAAGAAGTGCTGCCTCCCCCCTGTGAATCAGAACTGAGACATCACCTGCACAAGTAATTGTATTAGTTTTGAATCAACAATGAGCACAAAGGATAAACAATTATCTACTTAAGTTCTTCATCCTTTTTGGTAACATTATTGGGCAGAGTAATTGAATTACTGCTGTCTTCCCATTTGTCATGGGGTTTATGAGACACCCTTTCTTCCTGTCCCCCTGCCTGTGCCATTGTGTGCATGAGCCCTCAGCCCAAAGGGCCCCTGGCTCTGCAGGAGGGGTGGGAGCCTTGCTCAGAGCTGCCCTGGTCTCCACCTGCTCCTGGGGATGTCAGCTGCAAGCTCCTGGTGTAGCTTAGAAGGAAACACGATCCCCAGCAAGGGGATGGGAGCAGAGAGGAGAAATGTGGGAGGAAGGAAATGTTCATGCACCTGATGCCCTCCTGGAGCGCTGCAGGGCTGATACCCAGAACTAGAACTGGGCTTTTCAAAGGGATGCTGTAAAATGAGCTGGTCTCCTCTTCCTGGAGAGCTTTCCTTCAGGTGAGATCCAGCTGTGGCTGCACAATCCCCATGGTGGGGCTGCAGTGTCTCATAGCCCACACCTGGCTGTGCAATCCCAGCCTTGCCTGACTTGGATTTGATTTCTCTGCACCTATAGAAATGTTGTGCATCAGAACTCAACATGCATATATTTATGTATAATATGATATAAATAATGTGTATCATTTACATATATTTATATAACACCTATATAAGAATTATGTTTATTTATATAATATTTACATTCATTTTTGTAATGTTTATTTATATTATATTTATTTATAATATATTTATATATATTATATATAATACACATTATATATAATACACATTATATATATATATATATATATATATATATATATATATATATATATAAAAAATTTTTTTTCCACCACAGCTCATGAATTATTTGAAATGAAATCCACTTTTCTGCATCAAGGTTTTTCTGGTACCTCTGGTTATGATGAGGTCTCAGCATTTGACTTTTGAAACATTAGACTTTCCAGCAGCACAGAACAGTTTAAAGGAAAATAAGGACTCTCAGCTATGAATATTTATGGCTAGAGTTGAATTGTATTTCAGACTGCAAGTCATTATTGCTGGGAGAACAGGAGACAGAAGGCAATATTCAATTTATTAAAATATTTTCTCTTTTGTGCCTTGATCAGTGAGCACATTTATTTGAAAGTTGTGCCCGTTTAAATCTCAGTACTAAAATCTTATTAAAGCTACAGTCTTACTAAATAAAACAGAGCAAGGAACAAGGCTATCCACAGCACCAATAAGCCAGAAATATTTCTGCTCATAAACACTAAAAATGTACAGCTGACCCAAGCTATTTTATAGAGCAGATACTTTGATATGAACAGAAACACAAATTATTCTCAATTTCAACATTCATGAGGTAGAACCACAGCTGCTCAAGTGAAACTTGTACTTGTTAATCCTAAATAAAAGGAGGTGGTAGGAAAGATGTGAATATTTGCACCGGAGATGGAATCAATCAAACCCAACACGCCCTCATTCTGAGGGTCCGTGACTGAACATTTCTTCCAAATTTAATATTTGGAGCGTAGGGATGACCTTGAAAACATCTGTGATTGAAAATACAAATGTGGGAAGGTGGGCACTGGTAAAGATGCAGATTAAATGCTCTGGAGCTGTGTTTGGCAGCAGGAAATCCTGAAACCCTTCCCAGAATTGGGAGTTTGTCCCTCTCCCATGTATCCCACTTGTCCCTTTCTCCAGGTGAGTGTCCCATTGCTCAGCCTCTGCAGCTCTGATCCCCCACCTCTGCTGAGCCACCAGGAGTTTTTGCAGCTTTCCCATTGCTGGGCAGCTACAAGGGAGACTCTAAGGACAGGAGATTTCCTCAGGTGCTCTGAGGAGCTACCACCGAACTGAACTGAAGCAAATTTCATCTGAGCAGAAGGGAAAGTGTCCTCAGTTGCACTTACGAATAATTGCTCTACAAGAGAGTTGAGAACAGCTAAAAAATACAGAACTCTGGCCAAAAAGAGCCAGGGATTGTGGGAACAGGCATTTGCTGGGAGATGTGAGCAAAGTTAACTCCTTGCTCTCCGCTTTACTCTGATGCTTGGTGAGGGGGTGATTTACTGGGCAGGTTGGCAGGGTTGTACCTGTGCCTTTGCTTCATCCCACTGCAGTGGGTGATCCTCTGCCCAGCCCTATTTCCCCTCCTTTTTGTCACAATCCTATTCTGCATTTCTCTGTGCACAGTTAAAAACCTTCCTGAGAAACGTGATTTGTGTATCACAAGAAAAGGCTCAATTTCAAATAAACACGCCTTACCCTCAGTTTTAAAAATTTTCATTCCAACAAAGCACCTTTCCCATGACATCCTCTGATTCATTATTTCATTTTGGTCCTACAGCTCCTAATTCTGCAGCGCTCTGGTGCCAACCTCTAAGGAAGCCTGTTGGTTTCATCAAAGTCGTGCTGTGACTCATGGTCCCTTCTTACAGAAAACAGGCTTTTCCTCCTGATGAAGACAACCAATCTTCAAACCCTGTGGTGCCTTCTGGAGAGATGGATATGAAGCACAGGCAGATCCTGAGCCCTGGAGCTGATCTCCCAGGAAAATGAACAGCACCAGGGGATGAATTGCTGTAAACAAGTGGAAGTGAGACTTTGGCTGAAGAGAAAAGCTTTTAACTGATCTTTTAAAATGCAAAAATCAGAAAGGAGCAGAATGTATTTTTTTTTTCCTTTTCCATTTTCCAGTGTTTTCTTTTTTTGTTGTTGCACATTGATGTTACAACTGTATTCTCCCTGGGAAAATCTGTGAATCCTTTGGCTGACGTAAAGTACAGAGAGCAAATAGAATTGCCATTGTGCACTAATGGTGCCCACACTTTCTGAAGACATTTGAAATCCTCTGTACCTTTTATCCTACACCCTAAGCTGATATGGCACAATCTCCCTCAAAGCTGAGCTTTGAAAAGTCAGAGTTTTTGGGCTGGGGGGAAACCAAAGTGAGATACCCACCCTGCAGAAACCATTTCTGCCTTCATCTCCCTGTAGAGAGGTTCATTAATTTTGCATTTTCTGATGAGTGGAGCAGAAATAGCCCTCCCCAGTTTTTATTTTAATGTTTATCTCTGCATAGCTTTGGCTTTCCTGCTCACCACAAGTGTGAGGCTGCCACTCACACACTGACTCTTCGTTGAGCTCAGTGATGAAATGTTCTCCCAGAAGAATCTTCCCCAGGGATCAGAGGAGAACAACGTGGCTGATCTCCCAGAGATCAAATCACCCTAGGGCAAGGGGAGGGGAATTTTCACCAGTCAGCCATTCTAAGACAAAGACATTGCTCTCCAAGGCTCTTCATGGTGATGTTCTTCACAGCCAGGTTGGACAGGGCTTGGAGCAACCTGATTTAGTGGAATGAGTCCCTGTCCATGGCAGGGGATTGGAATGAGATGATTTTTAAGGTCCCTTCCAGCCCAAAGCATTCTGTGATTTAATCGTGAGGAGCTGATTGAGCATGAGCTAGTGTATCCTTGGAGTGAGACTGGCAGCAGGGCAGAATGTATTTTTCCCTGTCTCCAAAATTCCATGAAAACTTTTTAAGAGACAAAGTGAAATCTGCAAGTGAATGCCAGTGAGCTCCAAATTATAAACAACATATTAAAAGCACTGAGCCATGCTGTGATAAAAGCTCTCACCCCTGTAATATATACAAAAAGCAAGAAATATTGTCCTTTATTCAATAAAAATCAGTACCAAACTCTTTATTTCTTCCAGACACAATCTATGAACTCTTTTATGATGTCTCAATATACGATTTCTCTTTTAATCTGGTCAGCACCTCTGGCATTTAAGGCTGGAGCTGTGAACAGAATGAAGAGCATAATTTTCCCCTGCTAAACGAAATGTTTCAAAAAAAAACAACTCAGAAAAGAGAAACAAACAGAGCTAGGTTGGGTCACTTACAAACACAAACTAGGTTTCCTTGCAGATGCAAACAGGTTTATACCAGTTGTGGAGGTGGGCATTCATCAAGGCTCAGAAATGCTCCACGAATTTGTGTTTTGTTTCATCTCAGAAGCCCATAGGCTTGTGCTTACATCAGCCTCCTGAAGGGTGCTCACTGCTTTGGGCAAGAGGATTAACCAGTCTGGCTGCCTTGCTGTGGTATCACTGGTGACCAGCTTTAAAATCCCTGTACCATTTGCTTGCTCTGGTCTAGCTCAAGCCCAGAGGAAGGAGAGGGATTAAGTGTCAAATTCTGAGTCAGAAAGCACCAACCACAACATCAGGTATTTTCCTGGACTGATCACAAAGAATGGCATTTCATGCTTGTGTTGATGGTAAGGAGAAATTATTCATATTCCAATTGCTGGTCTGAAGGAAAACAAAAAATGATTGATTGCAGTAATGTGAAACTTTGCAAGAATTCATGCTCTGTGTGGGAGCTGTGCTAATAATGCTGTTGGCAGTCATCGCTGCTTTCCAGTTGGACAGAGGAACTAAAACATTGAAAATGTCAGGTGCCACAGATTTCCTTGCAGCTCCCCGTGGCACTGCTGAGGTCAGCCCCAGTTAATGGAGTTTGTTGCTGTTTGGGTGTTTTTTAAATTCAGCACACGGGGCTTCACCTCCTGCAGTGTGCAGGGAGCAGACCCCAAGGATAACAGGAGCACTCTGAGAGCTGCCAGGGGCTGTGACAAGGCTGCTGCTGCTGCTGTTGACAACCAGAGAGAAGCTGCCTTTTAATGGCTGAATGCTGGCATGTTTTGCTAATACATGTCTTGGAATGGAGGCTTAATATAGCTCATGAGGCACCTGCTGATGCTGAGTGAGGGGAAAGGTGGAGATGAGTTGACTGCTGGGAACGCTGGGGTTTGAGCCTCTGGTCTGCAGGATTTCATTGCGGCCCTTGGGTGAATCCCACAAGTTCCTGTGCCTGAAATCCATCCCTAAAATGAATGAGCTCCATTGCAGTGACAAAGGGATGGAGTGGGCTGGGTTGCTGAAAGTGTCTTAATGCTGTTAAATCTTGGTAACAATGGATACTACATCTCTGTTATGTTTGTGAAATTTTGGGGTGCTGGTGAGATCTAAATCTACCCTCCCTCCCATTCCCCCTTATCCTCTCACTCCAGGGTCTTGTAAAAACTGGAGTTTTTACCCTCTCCAGCTCTCTTGAAGCCTCCTTAAGTACTGAAAGGTGTTCAGAGTTCTCTCTGGAGCTTTCTTTTCTCCAGGCTTAACAACCCTGGAGAAACCATCATCCCAGGTGTGACTGCAGCACCCACACATGCCCCTATACACTCACTTTTTGGCCTTTCTCTTTCTCCTTCTTGAAGCTCCTGGCTGGCTTGGCTGGTTTACATCACCAGTGATAGGGTGTTTAGCCAACTTTGCTGCTTCTCTATTTAGATTAGATGTTAGGAAGAAATTCTCTGAGGGTGGGGAGGCTCTGGCACAGGGTGCCCAGAGAAGCTGGGACTGTCCCTGGATCCCTGGAAGTGCCCAAGGCCAGGTTGGATGGGGCTTGGAGCAGCCTGGGATAGTGGAAGGTGTCCCTACCCATGGCAGGGGGCTGGAATAAGATGAGATTTTAGGTTCTTTCCAACACAAACCATCCTGTGATTCCATGGTTGTGTGATCCTTTCCCCTTTGGCTGAGTGAGCCCAGGATGGGGCTGGCAGCCCAAGGATGCTGGGCTGGCTGCTCTGTGCTCCCCTGGCATGGTTTTGTTCCTAGAAAACAACCTCAGCAGCTTGGTTTGGCCACCCTGAAGCACTCAGGCCATGCCTGTGCCTGTGCTTTTGGAGGGGTTTTGCACTCGAGTGCCCAAAATCACATCAGGTTCTGCTTTGTGCTTCCCAGCCCACAGGAGGCCTGGAATAATAACTGTGATGTGCTGCCTTATTGCTTAAATGCCCTCATGAATATACTCCAGTCTGATCTACTGTTCCAACAAATTCAATAAGGCAGAGCAGGATTTAAAGATATTTTAAATAAAT
Source organism: Agelaius phoeniceus (assembly GCF_051311805.1). NCBI lineage: Eukaryota > Metazoa > Chordata > Aves > Passeriformes > Icteridae > Agelaius > Agelaius phoeniceus. The sequence continues at coordinate 10,994,662 of NC_135281.1, forward strand.
TAACTTCTGCATGGATGTTTATTAAGTTTTATGAAGCCATTTACTAAAACGTAACATTTTTTTCCGAAAGGTGCCTGAAATTTTCCCCTCGTGAACTATGGAAATTGCTTTTATAATTGAAATGAGAAATAAGGGCCAAGTTCAAAGCATTCCTCATGGCTCGAGGCACAGTCCTTGTGCCTTTCTAAAGGAAAAGAAGAATTATTTAACTCTCCACATTTTCTGTTTTCCTGCACATTTCTGGGGCGGGACGTGGTGCAGGATTGCGTGACACAGGGTGGCTTGGGAGGAATGGGAAGCTCAGCTTCCCAGGATTTGGCTTTTTCAGGGAGTCAGCCCTCAGCTAGACAAGTCACAAGCAGACAGCAATGTTTTGCACTCCAGCTTGAACATGGGCTGGATTTCTGCACAAACCATGGAGGCTCCACTGGGAGCCCAGCACAGAAATCTCCTGCAGGCAGGAAACAAGGATGCTGCCACATGCTGTGGATTTCCACTGCTGCAGACATGAGCTGTGAGCTGAAAATACACCTCTGGGCAGAGCAGGGCTGAATACCAAATCAAAGGATCCATAAAATAAATGATTTTCATTCTTTAGTGCTTGATGGTGTAGGGACAATAGAGGCTCCTGCTCTTCTCGTCTGGAAGCAGCACCAAAAAGCCTTTGGAGACCATTTGAGTTAGGTTTTAGAAGATGGATTTTCCAGGCATGAATAATTCCAAATATTTAAATTTTATTCTCTTGCTGCTTTCCACGCAACCTTTCCTTCTATCAGAAATCAAAACAAAAGGGTTGAATGGTTAAAAACTATGAAGATTTTATGGCTCAGCTCAGCTGTTGCACAACAGAACATTAACCAGGAGCTGCAGGGAGGATGAAGGTGACTGATTTTTGCTCATTTAGTGTAAAGACACCTTAATATTGTGGGTAATACCCAAGCATTCTGTCCCCACAAAATTACATTTGTGTTAGAAAAATAAATGCCAGGGAGGAAGAGGATCACACTAAAGATGGGAGGACAGGAGGGGAAATCTCACTGTTAAAACACAACAAACCTGCTAATTTTTCATCTTTCTTCGGGGTGAGGATTGTTTTGGTGTGCCCCTACAGCTCCCAGCCCCAACCTTCTCAGTTTTCTGGGCAAAGCTGCTGCAGAATAAGGGCCAAGATACAACATCTGTAACATCTGCCCTGCAGCAGGGAACAGCAAGCAGGGGAGACTGGCAAGGCAGGAGCTCAGACCCTGCAGTGCCACTGGGATCCCAGCACTTGGAGCTGCTCAGTCTGCAGCTCAGATCTCATTATTCCCACACTTCAGGCTCCTGCACCCCAATGCTCCAAGTCCTGGATGCTCCCAATTGCTGTGCCCAACAGCAGAGCAGGACACAGATCTGATGCTTTTAACAGATCCCAGGAAGGATTTTCAGGACAAACATCACTGATGGGAGCGCCCTTCACACCTAACCAGCCCCCCTGCTTGTCTGCTGAGCTGGTCAGAAGCAGCAGCTGATGTTTGGATGTGTTTGAGCTGCAGAGTGCAGGGACAGGAGCACCCAGGGCCCTTCTGCAGAGGAGCTGCAAATCCCAGTTCAAGGCCAATGGGATTCCAGCAGTTTAGACCCCAGGCAGGGTGTCTGTGCTGATAGCCAGGCTGTGTGATAGAGGCACACCTGACACTTCAAGCAAAAAACAACCCAAGCCTTAAATTTGGATATTTATTTCTTAGGATCAATAAATGACAAAATAAAATACCATACAGTACAAAGGCTATATCAGGAATTAACCATTTCAGTACACTTTGATCAGTAAATACAGTATCAATAATAGCATGTTACACTGAAAGAGTGTTTCCCATTGCCATACAGGAGGATTCCACACCCTCTTCTTTCCCTTTGTCACAGAAAATATCACAAAGTAGACACTGACACACTTTTAACATTCATTTTTTCCCCATTGAGCAACAGGCCACAAAAAAATAAAGCACATCAACATTTTGTATCTCAGAATAAAATAAAAATAAAAAGGTGCACTTCAAAAATATTTGCCATAAATACAATATGTGCAGGACTATCAGGTGGCACAGCTGGGGAAGGACTCTGGACCACAAAGCCAGGACACAGCATCATGAAATTTTGGATCAGCAATTTCTACTTTTTAAGCAAATCCAGACTGAGAACAGGAAGAGTGGGTGAGCTGTGATATGTGAAGAACCAGACAGAGCTCCAGTACACACAGCTTTGGTTAAAGAGTCACCAAAACCACAGCCAGGAGGACGCTGGGCTGACACAGCACACCCAGGGCTGCTTCACTGGATGCTGGAAATGCAAAGGTGCTGCTATTGCTGTGTTCACAGCACATGCCCTGCCAGCCCTCCTGGCTGGTTTCCCATTGAGTTCTCTCCTGAAAAGCTCGCTGAAGTGAGGCTCATGCACCTTACAAAGACAGACAAGCTCAGCAGAGCATTCCTGCGCTGATGGACTGGCCCGTGGTGAGACCGTCCTGTCTGGGGGAAATTTCTGAATAGCAAAATGACTTTATAAACCTGATTTCACACTCTGCTAAGCTGATGGCTCTGGAAAGGGCACTCTGAAGAGAAACAAAGCCTCAAAATAACGTTTGAAGGGGTCACTTGATGGACTCTCTTCAGAATGGAATTTCTCAGAATCCATCTGGCAGCACTTCACATCTGCGGGCTCCACAGATTTTAGTCTTTTTTTAGTCAAAACAAACAGCTCCAAACACAGGGAATTTGCATAGATGAGCAGAGGCCCCAGCACTCACCTCTGCTTTGGTGAAGAGTGCAGCCAAAGCAGGGACACAATGGATGGGAGTTCTTGTTCTGTCTAATGGCAAAAACCATTCACACCAGATTAAAATAAAAAACCTCGTTGAGTTAGCAGTTCAACCATTGTTGAAAGGCATCTAAAGAACCGTTTCTCTGGTAAATATGGGGCAGTTTGTACCTTTTTCTTCTCTACTGTATCAGCCTTCCTTTACAAGGCCGGGATGGACAGGGCTTGGAGCAACCTGGTCTAGGGAAAAGTGTCCCTGCCCACAGCAGGGTTTGGAACTGGCTTTGGGTGCTCTTTAAGGTCCCTTCCAACCCAAACTGTGCAGTGATTCTCTGGAAATCACGAAACCATCTGGTTTGCAATCAGCTATCCTCACTTCTTTGAGCTCAAGGGAGCCACACCTCTGAGCTGAACACAGCAAAATCAGGTGAGGATGGGAGAGAGGATAAACCAGCTGTAACTTACACTGCTCAGCTCAAGGTTGTCAGATTTGGCCAGTGGAAGAGGTAGCTTTGAGCTGCAATCTCAGATTAAGGCCATGGACCCAGGTCTGCTTTTCTGTCAAACTGCAGGAACAGAGCTGTAGAAGTCAGCAAACCCCCTGGGTAAATCCCCCAAATCCCCCCAGCTCTTCAGCACTCGAGTGGCCCAAGAAACACTGTGGAAAGAGTTTATGAGAAGTTCCCTTTTACTCCAGCTTTTTCCTGCTGTCATATCAAACAAAAAATAAACCTGCCAGTTTCTCTGAGCTGTGATCAAATATTCTGTAAGCTGCCTGTGTATCTCAGTAGTGAAAATCTAAACCAAGCATCTTATGTGAAAGAACAATTTTTGTACAGTGTCTTCCAAGATAATCAAGCACATTTCAGCAGGTTTGGTGTTGAACAAGTGTAGTAATAATGTTTAATATTTCAAAGCAAATGAGACATGCAGGGTGTTAAATGGTAATGAAAGTCAAAGCAATGCAGTTACAGCTTCCCTGGGAGGTTACAGAGAGCTCCTCCCAGCTGCTGGCTGTATTTAGAGGTGAAGTAAAAAAATGTGGGTAATCCAGAAACATTTGAAGTGTCTTGCCTGGAAGGCCAATGTTAAATGTGTGACATCAAGACTCCTCTTTCTCTCAAGGCAGATTTTTTCCCCTCTCCTGTTCATGGCACCTGGATTTTGCCACTAGGCAGGATGAGCAGGTCTTCTTCTTCCAACCTGCCCAAGCATTTCACACACACCATACACACAAAATACTTGCTTTTTTCACAGATTTCCTTCTGAAGAGATCGGTCTCCCTTATTCCTCTTTGTTTCAATTTATTTATTTGTGTGCCACTACCTGTTTTCTTTGTCAAAAAGGAGTCAACAGTCCACGAGCAACAAAAGTGCTTGGTTAAATATAATCTCTGCCCTCTGCTTGGTACAACCAGGGCAAGAAATCACAAGAAGGCATGACAGAACAGAGCTTGCAGTTTGGCTGAATCAGAAGGAACTGAAGCCCCCCTGGCTTTTATTTTGAGCCCTTTCTTTTGCAGGGTTTCTGTACTAGGCATTAAAATCACCTCCCATCCCTGGCAGGTGTGGCTGATGGGCTGCCATGGTGGCCAGCTGGGTACAGGTTCTAAATGACAAAATAAAATACCACACAGGTTCTAAATGCCCCAAAAGTTGTCACTCATCACCAAAACCTCACAGCAAATGCCCCCAGATGGGTGTTTCCTCTTTGTGCTGAGCCCAACAGGACCTAAACCACAAGTCCAGCAAGCTGGACTCAGTGATTCTTGTGAGTCTCTTGAGCTTGACCTGTTCTGTGACTCTGTGATGCAACATCTGCAGCAGGAGATGTCACCAGTGGTCCTGGTCTCCATCACTGTGTGACCCTCACTTGGGCCAGCCCTCACCTCTAGCACTGTGGCTCCAGCTGGGGACCACAGGTGCTCATTTGCTGAAGGGTGACATGGGCAAAGCCCAGAAAGCCAAACTGAGCTGCCTCTTCTGCTTTGTCACCTTTCAGAGGCAAGTCCTGCTCTCCTGATGACGTGTGGTACGAAAGGGGACACCAGGTCACCACCAGCACAGGGTGATTGGTCAGCTCCAGGTTTGTGCAGGTCACTAAAGCCCTTCAGCTTGTCCCAGAGCCCTGTTATTTCAGTACCAAAGACTCTGGAGCAATTTGTTATATCATATAAGGGGGCTGTTAGAGGTGGAACCATATGGGAGAAAAGCTCAAGCTCTCCTTACCTCCTCTCTCAAATTTCAAAGAGAATTTTCAGGTCTTGTTTCTGTTCCTCTGGCTTGTTAAAGGAAAGTGGGTTTAGAGCAAAGACTCCCCAGTTTAGAGTTTCTTATGCTCTGCATTTGAACTATGTAAATATTAGGGACACAGATAGGTGTGCCAACGGTTCTGGTAGCAAAAAGTAATAGAAGAAAAGGTATAACAAGAGGACCTGGTGCCTACAACTGCTATATATGAGATGTCAGCCTTGTGGAAATGGCAAGGAAACAAGTAAAACTGGAATAAGAATGGGAAAAATCTGAAGGTCCCACAGACCTGGGGCAGATTGCTCTTATCTCAGCAGCCTGGAGCCCTCATGAGCTCAGAGTTTTCTCAACTCTTAATGCAAGCCAGCAAACTGTTCTCCCCAGTAAAAAATAGGATTTGGCTGTATGGCAAAAGGAAGATTTTTCCATTTCTGTTCATTTTCAGCGCTCCATCTGGGCACAGCCTCTGCATTCTTGACTTTGCCAGAGACTCTGCTGCAGTGGTGCCAAAGCCAGGCACTGTGGATGCCCTAAAGCCAAAGGTGACACCTCTCCCCAGGCCACAGCCACCCCAGCCTAGGTAAGGCATCATCTGTTCTTATTTAATTTCAAGGAGCCAGAGAGGCTCTCTTGAGCACCTCAGTCATATTCCTCACAATGGAGATATATTTCTAAAATAACCACCTGGCTCCCTGAGTTTTCACTCCTCGTTCATTGAACATCCCACAGATGAGCACATCCATTCTCCAAGAACATCCCTTTCTGTTCAAACTTCTTTCTCCTCATCAAACTCTCTGCTTGGTGCCACCAGGAGATGTGATCTCAAACCCTTGGATGTGGACACGGCATCTCTGCACTGAGAAAAGGATGAAATGCAGAACAGTTTGGCCTAAGTTGAACACATTTTGGCTTCCCAGTTAACACCACATCTGGATTTATGCCAGACTGAAGTTACAATACATGTAGACATTACTCACAAGAGGCAAGGCCAATGCTTGAAAATAACCTCAAAGTTACTGGCAGAACAAAGCCTATTTTTTCCAACAAAAACGACTTTGCTAAACACATTTGTGTTAGGTGAATTTGGAGACCATGCATGAAAGTCACAGAGGCCTCTCTCAAGTTTTGACTCCACGATGAATTGTGTTTCTCCTCCTCCTCCTCCTTTGGCTTCAGTACGTAGTTTCCCTTGTGACCTGGCTGGAAAATGTGTGGTTGCTGGAGATGCTGTTGGATTTCCTGGTGAAGGCCAGTCGTTTCTTCTTCTTCCTCCATGGCAGGCACAGGATGGTGAGCGTGGAGAGGAAGATCTGGCGGAAGTTTGCCGACACCAGGTTGTAGAGGATGGGGTTGATTGCTGAGCTGACGTAGAAGAGGACATTTGTCAGCATGTAGAAGTAGTGGTAGAAGTTGTAAAGGAAACTGGAAGAACAGATGAAAGAGAAAAATCTGAGTGTGAAGAACTCAAAGTCACAAGGCTGAGAGAAACATGAGCTGCTTTCCAGCTAACCTTCCTAGGCTGCACACATGAGCTCACCAGAGGTGCCTGGGCCACCACAACCCACCTGCATCTCCAACTGGAACTGGTCAAACATGGACCAGATGCCTCTGTGAAGATACTGCCCCACTCACCAGCAGTTAGAGGCTTAGTTAAGCCCTGGATCCAGACAAGATATTTACCTCATGCTCTCATTTTTCTTTGGAAGCAATCATTCTGGAACCCAAGAAGCCAGATGGAAATTCGCTTCTGTGTCGTACATACACATTAGCTTGACTTTTTTGGCTGCAGTTCTGATCTACAGAGGTTGCAGAAGAGCCAAACTCCAGGAACAGATGCAGCTCTCTCCTCCCTCTGGCAGTGAGAGCAGCATCAGCTCATTCAATGGGTCCCTGGGTTGGGATTTGTCCATGATGTGGGACAGCATTTCCTGTTCTGGGGGCAAGCTGATGATAGCATACTTCTGAAACACATCCTAACCACCACAATTTAATGTTTTCAATTAGAACTGGTTGAAAATGTTTTATTATCTTTTATGCTTTTGGCTATATCTTTCCTTGGGCCAACTGAGAACAACAGCCCTGAGCTGGTAAAGCATTTATAAACACCACGGATCTCATTTTCAGGAAGATGTTCCTCAGAATCATTTATCTTGGTGAAAATTGCAGATCTTTTTTTCTAGTCTGAGCAGTGTCTAAAAAAAGATAAATAGAGGAGTGCTGGACTATGTTGCCCATCTCTCCACACCCCTCAGCACTGCCAAGGACTGCATGGCCCATCCAGTTCTTACAGAGTTTCTCTGTGTAGTTATGAAGAATTAATACTGGAAAAATTTCTTTTCTTCAGGGGCAAGGTACATGTGTTTATAAATGAACATGCCAAGCTGCTGCAAACTCTTGGTTAGCCACCAGACTGATAGTTCACTAACATTTTGTAAATTCAGTGTTTTCCTAAAATTAATCATGGTTTTAAAAAGAAGAAAAAAATATTATGTGAACACAGCCACAATGCATAAATTCCCACTAAATGCAGACAGACTTCTCTAAACCTCTTGCTCAAAGCAAGTGCAGTCATTACATAATTGAACAGTGCCTTAAGTGCTTTTCATATAGAAAAGCAAAGGAGAAACAAGAATTTGTCCCAGTGTGCGCCTAGAGCTCTGTTTTCATGCCTGAAGATAGATTTTGGATTTTACAGTGGCTGGATCCACAATCCCATTCAGCAGATTGCTATATCCTAATTTAATGTATTTCCAGTCTGGAATTGATAGAATTTTAGCTTTTTATTGTTGTTCTGCTTTTTGGTATTGTAGATTTTTTTTCTTTCCCTTGAAAGAAACATTCCTGGTCTCAGGGAGAAAAGGGATGTAGCATCATGGGAGGAGACACAAGAGAGCATCCCTTGGCATCTCAGCCTTCCTCAGTGTGTGTCCCCAGACAGCATTAGCTCTTAATGACATATTTAAAAATAATAATTAGTTTGGTGGCTGCTTTGCTGGAGAGCCTGGCCTGGTGCCTCAGAAAGGAGCAGGGGATGCCTTTGCACATCTGTGAGCAGTGTCCGTGCAATTATCCCGGAATTCTCTGACAATCTGGACATTTCCTAATCAGCAGCAACTGCTGGCATTTCATTTTGATCCACTCCCTGCAAAACCCAGTGAATAACCTGGCCCAGCCTCAGTAAATAGCACTGGCATTGCCCCACCTGTGCCATCTCCCCTGTCAGGGAGGAAATGTGGCCTCGTGGAGCTGAATTGTGTGCTGACAGGAGCTGCTGCATCTTAGGGCTGGGGATCAATATCTCTGGCACAGAGACTGAAATCCACTCTGGGTGTACCAACCCCCCTGTCCAAATGTCATTTCATCAAGGGCTGCCAGACTGAAGCCTGTGCTTGCAGCCCTCAGGAGGAGGAGGAGGAGGGGGAGGAGGAGGGGCTGATGATGCCTTTTGGTTCAAAATAATGCTTCCTGAGGGATTTAGGTAAAACAAAATTCTTAATTTCCCTGGCAAACACTGAGACATCCAAAAGAAAAAACAAACCAAAGCAGCAATTTGGTTTTTGTGATGGAGTTCACAAGGGTCTTAGGATGAGGGAAGAGAGGAGAATGTTGACTCCATGTTTCAGAAGGCTTGATTTATTATTTTATGATATATATTATATTAAAACTATACTAAAAGAATAGAAGAAAGGATTTCATCAGAAGGCTGGCTAAGAATAGAAAAGGAATGATAACAAAAGCTTGTGACTAACCGAGACAGTTTGGACAGCTGGGCTGTGATTGGCCATTAATTAGAAACAACCACATGAGACCAATCCCAGATCCACCTGTTGCATTCCACAGCAGCAGATAACCATTGTTTATATTTTGTTCCTGAGGCCTCTCAGCTTCTCAGGAGGAAAAAGTCCTAAGGAAAGGATTTTCCATAAAAGATGTCTGTGACAGGTTTTGAGACTTGAACCTCTCGGCTGGAGAGCGCCTTTGTTCCCAGATCCCCACCTCCACCTCCACACCTGGTTTGCCCTGGCATCCCCAGCCCCAGCCTGAGCCCCCAGCCTGTCCTGGCATGGGGGGACCATGTCCCCAGACTGTGACTCACTCTGTCCAGTGGCTGGAGGGGACATAGCAGAACATGAGGCGCCGGATGTGGTAAGGGAGCCAGCAGACCACGAAGGCAATCACCACAGCACCTGCAAGGCAGGAAAAAAAGCCTTAACTTTGTGAGCAACTCTCCATCAGGCTGAAAAAGGGACCTGTCTGCTTGGATTTAATTGCTGTAACTGTTTTCCTGCAGCCCCACTTGTTCTTGTGTTGCTGTAGTGCAAAGAATTGATAACCCTGAGGGACAAGCAGCCTGGAAATGTCTGTAAAAACAAGCAAAACAGAAGTAACAGAGAACATCACTAAGCACTGGGACAGGGACATGAGGAGCAGCAGAAGGTACAGATGAAGCACTGGCCATGCCTAGTTCCTGGCTCAAAGGAAACTCTGTTTGCATCTGTGTTTCACGCCCTTGTGGCACAGGGTATTTTGTCCATGGTACTCACAGGGACAGCTGGTGTATGTTTTCCATCCAGGTAGACAGGGAGCCAGGCCCACTCTAATCCCATTAGTTTGTTACTACTGGAGCCACTGGCCACAGTGCTGAGCATCATTAAACTGCTCTTTCTAGTGGCAGGGCTCATCCTTTTGTTCTGCATTTGTGCCATACCTGAGATTACAACGTGTTTGGGTCTGGACTTTGTCATAATAAAAATGATCAATTAAAGGGTAAGCAGAGAAAGACACTGTTGCTTTTTTCCTTTCCAGATTCTGAGGGACGTCAGACAATTGAAAATAAAATGCAACAACTCTGAGGCATAAAAGTGCTCTTGATAGAGTGCAGTTGTCAGTCTGGATTAAAAAGCAGATCTATCAGGCAATCGAGAGAAAGATTTGTTTCTTTTGTAATACGTGTTTCAACTTCTGTATGGAGCAGCAGGATTCTGGCAGAATCCTAGCAGGAAATAAGGAAATCTCAGTTAAAACGTAACACAATAAAAGGCAAGAAGAAAATAAAAACTAAATAAAATAATTAAGTTATTTTTGGTCCCAAATTTGCTCTACAGACAACAGGGACACATCACTCTTGTCCTTTATGTGACCTATAAGGGGCTGGGAAGCAGCAAAGCTCTGCTCCAGAGTAAGGTACCACAAGTGCAATCTGAATTTGGCACGTAGAACCAAAGGCTGAGGGTTTTCTGCCTTGGGATTGAAAATATTTATGTGGATATGTCCGAAACCCAGACACTGTCATCCCACAGGGACCAGGCTGTAGCTCAAGATGTGCTTCCTCTTGGATAATGCAGTCCAGGAGGAATAAGTCTAGCTGTGGCTGCATCTCCCCATCACTGATGCTTAGCAAAGAGGCACAGGAGAGCAGAAATTAGAAAATCCCTGGTGTCCAGCTCCCTACTCACACCCTACTCCAACTCCATGAGCTCCCTCTCTCATTAAACACACAGCTAACAGGGGAGAAGGTTCTATTCCATGATGCATGACAGCATCTTCCAGGAATGCTACAAAAGCCATTTATCCAATAAAGATTTAAGCAACTGAAGGGACATGTTTTGGAAAGAAGGCTAGAGGGTCTGTTTTTATTCTCTTGTCCAAGTGAATTCATTTTTTCAAACTGTTCTTTGGCTGCTCTGTGGCCACAGTGGTCACAGATGTAACTCATCACCAGACAGCCTGCAGCCCTTCGGATGCCATCAAGTGAATGAATCTGACCTGTGTCTGATCCTTCCCTGAAGAGGGGACTTTGATGGGACTTTGGCAGGAGAGCCTGCATGATGTGTGGCACAGGAGAGGTGGGACATCCCCTGGGAGCTCGGTGGGAGCGTGGCTGCCTGCCTTGCCCCTTCACATGTCTGCTTTTGGCCTCCTCCAGAAATCCATTTCTCTGCTGGATGGGCTCTTGGGTTGCCCTGGATGGAGCAGCCCCCCTGTGATTCTCCAGGAGATCCCTCCCAGGGGCTGCAGGAGAAGCAAAACTCTCCAGCCTCTCCTCCTACACCCGTCAGCCTCGGGCTGAGGGGAACGAGCCAACACCACAGCTCCAGCCCATCTGCTCTCCCAGTCCTGCCCAGCATTAGCTGCACTTTCAGGCTGCAAAAGCAGCTTCCCAGATGCCTCCAAACACAGGTTCATTCAGGCACATCTCAATTTTTGCAGAAACCTCCACACTCTGGCACTTCTCAGCTGCTCACCCCTGTGTGCAGCTCTTTAGGAACGGCGGGATCCAGATTCTTTCCACAGCCAATTATAAGAATCTCACACATCTGCTTGTTAAATTTACCAACACGTTAAATGAAAGTGGTTTTCTCCTGGTAAATGATCTCTGCTTCTTCTGCTGCTCAGGCAATGCCGTGCCAAATAATATGGATCTATAGTAACAAAAACACATATTGAGAGAAGTATCTGCTTAACATCAGCAATTAAGTAATCTGTGATAATTCTGTAATATCACACGCAATCACTCTACAATTAAATCTCTATTAAACATGTGAAGTGCACTGGAGACACTTGTGGTCTGATTTGGAAGTCCCAGCTGGGTGACACACTGTGCAGTTCTGTGCTGCACAGATTAGGAGATCCCGACCTGAATTTGTCACCCTTAATCCGTATGTTTTCATTTTGTCACACAAGGGATCAGGCAGATTTAGGGTGGCAATCCTGCCCTCCTGGCTCCTCTCCCCTGGGAGGAATATGAAACATGAGACTGTGTTTACTTTCACCTAATACAGAATGAAAATTCCCTTTTCTCCCAGATACCTGGTTCCTTTTCCTGCTGTTTTGTTCTGCCTGTCAAAATGGTTGAGCTGTAAGACAAATCCTGGGCATGCTGTCTGCCAAAATGATTTTTTATTGTTGTTATGAGCTCCTAGGATGTGTTCTTCATCATCAAAAGCCCGACACATGGGTTCCTTTGGTGAAGTAAGAAGGAGCAGATCAGCCTGCTGGAGCTGAGCGCTGCAGGGGAAGGGTTTGACTCAATATGTGATGGGGTCACTGTCCAGGATGGTGTTTGTGAGGTTGGAGATTTCCTGCCTTTATTTTTTGAACTAAAAATAAACCAGACACATCCCTCACTTCTAATTAATTCAATAAGGTTCTAATAGGAGCAGAGCTGCTCCATGAGCTTCTGATATTTCCCATAATTGAGCAAATGAGGTGCCAAACCTCAAGGCTGGGGAGTGGATGTGGGACCCCAGCAAGATGATCCCAGTGTGCCAGGGGTGGCAGGGAATGATCCTTCCACCAATGTATGCCCTCATTTCCCTTCTAAATCAAACTCCCAATTTAAATGTGTATTAAACCATGAATTATTACATCCTGTGTTTTTCTATTTTGTCTTATAATGGCTCTTTTCTCTGCCTGTTTGAACTGCATGCCAAGGAAGAAGGGGAGAGGAAGGAGGAGTGGCAGAGGACGAGCCCTGGTTTGTTTTTCCTTCAGGAAGTCCTGCAGAGAGAAACATCAATTCTGACTGACATCTTTTTCATTGTGAGGAGATTTAAACTGTGCCAGTCTCTGCTCTCAGACTCAACTGGACATGGCAGCAATCCTGGAAGTTAAATTTTATTGAATCACACTGAGGGTTTCATTTTGCCTTGTGCATACCCTGGGCTGAGGCTGGGGCCTGCCCTGCTCCAGGAGCTCCTCTGGGTTAGCGTGGGCACAGGGCAGGGCACCATGAGAGGGGAGGCCTTAGTTTGGCTGGTTTGGCTGAGCTCAGGAGTGGGCTCAGGAGGGGTTTGCAGCCCCCATGCCCTGGTGGGGCCATGTGGGGTTCACAGTGACTCAGAGCGCTGGGACGGTGACGGGTGAGGAGCCACAGAGCTCTGACTCACCCGGAGCTGCTGCGGCACAAAGCTGGGCTGGGCTGGCGTTCTCCTCCTCCTCCTCCTCCTCCTCCTCACTTCATCTGCTCCAGCCCCTCTGGGATGCTGAGTCACAGCCCTGCAGCCCCAGGCCGGCCCTGGGCGAGGGTATCCCTCTGTTCTGTCCTCCTTTCTCCAGGAGAGGCAGAAAAGGGAAGCTGCTCCTCCCTGCTGCTGCTAAGGCCTCCAGAGAGGCTCGGATCCATCCTCCCTTGATAGTTTTGTCCAGGCTATTTCAGCCAATTTATTTCTTTTTCTCTGCACTTGAAGGGGATCTGAGCCACATACAGATGTGGAGCAGCACAGTGGAATTCCTGAGCAAAGGCAGGAGCTGTCTGGGGAGGCCTTGGCACCCATGAACAACAGCTCTCAGCTTTTTGTGTGCTTCAGACTCATCCCCAACACTGCCCAGGGGGTGCACACCCACAGCTGGTACTAATGAGGTGCACAGAAGGTTATCAGGGTGGTTTTTGGATAAACAATCCTTGTATATCCCAGCCTCCTGGGCTTTATGTACTTACTTAGTTGATGCCATTACAAGAGAAGCTCTCCCAAAGAGCTGTTTGATCTGAGAGGTGGTGAAAGCTGGGCCAGTGCAGGCACAGCTGGCACTGCCTCCCTCAGCCTCGAGGTGCTGTTTATATTAACGTGATGCTCTACCTGACAGGCTCTTGGCAATATTTATATCAGCAGGCCCCAAAGTAGGGGTTGCAGGAGCCCAGTAAAATTAAGACTACTTATGCTGGTATTTGGGTCATAAGGCTGTGGAATAAAGGATTTCCATAAAAGTCAGTAACAATCAGCAGGGTTTGGGGACCACCAGCATGAACCAGGAGTACTCAAAGAAGAAACTGGGAGTAACAGTGAGCTTGAGAAGTCCTCAGCTCCTTTAAATACCACTGAAAGCACACAACATTTGCTGGATACAATCCCCTAATTCTCCTGAACGTATGATCAAAAAAACCCCAAGTTATTCTTTATTAGTGAAAGTGAGACAGCACAGAGAATGGAAAAACCTTTTGGCATTCAAAATCAACATATTTCACCCAGACTATATTCTCCAGTCCTGATTTTAATGGCTTCAGATGACAGATTTGAAAATAGATGTGAATTCCTTCCCCAGCTCACGCCAGTGGTTAAATCATCCCCTGGCACCTGTTCCATCCATAAGGGGCAAGGCAGAAAATACAGATTAAAGCTGGCCCATGGACAGGCACTAGCAAGCAGCACAGCACTGCTGTCCCAGTGCCTACTGGGGTCTCTTCCCAAGTTTCCTTCTAAGGTAATTATTCTTTTGGAAATTAGAGAAGTTGCTTGGTTCCATTTAAACTTCATTCATGACATTTCCCCTGGGGATGTCTGGATTTGATTTTTGGAGGAGAAGAAAAAAGGAAGAGAATTTCCTCTTTGAAAGGTAAAGAAGGGATTCCATTTTATCCTCACCACGTTCAAGTCTCTTTCTATTTGGTGAGATCCGGTGTAACCTGAACTGGCTTCCTCTGCAGCCCTTTCTTCTTTCCCCTCCAGTTTTGAGTTTCACATATCCTTTGTTCCTCCCAGAACAGTTTCTGCTCATCAGAGGGACCCTGGAGCTGTATTCACTGCATGCTTCCACACTGACTAAAGCCCTGGCCTGACTTCATGTTTAGAATCACATTAGTTAACTTTTTAAACACTCACACTGTCACGGCTTAACACCTGGAAAATCTGCTGTGAGGGCATGGCCAATGCTGGAGTTTTCTGCAGAGATGCAGCCACAAGAACCTGCAATTGCTGCAGGAATGCTGTGCCAGGCCAAGCAAAGGGACAGACACATCTTGGGAGAGGGGAAAAAAGAGACTCCATGCCCCAAGAGGTGCAGCCACCCCTGGTTTTGCTCCTTGGAGGGTGTTCATGGAGCACTCTGATGCTGCTCATTTTATCTCACTTGGCAGGCTGCAAAGCAAACCTACAACTACAAACATCTCTGGGAAATATATACAATTGCTAAATAGGTAATTTATCCTCCCAAATTTCAGTGTGACACTTCAGCTGTTAAAATCAGCTTCCACTCAAGCTTAATGCCGCAGGGGTTTTGCTGAACTCCACTTGGAGTTGCTCAGACTTTTTATTAGAGATACAAACTGCCGTGAATTTTGTTCCTTTCTTGAAAAGAAATGATTCATGAGCAAATAAATCTGCTTTCCTTAGAATACAGGAATTATGAAATACAACTGTTTAAGGAGTTTTAGACTGGTGCTCTTCTGTGTATTGTGGCTGCAAAGTATGAGCTATTCCTGTCTGTAGGCTGGTTAAAGTAAATCTCATGGCAATATTCTCCTCCTGAGATGAATAACTCCGACTTGGAGCATTGGTGAGGAGAAATGAATGGACTCTTTAAAGTGTTTGTTCAGAAGGGGAATTATTAATGCACAAATTAATGAAATACATGGATACATCATTAATTCTTGGCCTTTTTCTTGTATTACTAGATGAAATATAGAGGCCTCAATAATTTAAAAATTCACAGATGTTCAGTAAAAAATGCATCTTGACTTCACTTGCTAAGAGGCATTTTACTGAAGCATCACCCAGCCAGCTGTGGGAGACTGAAGGATATTCTTTTAATTGGCTAAACCTTTAAGTGCTTTATAATTGCTTTCACTAAGCAGCTTCAGTGACAGAGCAAACGCTACCTGGAACTGATTACATTTTAATAGGCTTAGCCAATGTCCCCCGTGCAAAGCCTCCCCTTGATGTCCATCAATTTGTCTCAGTGTCATTATCAGAGCTCAGCTGTGCCATCCAGTAACTCCTGCCTCCCTTCCATCCACTGGGAATGGTCTGACAGGCAGCCAGGAGCTGCTGAGGGCTGCCTGGAGGAGAAGGGGCTGCAGGCAGGGGTATTGGTGGGGGTATCAGTCCATGCCACCAAACTGCCCCCTTCCCAAAAGACATTTTGGCTGAACAGGGCTTTCATCCTGAGCCAAGCTCAAATACACCCTGATTTTTGAGCAGTAGAGAGAATTGGGGTTGGTCAGCCTGGGGCTGTTCAGTGCCTAAAGGAGCTCCAAGCAGGCTGGAGAGGGACTTGGGACAAGGGCCTGGAGTTACAGCACAGGGGAATGGCTTTAAAGTGAAATAAGGAAGGGTTAGACTGGCTATTAAGAAGAAATTCTTCCCTGTGAGGGTGGGCAGACCCTGGCACAGGGTGCCCAGAGAAGCTGTGGCTGCCCCTGGATCCCTGGAAG
Organism: Agelaius phoeniceus; assembly: GCF_051311805.1. Classification (NCBI taxonomy): domain Eukaryota; kingdom Metazoa; phylum Chordata; class Aves; order Passeriformes; family Icteridae; genus Agelaius; species Agelaius phoeniceus. Next base: position 11,010,853 of record NC_135281.1, read on the forward strand.
TGCCCAAGGCCAGGTTGGATGGAGCTTGGAGCAGCCTGGGATAGTGGAAATTGTCCCTGCCATGGCAGGGGTGGAATGAGATGATTTTTAAGGTCCCTTCCAATCCAAACCATTCCATGATTCTATGATTGTTCTGGGGGGTGTGTGTGTGTGCATGTGAGTATTTAAGGTTATTTAGAATTTTATCAAGTGATTGGCACATCAGGCTGTGCAATCAGAAAATGTTCGTACTTCTGTGAAGCATCACACAGCTTTGGGAGACTCAGCATTCCAGGGCTCCAGCATAGCCAAGGAATAGCAACACAAACTGCAGGTGTTTAATGGAAGGAATTGGATGGGTGAAGGAGGGTGTGCAATCTCTTGGTGGAAGGTATTTTTAACAATTTTGCCCTGATATCTTCAATAAAAAAGCTGGGAAGCTGTGGGTGCCTGGAGCCCTCTGAATTTGAATCCTCACACCTGAGCTCTGACAGCAGAGAGGGAATGGCAATCAGGAATCTCTTGCTTACTGACTTAATGAGTTGGCTCCCAGGCAAGAGGCCTGACACATCCCTTGATCCTGATCACCCTCATTATTTTGTACATGACCACAGTCAGACAGAGCCAAGAAAACACACAAATGCTACCAAAAGGGAGGAAAACACTGTTGTGGATGTTTTGAATGAGGCTGTTAGCCTGGCCACTTTTAGCTCTTATTTCAATGTAAACAAATACTTAATCCCAGTACATTTGGAGCAGGGAAGTTTTTTGCTGCTCTGATCTTACCCAACAGCTCTGCACACCATGAACCACAAAAAATTGTTTTCTAAGCACTGCTTTTACAGTTCTGAAACATTTCACCCTTAGACCTAAATCAGCCTTCTCTGTACCTCAGGCCAAAGTTCACTTTTGGAAATGGAAAATTCTTCACCCCCATGAAGCTCTGATACTCTGCCAGCAGTTTTATAGGGGGGGACAAGTGTCATTTTTCTTTTCTTCCATAAATGAGCCCAGACTCTGTTCATGATTTTGGCTGTCATGGATGCCAGGATAAATCATGTGAACCCTTGTGTATTCTTTGCTACTTTTCAGACAGCTCAGAGACCTGGGTTATCAAAATGTAACTCATGAGGAACAGGTGACAAAAGTGTGAACCAAGCACCTCCAGTAATAAAAAAAAAAAAAAAAAAAAAATTTGTATCTGAAAAACTGAAATGCACAGGATTTAACTCCCATTTGCTGGATAAAGAGAGCATTTCTGCATGGTGGAGTGAATCACAGACAAAAGTGAGGGAGGATTTTTTTATTTGCTGGATCTTGCTCAGCACAGAAATGCAGCAAACAGCTGCCCTCTCATTGCCTTCCCAGCAGGGAGGGGAGCTCAGTCCTGCTGCTGGGCTGGCCCTGAGGGGATGCCTGGAATATCTGGGCATCCCTGCACAGGGAGCCCCCATGGTGCCACATCTGACCCACTTTTGAACCCCCTCAGTCTCCAGACTGAAACCCTCACTTTTGCCAAATATTCTCAGCTTTTGCAGTACACAGCAAACCCAAAAATTTGCCTGGAGAAGAAAAAAGAGGAAGCAGAAGAAGATGAAAAAGAAAATTACGCTTATTGTTCAGAAAGTGAAGGGTTGTTTTTCAGTGCCTCAGAGGAGATGTGGACCTGTGGGTGAGGGGTGCACTTCCTCCAGTGCTGAGAAATGCCAGATGTAAATTTAGGTTTCTCTGCTATTATTCATGAAGAGCTCTCTCTTCTTGATGATCAAAGAGGATACAATACTAAAAGGAGAGAGAGGGAGAGGTGTGTGAGGTGGTGTAGTAGAGTGAGGAAAGGCAGCTTCTCACTTCGTGGCAGCAGACAGAAGTGTTAAAAAACAGAAAAGGATAGCAAGGAGCAGGGTCCTGGTGGGCTCAGTGGGGAAGCAAGGCTCCCTCCTCACCCACCCCTGGGAAACAGTTCATTGGGTGCAGAGACAGTAAACAAACACAGTCCAACGAGGTAATTGTGGGGAATTTAATGTCCCCTCTGTCTTTCTTTCCTTTTTCTCAGTGGGTGTTTTCCAGTTGGGAATGCACACGTGGCTCACCTATGGCACAGGCAAGGAGTGCAGCATGGGATGCATTCCTTGTGAAAAACAGCTGGGAAAGTGTCATGGAGGCTCCTTGTGCCTTCTCTAGGGATTATTCTCATTGGAAATGTGGTCTGAGCCAAAGCATTTCAAATACCAAGATGCCCCATCCCTGGAAGTGTCCAAGGCCAGGCTGGACAGGGCTTGGAGCAACCTGGGATAGTGAAAGGTGTCCCTGCCTGTGGCAAGGGTTTGGGACTAGGTGAACTTTAAGGTCCCTGCCAACCCAAACCTTTCTAAAAACATCAGAAAGTTTTCTGCTAACAAATTCTCCCCATCTCGTGTTTGAAATCACTATGGGCACCCTTTGTTAGATATTTTGGGTGCTATTTCTGAGCAGCTTTTGCCTTATCCTCTCTAAGGTTAAGCTACCAGATTCTTTGGTCTTTTCCTCAGTTTATTTAATCAAGACATCCACTACTCTGCAGTACAGCTCAATTCCTGAGTGCAGGATCTTTTATTCAAGCTCTGTCTGAACCAGAGCTATGCAGAAAAAGGGAAGTAATGAAACAACACAAGCAAGGCTTAAATTGCTGTCGACTAAATCATTAAAATGCTGGGTTGGTTTTGCTTTTCTAGAGTGAGCAGGTCTGCTCCTTGGCTTTGCAAACCAATGAGAGGAATAGTGGATTTGTCTTTACAAATAAGCTGTGGGTCTGCTGGTAGATAAAACCAGCACTGGGAGAAAAAAGAAACAATGGGAAGGATTCCACTGATTGATGAATGGAATAAGACATTTGCTTTTACAAATAAACTTTAGGTTTGCTGATAAATGAAATTAGACATTGAGAGATGAAAGGAACAATGGAGAAGAAAAACCCCTAAATTCAGTAAGAATAAAAAATGAAAAGGGAGGGTTATACATTAGAGGGGAATCTTTGGGATCAGGTATTCTGAGAAGTCTGAACCACTCAAGTACATCAGCCAATGGGGAAAGAGAGAGGGAAATTGGAATAAAAAGGGAGGCTGCGTCCTCCAAAAATCTGAGAGATCCCAGGGGAATGCCCCATGGCCTCTCCCTTTATTCGAATAAAGTAAAAGGACTCCTCTTTCTCCTTTTTGGACATAAACCTCTGGTGTTTGTGGATTAATTTTCCTAACACCAACAAGCAAAGACAAAAGGAGAGGGCGTTTTGGGCTCAAGTGTTTTCCCGTTCCCACCTGTTCCTCTTGCAGTCCCATCTCTTTATTCCCCAGGGAAGGCCATACTCACGCAGGACCCTCACGCCGTGCTTCAGGGCTTGCACTCTGCTGGGCTCCATGGACATGCTGAGCATGGTCTGCTGCCCGCCAATGGTGCACACCTGGTTCTCCTGGGCCGCCTGCCTGAACATCACCAGCAGCTGGTTGGCGATGATGGTGTTGAGCACCGAGATGACGACCATGGGGAACACGAAGGAGATGAAGGTGTTCACCTGCAGGGGAGGGATGGGGCACAGTCAGGGAGAGGAGCAGCAGAGCGGGAGGTTGGGTTTCATTTCTCAAAGCAACAGAGGAGCAGCCTGCAGTGGAAAGCTTTCCCTCCTCTTACTCAGCTGGTTTTGGAGGTTTGTTGTACAGAGGGAGAACTCGAACGCTGCTGACGCAGGTTCGTTCATGTCAGTGAACACCCAAAAAAGGCAAAATCATTCATGTCTAATCTGTGCAGATCATTCATGTATTTTCCCCTTTTCAGTGCAGTTCATTGCCAGAAATGTCTTGTCTGAAACATGCCATTGATCTTTTCATCTCACAACCAGCAGGATGCTGCTTAGCTCTCATCATGCATAGCATGACTTCTAAATAACAGTGTGTTATTGTGTTATTGTCTTTTTCCTGCATTATGAGCCCTCCTTGAGATCTTTTTAACTATCTTTTTTTTTGTCTTGTGTCCTTTCCTTGTGGATTTAATGACAGTGTTTTGTTACCTCATAACTACGTTAAATAAACCTTGTGCCTTAAAGGATTAAAATTGATCAGAATAAACAAGTGGAAATTGTAATGTTTTTAGTACAAATTATTTGATTACTACAGTTTTGATAAAATTAAATGGAGGATCAAATTAAGCAGTGATTGAATCAAGTGGAAGTCACAGTTCATGTCAAATGCAAGGCTTTTGGGCTGTTTAAAAACCCCAGTGGAATTGAGCTTGGCAAAGTGCAGCCCAGGGAAACAGAGGCATGTGTAAGGCTTGTCTGCTCATCTGCCATGTGGGATGGGAGCTGCTCTGCAGAGCCCCAGAGCTCATCCTCTCTGCTGGGTGGCACAGGAGGAGGCTCAGCACATCACTCAGCTGAGTGTGGAACAAATGAAAAGCCCTTCAAATTTTTAGAATTTCAAAATATTGACAAGAATTGAACCGTGCTGCAAATAGCTGTGGAAGCAATTGTGTTAGAAATGATAAAATGACAAAAAGATGGAACTGTGAAACTCAAGAGGGAATTTGCTCAGTGGGAGGGCTCCAAGGTAGGCCAACTTCTTCCCTAGACAGGGACTTATCTTTCACCTCAGTGATGCAGGACACAGAACAACCCTGCACTCCAAGCCAGCGCCAGGTCCCTGTGCACGTTGCAAAGCCTCACCTAGGGACAGGCGCTCCATCTGCTGGGATGGAGATATCCCCTCTCTACCCACCCACCCCTCTGGACCATCACCACGGTGGGCAGGGTACCCTGTACACCCCGTTCCTGGTGCAGATCTGTGGCCTCTGTGCTCTGGGGGGATTCAGAAATGCTGGAGGTGAATGGGAATCACCCAACCACACCCCCAAGATGCTGCAGGGCATCCGTAAAAGAAATGAGCAGCACATAAGCACAAGGGAGCAGAGGCACATCAGAAACACTTCATTTTCTTTGTCCATAGATCTGAAGCAGAAACTCCTCTCCTGGTGAAGACAAGCTTTGTGGTTGTGGCCCAGGTTTTCTTTGGATGGATCAAGCCTCTGTACAACCTCGTGCTCCGGAGCTCAATGTGTTAAGCGAAAGCACCAGCTGGGTTCTGTCTCTCTCCCGCATGGTGAGAACATCCTCTCCCGTTGATGCTGGTAATAACAGCAGAGCTCCTCTGCGGGCTGAGCGAATTCCTAGATACACCCCACCACTACAAGCTGCTAATGGCCTCTTTTATTAAGTATAAAGCAGTTTCCTATGCTTCTAAAAGATCTCACAGCCTCCCGTATATAAGGAAGAGTTATCTTCAGGAGTTGCCTCCACAGGCTAAGACAGATCATTCAGCAGTAAGGACCAACTGTTTAACCCTTGCACTGCAGCCAGGCTGAGCTGGAGCACATGGGGGGAAATGATTGCTCAGATTTACCAGGTCAGACTGAGACATGAACCCTGCAGCTCCTCACTCCAATTTCTGTGGCTTTAGCTGCAGAATGCCCTTCCTCTTCCCCACTGCTGAACAATGTCTGCACATCAGCAAAATGCACCACTTAACTCTGGAAATGTTTCACTCTGTCACCTGAGATTCAGGATTTATTGGTTTTCATTCTAAAATTTTGCCCTAGCTGTAAATTACACTTGCCTGATATAATTTTGCAGAACTCTAAAAGTCTTTTCCAAGCTGTCTTAAAAGCCTTGATTCATTCCATAGTTGCATTGTGAAGTCTTTTAAAGAGCTTATGAAACTGGATAGAATAGCATTGACTTTCCCTTTCAGGAATTGTTATGATAAAAGTGGGAATATTGCATAGTTTCCATCAAAGGCTATATTTAAAGATTTTTTTCCCTGCCTTGATTTGTAGCAAAACTCTCATATATTAAAAAAAAAAAAAAAAAAAAAAATCAATATTTTCCCCAGTAGCAGAATGTTTTAATTTGTTGAAAGAATTATGAATTATTTGCAAACACAAAGTCCCAAAGTACATAAGGGCGAGAAAAGCCAATTTTCCTAAGAAAACCATTTAAATTCCCTGTTTTTCTGTCAAGCTGCTTGCTGGGAGCCCAGCACACTGTGCACATCAGTGCAGCAACACTTCATTTTCAGGTGACTTTGCACACTGCTGGAGCTGGTGCCTCCAACAATTTCTCAAAGCCAGTGGAAAATTTCCCACCTGCTCAAGAGGAGCTGGTCTGGGGTCCCAGGACTACATACTCGAAAGTTCAGGAGAAGGAAGACTTTTGGAGGTGATTAATGGGATTTTTTACAGTGTCTCCAACATCAGTGGCCACTTTGGAAAAAGATGGGGTTGGGATCCCTACTAGAAGACAAAACTTTTTTTGTTAGATACATCTGAAGGCAAGGAGGGTAAAATTTGTGAGTATTACACCTGTTTATGGGTCACCTTTGCTCCCAGCAAAACTCCATCACCTGAGCCACCTGCAGCTGGCTGCTCCCATGGTCCATTAGCAAAAGATTTTGGACAGGCACAGAAAAGATGAGTTAGATCTTGGAGAACTGGTTAAAAGTAAACACACTGGGCTAAAGGCTCTTCTGGACATTCAGTGGCAAATTCAACACTGTAAGTATTTCTGATAAAAACAGCCAAGAATCAGAACCACTCACAACAATTTAATTGAAAGAGTTTTGATGAGAAAATAGAAAGTGTTCCAATACTGAGAGCATAAAAGATGAACACAGGTCTTGTGTTTTCCCTCATGCCTTTTTTCCAGATAAGTAAATAAAATGCCCCAAAGCCAGTGAGGCAAGAAATGCTGGTCCCAGCATCAGCACAGTGTAGTGCATCCCATGGAGCAGCAGCAGGAGCAAGGCCCCTGGAGTGGGCAAGGGGGCCAGCTGAGATGAAGGGACAATTTTAACCCTGGGTTGTGCCAGGGATTTTGTGTCAGAGATGAGAGATGTTCCCTTGTAGCCTGATGAGTGAGGGGAGAGCAGAGCCAATCCTTGCTCGCTGTCAGCTCAGCCTCTCCAGGGACACAGCCCCTTCCAGCACTGAGCTGGGATGCCCAAACAGATTTGCTCCCTTTCTTTCCAGGGCTGAGGGAAGGACAATTGAAATGGAGAGAGAAGTGTGGATGATGAGGAGCTGGGAAAATCTCATTTGTACCCCTAAGTTTCTGTCATAGCTCGTTTCCCCGTGCACACCTGGGGAATGCTGTGAGATGGCTGCAGCCTCCCCATGCTCTGCTGGGGAGGATTCTCAGGGCAGAGACTCCTGGGGAAAGGGGTGAGAAACCCCAAATGAGCTGAAAACTGACTCAGGAGGAGATTTGTCCTTGCTGGTTTCCTGGAAGTGACGAGGGAGAGGGCTGAGGATACAGCACATCACTTGATTTGTGGTTTTGAGCAGATCTATTAAACCACAGAGCCACACTTTAACAATATACCACATTCTGGTTCACCTCATTTCCAATGGAAATGGAAAGTAAATTATCCTCCCCCTGACTGTGGAGGCAGTATTGTTAGCATATGTCAATCAGGGAAGCACATTCTGCTACAACAACATTTGGCTGCCAAAAAATCTTATTTGACTAAATGTACTTTACAAAATTACTGGTTATCTCACTCGGTAGCCAGAATTAGCATTTTTTTAACCAGCCAGTGGATAATTTCAGCCATTAATAAGCACAGTACTGCATTCCAGGATACAGCAATCTGTGCAAGACAAAGCAGGGCAGGGGAAGGTACATTGTGTTGGAATGCCAAGGGGAGCATTTGGCAATGGCGCTCGTGTTTGATGTTCACAGGATGTGTCTGATGAAAAAAAAAAACATCCACAGGGTTTTTTTTCCCCACAGTAAATAAATAACCATGTAATTAACCCCACCTTTACATTAGCTCTCCAGCTCTCCATGCCAAGTGTCTCAGGACTGTCAGGTAAATGCCATTCCTTAGCTGCAGCAGGACAGGAGAGGTTAGTGTTTGTGAGTGATAGGAGAAAATAACCCTGCTTTTGGAGCCAGTAACTGGCATAGAGAAAAGCATGGAAGCTGGACAACTGCAGCCTAGTAAGGGAATTTATCTCCTCTGGAATTTTTTGAGGGGAGCAGTACTGCAATGTGTTGGCTCTGGTCCTTGCCTTGGATCAGGGCATCCTGGGATGGGAGCACAAATGCTGGGTAAAGAGGAATCTCTGGCCAAGTGCCAAAGCCTGTGTGTGTATCTGGAGCTCTACCAGTGCATTTGAGCTCGACCTTTGCAGGCTGCCAGGTTTCTCTGGGGCAGGTTTGCCTGTCACACCTCATTTCGGGCAGCTGCTCTCTCAGAGCCCTGACAGCGTGGCAGGGGTGACACAGCTGTCACCCTTGCCCAGAGGCTGGCTGCTGTCCGGGCTGGGGGGCTCTCTGTGCCCTCTGCAGACACTTTTGGTGGGGATGGTGGAATCCTGCATCCCTGCAGGGCTCCCTCACAGCACCACAGTGACACAAACCCCACTGAGCTCAGGTGTGTGAAATAACCCTCGCTTTTCCTCCCAAAGAGGGACAGGATGCAAATATCTGTGTAGATCCAGGATATAATAGCCCATTAGCTTAATGAATAATCAAAGAAAAGATACCAAAACCCAGCTATTATTTTTCTCTTTGAAGCACCTTGATAATTGGCCACAAAAGCCTCTGTTTGTTACATCCTGATATACCCCGTGCCTCTTCTACCCAGCTAGAGGTCAGTACACATTGCACACACGTTATCCAAGGTAACAGAGTGTGGCTGTGTGAATTGCTCTGATCTCACCTCAAAGAGCTGCCCTGTCCACCCCCTGGAGCTGCAGGAGCTCAGAGAGGCTGAGGAGCACCATCCCTTGTGCCTCGGGGAGACCTTTTCAAACTCGCTGAGTATCAAGCCCCAGACATTTCAAAGAAAGGTTACAGTGATGGAAAATGTGTAGCCACCAGTCACAGGTATTGATGTCAAATTGTACGATCAGCTCTGGGTTAAGAGGCAGAGCCTGAAGCCAGGACACAGGGGGTGGATGGCAGTGACAAGCAGCTGAAGCTCAGGAGCTGGGGCAGCGATGAGAGAGTGAGCATGAGCACAGACACGAGCAGGACAGCCAGAGTTTTTCATCCAGGGGGAAAAAATCCCCAAGAAAAGCCTGGAACACAAGCCCATCCTGCCCAATCCATTGCTGATTAAATAACTCAGCAGGTTTTGTTGATCTCAGCTGGCATCACCCGCAGGAGCTGGAATTGGCCAAAACTCTGTATTTCAGACCTCTGCAGGATCTCCAGCCTTGTCTCTGCTTTGGATGTGCTCTGGGAACAGGAGACTGCAGGTACTGGTGCTGAGGTGAAGAAAGAGAACAGATAAATCTGAAGATAAGCGATCAGATGGAACTTCTGGATGTTCTTGGGTCACTGGACTGGTTCCTGTCCCTGTGCTGCTGCTGCTGCCCTGCAGCCATTGGTGTCCCCGAGGCTGGAGATCCTTTAATTGCACAGCAAGGACAAGTGAGCATCTGCTCCTGACACATCCACTTACTGCTCTACTGACTGAGGGAAAACCCCTCCAAAGACAACCCAGAGGATAATGCACAAGGCTTGTTCTCCAGCTCTGGCTGCTCCAGGCTGTGGAGGAGTTTCAGGTTTTGTATTGGTAGATATTTATACCAGAAGAAAATCTGTGTTACTACAAGGCTTGGGGTGGCAGACTGCAATCTGTGCTGTGCTTGGAGATCTACAAGGTGCAGGTACCTATGAGAGGAATAGAGGATTTGTCTTTACAAATAAGCTGTGGGTCTGCTGGTAGATAAAAGAAACAATGGGAAGGATTCCACTGGTTGATGAATGGAAAAAGATCTTTGCTTTTACAAATAAACTTCAGGTTTGCTGATAAACGAAATTAGACATTGAGAGATGAAAGGAACAATGGAGAAGAAAAAACCCTAAATTCAGTAAGAATTAAAAACGAAAAGGGAGGGTTATACATTAGAGGGGAATCTTCAGTATCAGGTGTTATGGGAAGTCTGAACCTCTCAAGTACCTCAGCCAATGGAGAAAGAGAGAAGGGAAATGTGGCTGGGAAATTGGGATAAAGAGGCTGCATCCTCCAAAAATTTGAGAGATCCCAGGGGAATGCCCCATGGCCTCTGCCTTTATTGGAATAAAGCCAGAAAGATTCCTCTGTGTCCTTTTTGGACATAAACCTCTGGTGTTTGTGGATTAATTTTCCTAACACCACCAACCTGTTGCACAGCAGGAGGACGTGGCCATGCACAGGGTCCTCTCCTCTCTCTGTGCTGGCTGGGTGCCTCCAGAGCTGTCTCCAGCTGGATAACACCAGCCTTGAACTCTTCCAAAAGGCTTAATTTAGCTCAAGCATTGAGATCAGAGAGAGGATCTGCTTAAACTCTGTTTTCATTAGCATTTTGTGTCTGCTCCACAGTAGTGATGTTTTCCTGGCTTCTCTCCCTAGATCTGTGGCCATCGCAGAGAATAACCAGGCAGTGTGGATTAAGGTTTTAAGAATAACCAACGTGTACCATTTTGGAGCCTGTGTGTGGTCCCACACTGATGAACTATAATGGGAATGCAGAGCAGCTAATGATGTTGAGAAGTTGAGTTAATCACACACTCTGCAGGAGTTAATCAGATACAGAACAGATGGAAATAAATTGCGTACTGACAAAAAACATCCATCATATCCATGGCAAAAACATTCCCATTCATAAACTTCCCTCCTCGGAGAAAACATTTGTACATAAAAAACAACATCTGATGCAGAACAACTTAAATGGGCCTCTTGCTCATGGTGGGTTGGGAAAGATGTCAGAGCCCTGAATAATGGTGGCATTCCTGAGCATGGCTGCATACCTGAAGGATCATTTAACCTCATTTCTATGCATGGTTACAGTGCTGTGACCTGAACTATTTTCAGATTTATTTATTTATTGTAAGTAACAGCAAAAGGTGTGATTCATACATAACTGTTTCATATAAATCTTATTTTTCCTAATTGTATACAAGGGTAATGCCTAAATATTGAACTCCCTGGGGACCTCAGAGCTTTTCATTACCTCCTTAAATGCCAGAGAACCTACTCCATTATCACTGTTTTTTAGAGAAAAATTCCTCCTTTCCTGGCCTTTGCCCATAAAACTCAAACTTGAATGGCTCTCCTGATTCCTTCTTCCAAAGAGAAAGAAAAACTGAAATTCAGGAAATCCTGGGAATAATGGACTGGGGAATAGACAAATTGGAAGCTTCTAAGGTTTATCACTGTGCACTGGAAATACCTTGTATATGATGGATACTCAGCTTTTCCTCTTAATTAAACTGAAGGAAAAATGTTTATTTAGAAAAATGGAAGAGTAATCAAAAAAAGCCCAATGCCAAAGGAAAAAACACCCAAAACCAAATAACCCAAGATCTTTCTAGGATTGAGCTTGATGAAGGTGATGAATGTGGGGCCTTTTACATCTCACTTCACTTAATTTAGGGCCTCCTGCCACTGATTTAAGAGGGATATGTGGAATTTAAGAAGGAAGGGGTTTGGTGTGGGGCAGCTGCTGCCTTCCTGTACCTGGTCAGGGAGGACAGAGCAGCAGTGAGGATCCTCCATCACATCATCATTAACCCAAAGCTTCAAATCCTCCCCACCTCCTCCCTCAGGAAATCTGAGAATATTCTGACCCACAAGGATCACCGAGTCCAGCTCCTTCCTTCTTCCTTTCCTGAGACTGGCACAGTGAGCTACAAGGTAAATTAATTCAATTTAGCCAATTTTGCTTGCAAACAGGAATAAAGTCAATTCATATGCTGTCAGTTTGCTGGCCTCAGCCTGGCTGCTCAGATCCATTGCACTATTTAGGGCAATATTTTTGGTTGAACAAAAACTCAGTGAATAATGTTCATGCTTTTCCCTTTGAACACACAGGTCTTTGGTACCATTTCCCCCTCACCCTACCCAGCAGCTATGTTCTACTGAAGGGGAAATAATCCTTCAACTTCAAATGACAGACTGGAAATACACTTTAAATAATTTACCAGTGCAGTTGGATTTCAGTTCTCACTATCTGCTGGTATTTTGGTTCCTGCTTGTTTTTGCCAAAGGGATATTGCCCATTGCCTTTCACAAGACATTTGGGTTTCTCCAGCTCTGCTGCTTGTCATCCCTCTAAAGAATTTAATAAATGTTCACACAGTGCCTAATGCTCCTGACGGCTGAGTAATCCTAATCCAGATTTTGCAGTTATTTTCTGCTTATCCTCTTTTGGTTCTTCTTTCCCACTGGCTTGCACAAGTTGTGGGGGCTCATGGGTGGACATTCATCCAAAGGAAGTGTGCATGGTGCTCCCTGTGGAGCAGGCTGGTGCTGGTGTTGAGTATGGCTGACGATTTCCTTCTCAAACCCCAGGAAATCAGCTTCTTTCCTGTGTTCCTCACCACAACTGCAAGTGCCCAGCACATCTGACACTCCTGTGCGGCCTCTGCAGCCTGGGATGCTGCAGGAGGGGCAGCCACCACAGCCTTAAGGTGCAGGTGTGTCTGGGGGCACTATCACCACGTAAATAACTCACAGCAGCTGATTTTGTGAGCCAGCACCCAGATCCTTGCTGTCTAACCCGTGCCTGCTATTCCATTCTCCTTTGGCTCCTGCCTGGGATGGCTGTTGTCATGAATGAGACTGCTATGCTTGGATATTTACTCAAAGGCAACATCAAGAAAAATATTCAAACCCTGGTGACAGCCAATTATCCCCCAGCTTCTCTTGTTCTGGCAATACTGAGTCATTTCATCCCTCATCATCAAAATGGATGCTTTTTTCCCACACGGGTATGAAGTCACTTGCAGTGGCTGTTTCAGGATTCGAGCTGAACAGTCTGCTCTAGCAGGGGAACAAAGCCAGAGACACGAGCACAGGAGCAAAACAAGCAGAGATTTCTGCCTGTGAAGAGCAGCAAACAGTTGAATCAAGTGGTGCTTGCTTTCTTTCTTCCTTCCTTCCCACACTCTCCTGGTAGGTGGATCATGACAGAGAAACGTGTGGGTCTGTTTGGCTCACGTGGGGCTGTCACACTCCAGGTTTACACTTGCAATGAGTGTGTAATTTACTTGGAATGAGCGTGGAAATACAAAAAAAATACAAAATACAAAAAATTTGGAATGAGTGTGTAAATAAATGAGTGTGGAGCACTCGTGTCCCTCTCTGGGGACAGTGGGCAAAGCTGCAGTGGCTCCTCTGTCCTGCCCTTTGTGGGGAAAAAATGAGGGTGCAACCAGCAGCTGGCTGAGAGGAGAGCAGAAACTCATTAGAGCACAGGGTGATTATTAAATCAGCTCCATTCCCCAGGATGGTGCTGAAGATTTAAGATAAAGACTTTGTTATAAACCAGCCTTCAGCCTGATGCATGAGGTACACACTGCAGGACGATCCAAAGGAAAGTTAATTTAAACAAAACCCCAAAGAAATGGAAAGAACAAATCATTCTCCTATTGAAAAACACGTTAAACCCAATTCAGAACAATTCAAAGGAAAGTTAGGTTCAACAAAAACCCAAACAAATGGAAAGAAAAAATCATTCTCCTGTTGAAAAATACTCCAGACCCAATTCTGGTTTTGCATTTCTGCCAGGTGAGGTGGAGGTAGAGGAGGGTAAGAGATGCTATAGTGTCTGAGAGACAAGTAATGTCATGACAAAAAAAAATTTATCTGTTGAATTACATTTCAGGATCAATTTTTCTGAAGCTTTTTGTAATATTTCACATATGCTGAAAAGTCTCATTAATACAGCTGGTAAAATAACAGCTTGTCTGCTTAAAGTAATTAGTAGTTGACAATTGGGTTGAATTTTAAATCCACGAGGAGCTTTGGTTAGCACTAATAAATGTTGATTAAGGTAGCAATTAAAATCTAACAATCTCTCTGGGGGTCTGAACTTAAAAGCTGAAGTTTGGAACATACCTCACTTTACAGAGAAAATGCTACAGTTCCTCCCCAAGCTGCTTTATTAAGCTGTGGCAATGTGGATTTTTATTTCCTTTGGTTGCTTTTCTTTCCCTTTATTTATTTTTTTTCTTTTCTTTCCCTTTTTTTTTTTAATTTTTCCCAGTTTACACCAATTAATTGCAGCCTAAAGTAGAGCTTGGGCAGCCCCAGCACCTCTCCTGGCTGCCACAAAGACTTGGGGGCAGTGGTGACATTGAGCAGAGCGAGGTTTGAGCTTTCTCTCAGGAAATGCTGTGGGACCCTGCTGATGTCCCTGTTCCCATGGCAGTCCTTCCCTGCAGGCTGTACCTGTCTGTCCCTCTCCCCAGCAGGCTCTGAAGTGGGCTGGAAAAATCTCCAGCTCTCCTTCCACAAGTTCTGCCTGGCAAACCCAGCCAAGAGGGGAGGCCAAGCAGAGCTCATCCCTCCTGATCCCATAATCAGGGTGATTGGATCAGCTGCCAAGGAAAAGTATTGATAGGCAGAGTCTTGAGGAAGACAAAAATTCTCTGTCTTTGTTGCACTTGAGCGGGGTGAGCAAGGCAAATCACAAAGCACATTTTGTTTATAGGCTTCTCTTGCTGATTTATCATCAAGGCACTATTCATGGAGGGCTCAGGTTCTTTGTGATCTTACTTAGCCTGATACAACTTCAGTCACTTCCCTGCATTTTTTTCTATTTGGGAAGTCAGGAAGCACATTTGTATTTCATGGAGCACCTTCTTTATAACGGCCAAATCCTTTTGGTTGTTTTCCCTCTTGCTGTGGGCAAGACATAAACTGAACACAAAACCAGATTTGTCTTTATCACACATTAGCTCTGTGGCACCCATTAATTACACTGCATCCCCCAGTTTTTAAGATGAATGCCAGTGAGGGAAAAAATAGGAATACAAAGTGAAATGGGAGCACCTTGGTCCTGTGGTGCTCCTGGGAGTGTTGGTGTTGGTATTTCTGCTCTGCCCATGCCACTTAAATCAACAGCCTTGTCATTATATTGTTTCCCAGGGCTGCTCCTGCTGGCTTGGGGAGCTGCTGAAATGAGCTCCTTTTCCTGCAGGGTACTTGCCATGGCTGTGAAGGGAAAAACAGACCAGCAGAAAATTTGTGAACATTATGGACAAACCCAGGGAGTGTTCCTGGGGCAAGGCAGGGAGGTCAGAAGGAAACTGGGTCCCTCTGGCTTCCCAGGTCTCCTGCTGAATTCGGTGGCTGCTGCTTGGTCCTGCACCAGTCCCCAGCATCCCCAGCATCCTCAGGGGATGAAACAGCCTCTGGGAAGGAGCTTTAATAATCATCATAATTTTTAGGAGCTTTCTTAGCCCAGCCTGTGTGATCTGAGTGTGGCTGTTGGTTTCTCCATGGAACTGTGTGTCCCTGAGAACATTTCCTGAGTCCATTCATTGTTAGGATATTTACAGGAAAAGAGAGCTGGAGAACTGAAGATGTCAGGAGCTGGAGGAGGAAAAGAAATAAATCCAGAGGGTGGAAAAAAAGCCCATTCACTATCAGTCAATGTGTCTATCACTCTTTTTTCCCTTTCTTTTCTTCTGTGTTGTAAGGATGAAATACAAATGGCTCAGAGAAATGGGGAAAGGAATGCAAATAAAAGCTTCAGAGCCAGAGACATTCAGAGCCCTTTTTTTTCAGAGCAGGCTTAAGAACTGGTTGAAATTGTCCATTTCCATTTGAGTGAGCAATTTCCATGCCTGAAGCTTTGGGACAGGTCATTTTCTCTGCAAGATGGACACAAGGGTTGAACCAGCTGGGAGCTGCAGCCACAGAGGGGCACAAGGGTGAGCAATGGTTTGGGTACCTTGGCACTGCAGTTTTGGGGTTTTCAGGGAAAACAGCTGCTCTGAGAGGGTCCCCAGTGGGCACAAGTCATTCTGGACATCTCCACAGCCAATACCACCCTGCACATGGATGCACCTGTGCCCCAATGGGCACTCAGAGCTGTGGAGACATCACCTGGGCTCTGGGAACGTTATTGCATGGAAAGCCATGAGCTCCTGAGGAGACACCAGGGTGATTATTCATGCACAGGCTTTCAAACTACTTGAAAGGGCCTATTTAATATTTTTACAGTAATACTATGCACTCTGCTGCTCTTACGGTAGAATTACAGGTGTCATCCTGAGGAGGTGTGTGTGGGGGGCAGGTTTTTGGAGAAAAGCCACTTTGCCAGGGAGACAAGACAAACAAGGGGCTGCAGAGAGACCTGGCATCTCCAAGGAGCTCAGAGCATCTCCTGGTTTCAGGCTGCTGCCCTGCCATGGAGATAAACCAGCAGGGAAATGCTCAAATCCCCATACTAGGGACGGCATGGAAGGATCAAGTGACATGCAGAGGGAGAAATCCTAAATCTGGCACAGGTGGGGAGGAGAGCAGGGATGAGCCACCTGTCCCTGGTGGCAATGTCTCTGTTGGCCAATTAAAAGCCACTGCATTGAGCAGGTCAGGTCCTAATGAGCTGTGGGTCCAAAGTCTGGCTGGGCAGCTGGAAGACCCCATAACCCCAAATCCACATGGTCTTTCAGAAAATGAACCCAAGGCAAAACAGATCGAGGAGGTCACGGCTCTTTCCTGCAAACCACAGCACAGGCAAGCCCTGAATGCTTTCCCATTTCTCAAAACTGATTTTCTTTTTTCCAAATTAAAGTACAAAATGAACATGTGAGACCAAATGCTGTGGGAGCAGACTGCAAATGAGGCTAATAGGCCAAATGTCAGATTTGTTTCTGCTGAGGAGTCATTACTGAGCACAGACTTTATGTAACCTGCTTTGCTCTAAAGCATCATCCAGCCAGCTAATGACTGGCATGAGAAAGATGCTTTGCCTGTGGAGTGGCTTCTTTGCTGATATAAATTTCTCTGGACCTTACCCCAAAAGGTTGAGGTACCCACCTGGCTGTAGCCAGCATTTGAGGTTGGCTAAAAGCTCTGATGGATAAGGGGACCCTTAGGTGCTGGGTAGAATTCTTTGGACTCTGGATGGAGCAAAGATATAAACTGCTATTCCTCAAATCCAGATCCTGATTGCAGGTTTAGGAGAATCTCCAACCATTTCCCCATGGCACCTCCAACTCCTGCAGCACAGTTCACAGGCTTTTAACAGGTGGGTTGTTTTTCAGCTTTACCTTTCTCAAAACCACAGAGCTCCATGGAGGAATGGCTGAGAATGTTGACCTGGAGCAGGTATCAGCTTCCAATGTCCTGATCTGTGCAGTGCAGGAATCAGGAGCAGAATCTCTGCAGGCACCCGTGGTGCTGTCCAAGGCTCTGAGCATCCCCCCTGCTCACAGAGATGTTGCAGCTGCTGCTGCTGGCACTTACCTACACTGGCCTGTGCTATGCATTAACCAAAATAATTTCCTTTTTGAGGCACAAAAATTTCAGTGCAAAAATTGCTGCTTTTATCCCTAAGGCAGGCTGCCCAGACTCAAGGATGTCTCAGGTAGGAACCATTCCTGTCCAAACAGTTGTGGAGGCAGATTCCTTGCAAAAAAGGAAGTAATTTAGCAGGATGAAGTAATCACAGTGTCATGAATGCAACCAGGATTTCCCTGTTAATCACCTCACTGTTAATTAAGGGACCATTTTTTTATTAAAATTAATTCTCATCTTTTAAAAATGTATCACTTAAAAAGGGGATGTACAGAAGTGTTTATCACTGATACCCTAAGATGCTAATTTCCAAATGTTATGGCTTGTAATCAAGTTTAATTTTCTGACTTACCCTCCAAAGGAGAGGCTTTACACCAGTTTTGACATTTAAATTACCTTGGATTTGCAAGTCCAATACTGCCATAAATATTCATAGCCAAGAATCTACTATTTAGCCTTGGATTTTTTTAATATTTTTAATTCACTACCAGCTCCAGAGTGAGCTGAAGGTATGAAATGCAGCAGATTTTCTCTGGAGCATCTGGCTCTGCTACCCAACATGAAACCCAGCCGCGCTTCTGTTTGATGCTGCCGAACAAAAATTGACAGCAAAACCATCCTTTGATCCTTTCCCTTCCATCTCCTCACAAAAAGCTGCTGTGAGGGGAGGCTGCTGCTGCTGTTTTGGCCCATGCCATGTCCAGCCCTGCACAGGGAGGGCAGGCAGAGCATTCTGGGCTTTCACAGCCACACAAACACAGCAGCTCTGCTCCTGTGGGAATCAGGAAAACAGAAACTTCCCCCCAGAAATGGAGGGTTTCATCTGCAGCCTTAGAAGAAGTTTAGATTGGTGTAAAAATATTAAGCAAAAAAACCCCAAAACAACAATCTTTTATTATAGTTGTAGGTGAGAATATGCCTTAAGTAAGTGAGAGACTGTACTGATAGGATGGTGAAGGGTTTATAATGTAAGGGTGTGGAATAAGCTGAGAGTTTAGAAGTTATAACAGAAGCATCTGTGTGCATGTGAGTTAGAAGCCCATTAGATAAAAGTATCTGCAGTGCAGTAGAAGTAAGTAAAGGTGATAGGTTAGAAAAGCAAAATAAACCCTGTGGCAACTCTCTATTGGGTTAGAAACTTTATTGCCTTGTAAGAAAGAACTTGTGACTATTCTTGAGCTATGCCTAAATGCTTGCTCCTCTAAAATCTCACAGCCTCTGAAATTGATGTTTATCCGAGCAATAAATCCTTCTTAGCTTGAAAATAGCCCCATCCCTTCATTTCTAGCAGTGGCAATGATACACTCACCCTGAGCGTGGCCACAGGGAGGACAAAGCCCAGCTGTGCCTGCTGAAAGAATGCCAGGCTTGGGGCAAGGAGCCTTTCTGGTGCTGTCTGGCTGTGACAGGGAGCTCACTGTCCCTGCCCTGCCCAGGTGACAGCATCCCAGCCCTCAGCACACTGGCCTCAGCTCTCCCAGGTGAAGGCAGCAGGCTCCAGGCCATGGCAGGGCCCCTGTCCCCTCTGGCAGGGACAGCAAAGTGTCCTCCTGCTGCTGTCCTGCAGCCCCCACATCCATTCAGGCTGTGACACAATTTCAGGGACCAAGGAAAAGGCTGTGCTGGGGCTGGCAGCTCTCAGGGCTGATGTGCCAAACTCCCTTCTGTCACCGTGCTCACAGGGGTCTTAAGGAAGAGATGAGGATCTGACTCCATGTTTCAGAAGGTTTGATTTATTATTTTATGATATATATTACATCAAAACTATACTAAAAGAATAGAAGAAAGGATTTCAACAGAAGGCTGGCTAAGAATAGAATAAGAAAGAATGAATAACAAAAGCTTCTCTCTCGGACAGAGTCTAAGCCAGCTGGGCTGTGATTGGCCATTAATTAGAAACAACCACATGAGACCAATCACAGATGCACCTGTTGCATTGCACAGCAGCAGATAACCATTGTTTCCATTTTGTTCCTGAGCCTCTCAACTTCTCAAGAGGAAAAACCCTAAGGAAAGGATTTTCCATAAAAGATGTGTGTGACACCCTTCCCCTTCCCTGAGCAGAAACCCAGTGAGAAGCAGAGCTGAGATGCTCCAGCCCCTGCCCTTGTCAGTGTGGGTCTCTCTGGCTTCAGTCTCAATTTCTGTCTCAAAATGTTCTAAAGATGCTCCATTTTTTCTCCAGCATATTGTGAAAACGGGGTCAGTGTGGGATGGGAAGAGGGGCAGGATCAGCTCAGATGCTGAGCAGAGGGCTCTGAGAATCCCCTCAGAGCCAACTCTGGGGCACAGAGCAGGCAAACACCTGCACACATCAGTCACAATAAAGGGCAAATTGGCTTCATAATGAAACATTCTCCTCTTTTCAGTGACTGATGACTTCTTCAATTTTTTTTTTTTTTTTTTTTTATATCAGGTACACTTCAAACACAATTAGTTTCTCCAGTCTTTTTTCTTCTTTCAACAATAAGGCAGGGACAGAGAAGCAGCACTATTACTACCAATTTCTTAAAATAATTTCTATTTGCAAAAGGCTAATAAAAATTTGAGATACACTGTGACCCTTAAACCAAGGAATTTATTTTAATCATAAACATCTACTTCTGAGCTGAGCCACTGCCAGGGCTTTAACTAACACAAGATGGACTTTGACACTGCTTTTATGGCAGTTGGATACCCCCAGCTCACCTCCACCCCAGGGACAGTAAACATGTACCTCAAATGTACCTCTGCTGCTGCCAGGAGTGTCCTTGGCTTCTTGTGGGGGCATCTTTGCCTTACAGCTACACTGAGAGATTGATTTTCTGGTACAAAACTGAGGTGTCTGCTCCTACGTGAGATCAAAGAAGGACCTGCTTTCCCAGGAACTCACCCAGTTCTTTACTTTGTCCTTGTTTGCTTTTCATTTCAGTTCAGTATTTTAATAAAAGGTATTTACCTACAAAATAATAGTTCACAATGGATGACAGGCTCACTTCTGATATTATTTACCTCTTCCTTTTGAAAAGGAATTTTTGCAGTAAAGCCCCATTCAGTTGGGATCTGAGTGTAGCCTCAGAAACTCCAAGCTTTGAAAATGTGTGATGGACCACAGAAGACCAGGGATGCCAATTTCAGGTCTGTTTCTGCCAAAAAACCTAAAAAATGTTATTATTTGGTGGGGTGATATTCCCTCTGGTCAGTGCCTTGGACTAAATTTAATCCAGGACAGCAAAGCCCTTCCAGATTCACTTTCCATGAAGGACCAGACATGAGAAGGATGAGCATCAAAACTGGTGAAATGAAGCAATTCAGCTCTGAATTGTTCACAGAGACTCCACAATGGTTAGAGAAGACTCATAAGAAAACCTGGACTTTGTTCTCCCAGATAACTCTTGGCAACGTAGAGGAGATGATCCTGTGTCACTCTGGTAGGAAAAAAGACATGACAATGGCCTGAAACTTCTTGATTTTTGATTCAGTAAAATCTGAGAGTCTTTTAAGTGACATGTTCTCATAAATAATTCCATCTAATGGAAGATACTTTGGTAATTGCAGTATTTTAATTTCAACCCTTTAAGTGCAGAGAATTCTCATTAGCACTCAGCATTCAGGTACTGCAATGAATTTTCATGGAGAGAGAGTAGCATGCACAGTGCTGAAATGGTGGAGCTATGATGAATTTATGCATCATTTTATGGACAAAGATATTAAGTGATTCATTAAGCAAAACCATCCATTCCCTTCTGGGCACAAGAAAGTTTTTATTATTCCTGTTCTTCAGGTAAATAGATGGAGGCAGAAAATTACTAGGTCTGGCCTAAACCTCTTCTGCCCAAGCATTTCCACAGTGACTTCCTCTGGTTTGTAGCAAGGTTTATTTATAAATGAAGCCTCCAAGTGACCTTGGAGAGTCTGACTTTCCATGCCTCAATCTAACTCCTGTGCAATATTGCCTTGACTAAAGGCAATAAAAACATCCACAGGGGAGCTGAAATGCCAGGCTGGCAGACTGAGTGCATGAATATTATAAATGAATGAAGCAAAATTTGGATTTCAGGACAAAAACTTGCCTTTCCACCAATTCAGGGAGAACTGGGCCTTGTCATGGTTGTTCAGAGGAGTTTTCAGTATTTTGGAGAAGCGACTCCTCTGCTGCCGAGTGCTGCCAACTTGGAAACCAAGCCATGGAAATTAAAACATCCATGTTCTCAATTGTTCCACTGGCACTGGAAGAGCTGAAGGAGGAGGAGGGATATCAAATAAGGGTGTGCAAGAACAAAAGTGCTGGTTTCACTCTGAGCTCTGAGCTCTCTTGTGTAGCAATGACTCACAAAGTCTCGGGCAAGCGGCACTCAGCAAAGGTGACACCGTGGGCAAAGAAAGAAGAATCATGGCACATTTTCCTTCTAATTGGCTCCTGTCTTTAAATTGGCTTCAAAACTAGATGTTAGCAAGGAGATAAATGCTGCTTCCTTCATCTAAACTGCAATTAAATGCTGGGAAAGGTGAAGCACTGCAGGTAAACCTGGTGGGAATCACAAACTCACAGACTGGTTTGGGTTGGAAGGGACCTTAAAACCCATCTCATTCCACCCCCTGCCGTGGGCAGAGACACCTTCCACTAGATCAGGTTGCTTTGAGGTCTGTCCTGGTTGTGGGCACCTCCAGGAATGGGGCACCCACAGCTTTTCTGGGCACCCTGAGCCAGGCCCTCACCATGTGAGAAATTCCACTCAGGCTGTGCTGAGTTACCAGCTCAGAGAGGCACCACTGGGTTTTGTCTAAGATAGAAATTAAGCATTCCCCAAAGCCAGCTGCCTGCTGAGCTGCTGTTTGCAATCAGCAGGTGGGTGATGGAGACCAGGACAGTGGCCAAAGGCTCAGCCAGCCCAGGGGAATTGCAGAGCCTCACTCCTCACTGCTGCAGGTGTTCTCCTGTGGGCATGGGCAGCACACGCTGCTGCTGCTGCCTCCTCCATTACTCACAGCTCTCAATCACTCCACCTTCTATTTCCTGGCACTGCTGCATTTGGCTAAAATGCTACAGTGACAGGTCTATGGCAACTTTGACCACTTTTTCAGGTTCACAGCTTACACAAGAGAGTTTAGAAGGGCAGGTCCCAAGGTTGTGGGCATCCAGCTCCACACAGGTCACTGCAGCTGCACTTGTTAAAAGCACACAAAGCTGTTGCCTCTGCAAAAATCCCATTTCAGTGTAATTATAAAGACATTTTTGCATGAAAAAAGGTCGTTTGTATGAATACATGCATGGACCAGCTTTAATTCTAAAGGTAGAGTTCAAACCTAATTTGAGTGTGTCAAAACTTCACAGGTGAGGACCTCTCTGTTGCTGCATAGGCATTCAGAAATTCTGCTTTTCTGCACATCTGTAGGATCTCTGCTTTTTGGTAAAGCAGAGATCCTACAGATGAAAAAAAAAAGGGATTGGTCTGATCTTTAATGATACAGCCAGCCTCAAAACCTGAGAACCAAAATAAACACAAAGAAGGAGAGACAGCAGCCACTTGAGTGCTATTTGGATTAATGCATTTAGAACAAATTAGAGACCTTATTAAAGACTCTTCCCCCAGGACCTCTCTGGTCTATACCTGAAACATGCAAGGAAAAATGTTTGATCTTTAGCAGTGAAGGAGCAAAAGCAAAATAAATTTCAAAAAAAAAGACCCACTGAAGACAGATACTTCAAACAAAATGAATCAAGAAGATTGTGCCTAACTTCTAGAAGTAAACTTCTAAGTATCAGTTTACTCATTTATTATGCATTAATTAAAATGCTTAAAAAAAAGTGGAACCTGGCTCAGGGAGTGATGAAGCCAAATCAGTTGTGCTTTGACTCATCACAGTGACACAGTGAAAGCTGTACAAAAATATTACCAGGAAGATCTGTTTGGAGAATTTAAGATCTTAGTGAATTTAAGGAGTTATGACACGCAGTTGTAAGGCAATGAAAAGTACAGGGACTGAGGAGATGTGAGAACACAGGTTACAAAAGCAACTGAAAAATGCTTTTGTCCTGTAAGAGGTTTTTAATAGCTGAAGCAGTTCTCATTGCCTTGACTAAAGGCAATTAGGAAAAAAAAACCTAATAAATGAAAAAGTGAAAGCAAATCTTGTGGCCCTAGAACACTCCTGTGCCTGTGTCATGAGCTTTGAATATCTGCTATAACTCAGAGCTGCTCTAAGAGCTTTTGCAGTGGTTTTGGACCCCTCTGCAGAATGAAGCCTCTAAATTGAGGGTAAAACCCTGTGCTTGTACTTCTGGAGGTGCCTGGCTCCAGCTCCAGCAGCTCAACCAGTCACCCATGAAGGCAGAAGGTGAGGAGTTACAAACCTGGACACAGCCCTTGCTTAGGAATGCAGCAGTTATGGACAAATAATCTCCTAAGAGAGTGGTGAATTTGATGCAAAATGAATTTTTGGAAGGAAACCAAAAGCTATAGGTCATAATTCAATATACAGTGCAGCCCAAAAGGGGGGAAATGTTGAACTATTTCAGTGTTTTCAAATAAACACTTGTTTTCTCCCTAAAAACACCAACACATTTTGTTTCAAAATATTAAATAAGAAAATATGTTGATCTCCTGCTTTATTTCAGAATTGTTCTAAGCTAAAGCAGAAAGAAGAAAAAGATGGGTTTTAATCCCAAAATGAAGCAAAGTGATCCACCCCAGCTCGAATAGAAGCTCAATTTGCCCACAAAGTGCTGTAGGTTTAATTTGATAACCCCAGATTAATTGCTTTGTTTGACTCACCCCTGATAAATTTCTTAATTCATTCTTGGTTTGACCCGAGATCCTTTTTCTCCTTTGAAAACAAATTATTTCACCATGGAACCACAAGCCCCATCATCCTCCCACGTGCAGGAGGAGCATCTCCAGTGCAAAGGGAGGAGGAAGGAGGGATGAAGGCTGCAGCCCTTGGGGATCCCCCACCTGCTCTGATGTCATCTGGAGCCTGCTTGCCCAACATTGCTCTGGGTTCCTGCCACAGCAGAGAAGGTCAGGATTCCTCCCAAAGCATTTTGGAGAGTGCTTTTGTGAGCCCAGCATTTGGGTGCAGGGGTTGTGACAGCAAGAAAACTTTGTTTTCAAGCATGAGCCACCAGTGCCTTCAGAGCACTTTGCCTCTCCCGCCCCCATCCAGAAAACAAAAACTGTAGAAATGAAGAAACTTCATCTGGACTGAAACAAAGGAGGAGGAAACAGCCTGTCCTTTCATTTTGATGGATCTTTCTCTGCAGGGAGTACTGAATATCTTCATTTTCCAGGTATCATTTGGTCTCAGATTAGTCATTCTTGACACAGGCATTTTCCAGCCAACAGATTAGGCTTCTCCTACTGGGTGCAAAGTATTTGGATGTTGTCTTGTAAAATAAGTAATTTCCTCCCCCTCCTTTTTGCCAGAGCAGTGATTACTGCTCACTGGTTTAGGCAGTGAAAGAGTGGGTTATTCTAGAAAGAATGAAAAAATAAAATAAAACAAAATCCGGGAACATTTCCATTTCCCTCAAAGCTTGCTTAACTTGTTTTAAGGTTTTATTTAAGGCACAGAATGGTTGACAATAAAATTATTTCTCTGAGCTAGGAGAGGTAAAGCAGATTGTTACACACAGGGAGAGGGGAGCTGACTGCTCTCATAAATAAGTCAATGTGTTACTCCTGCAAGACTGGAAGTGGAATGACAGCTCCTCCAGATGCTGATGCTCCAGTTCTCTGTGACCCTCAGGAAACTGAAGTTTGCTAAAAATACCTTCCAAAAGCACACGTGCTCCAGGGCTGCACAAACCCTTTGGAGCAGGGGAGGTTTAAATGGGCAGATCCCAGCTCAACCTTGGGAGCAGGGGAGGTTTTAAATGGTCAGATCCCAGCTTAATTTTTGGAACAGAAGAGGTTTTAAATGGCCAAATCCCAGCTCAAACCCCTCCATCCCCAGCTGGGCTGGGTCTCACACCTCTGCCCCCAGCTCTTGTGCCCAAACCTGCAGGAGCATCCTCCCATAGCTGGGGGCTTTGTGGCCAGAGAATGGGGAGCCTGAGCTGCTGAGCCTGCCCAGGGTGGTGGGGATGGTCCCTGCTGCATCCTGGCTCTCTGGGGAGCAAATCTTTGCTCTGAGGTGCTGCTGAGCCATGCCACCTTTAATGGAGATTATTTCAGGTTTCCAGTAGGGATGTTTCCACACGTGCCCAGCCTCACTCTCCTCTCTGCCCTCTCTTGACACAATGAGGAGGCAGGTGATAAAACACAGCAAAAGTTAAAGGCAAGAGGAGATGGAAGCCCATTAAATTCTAAACGAGAGCTGTGTTTTGGGATGAACATTCCTTCACTCCTCAAAATGCAACCGGTGCCCAGGCAGTGGGCAAGGACATGTCACCTTCCCCTCCTGACACCCAGCAGAAGAAATAAATCAATGTCATCTGTTGTCATCAAACCCCAGCCTCTTTCTCCCCTCCCTTTGCAATTTGATGTCTGAGATGCATGAGGAAGAGGAAAGCCCAAGTGTGACAGGGTGATTAGTGCTGATCTTTACTCACACAGAGAATAAGTTACCAATCAGCCAATCTGTCCCTATCTCCTTATTTAAAATGCAAACTAACATGAAGGAAACAATAACATTTTAATTAGATGGAAATAGAAAAGCTACAGGAGAATGCCATTGTTGCAGGCTGAGGTTCCTGAGCCACATGTAATTACTTTGATGGATCACACACTAAGGGGAGAGTTACACAGCACAGTTTCCACAGCACTTTTTGCACCATCCCCTCTCTTCTCACTTTCAGTGATGCAAGCCAGGGACAGCTAGGGAGGGAAATGATTTTCCTTCCAGTGCAGCAAGGAAGCCTTTTGGGAAGCAGACCCAGCCCACACTCCAACCCTGCCTGTTTTGCTTTTAAAAAAAAGAAGAAGAAAAAAAAAAAAGCCTCAGTGCTCCAAACCAAGAGATGCCCAGAAAGCATCAAAAATGGAGAAGAACATGTAAACCATGATGGAAAATAGAGCAAAAGAAAGGGAAAACTGGAAGTAAAATAACTCACGAAACTTTTCACAAGTATAAGGATGTGCTCTGACAAGGAAGGCTGTCACAGACTGTCACTGCACTCTGGTGTGGTCCAGGGCTCAGCCTGGCTCCCCCAGACTCAGAGCAGCTTCAAGCCCAAATTTTGGAGAGGCACAGCCCAGAGCATCGAGGCTTTCGAGGCGGGGCCTGCTGCCAACACAAAATGTGTCACTGTGAATCATCCACACACCAGTTCCAGACTAAAAACTGTTCCCTGAATCATGGGGAAAAGCACAAATGTTCTGCTCTGAAACAGAAAATTCACTGACTCCTTCTTGAGCCAAAAATAGGGAAAAGAGTTATGTAATTCATTTACTTTGAAAAATAAGCATTTCAAAGTTATCTAAACAGCACTAATAACAGGGAGATCTCTGTTTATTTAATCAGTCCACTTTTTGCTGGGCTTGGTGCTGGTGCTCCAGGCAAGTTTGTCTCGTTCACCTTAAAACAACTTAAACACAAAACCTCACTCAACAGCTGTGAGAGGCTGGCAGGGCAGCAGCTCCACTTCACATCTACATTACTGCCTCAACCATGTGCTCCTAAAACCATCCCAGCTTTTGTTGCACACCACGCTGTGAGCAGAAAGAGAAGCTGGAAGCATTTTGTGAGTAAGTCTTGGAACAAGCTGTTTTCTTAGGAGTGACCAGTCCACATTTTTTTTCCACTGGTTTGCTCCATTTCCAGCCCAATCAGCTTGGATGGAGGCAGATTTCTGACAAAGTTGCAGCTAGAATTATAAATGAAAAAGCCATGATTATTTTCAGCTGAAATTCTTGTCTCCCTGGATAAGTACTCTACTTCCCTCAGCAGTCTTTGCAAATCATTCTTTGTGACCAGACACAAAAGCCCTGTTTTCTATGAGATCACTTATCTCCAGCAAAGCTTCAATGGAATATTGAATGAAGGCATCAAAACTCTGTCAAAACAACCACTGCCACAGCCTGGAAAGTAATTTTTCAAGGCTTCTTTCTTGATGTTTGCTGGTAATAATTTTCATCAAGTTCATTCCCAGAAAGGGTTGGGGGATTTTGTCCCCATCAGTCTCTTGGGATGTTGGGCACAGGGTGGACAGGGCTTGGGACAGCCTGGTCAGGTGGAAGTTGTCCCTGTCCACAGCAGGGGGCTGGAATGAGATGATCTTTGGGTCCCTTCCAACTAAAATCATCCTGTGATTCCATGATTTACCACTGGTGAAGAGGTCTTTGATTGCTAAACCCATTCCTGGGCGATTCCCCAGCAGCTCCATCCCCCTGTTGGGGACTGCTGGCTGTTTGTAAGGGAAGGCAGCCAGGCAGAAGGAACCTTTCTCCACCTGAGTGGTTTCCCTGACCTGAGAGGCCCCAGCCAAGGGTCTGGGCAGGAGAGCAGCACTGCTGCTGAGGGTGCTGGATCTGGAGAGGAGGATGGGGTGGGTCCATGGGATGGCTCCATGGAGCACCAGAAGGTTCTCCAAGTGTGCTTGGAAATTTGTAGGACATAAATAGAAGGAAATCTGGTAACTGTTAAGGTTTTCATAGAATCACCATTGCTTAGCCACTCAGTATGGGAATTTTCCCTAACATCCAAGCTGACCCTCCCCTGGTGCAATCTGAGGCTGTTTCACCTCATCCTATCACTCATTGCCTGGGAGCAGAGGCTGACCCTCCAAAGTGTAAGGAACTGAGGTGTGGACCAGCCTCCCAAAGAGGAAAGAAGCCCAATGCTGGAATGGAATTAATGCCCAGAAGATTTTTAGCTGTGCTTCAGTCTTGTCTCAATGGTACCCAGAGGTCACAAGTCAAGATCATCTCCACAGCCCAATCAATGCATGTGACCTTTGAAGCAAGCTCCTCTCTGCTGCCATGAGAGTCAGGAAAGGTGTTAGAGCAAATCCAGATGGAAAATGAGGCACTGCACCCTGACAGACACAGCCCCAGCAAAGGGCACCTGGCACAGCCACCCTGCGAAACTGGGAGGGGAAAGGAAGGCTTGTAAACCACCTGAACTCCTTCTCCTGAAAAAACACCTGGAAAGTTTTAGGTTTTTGGGTTTTTTTCCCTCAAATTGGAGAGCAGAGCTCTGGTTTGGAGCCCCAAGGGAAAGCATTGGCTGTCTCTGCTGCATTCAGTGGGGAGGAAGCCAGGCTGTGTGCAGGCGTGTGGCTGCTGCGTGCAGCTCCAGCTGCAGTTCTAGAGCCCCAGTCAATAGCTGCTTTACAGAAAAAACAGTTTTGTTTTGCAGGCACAAAGACCTCTTCTGTCCCTACCCAGCAGGAGGTTTATAAAACTGTCATTTCTTGCCCTGTTTCTGCCCTTGCCTCTTTGCTTCTACTTCTTGCAGGCTGGCAATGGGTTTCTTATTGCTTTGGGTGCTTTCTTTTAATTGAAACTGAGTAAATTTCATTCTTCCCCTAAATAGTTGATGAGTTTAACAAATTTTTCCATTATATCATGGGGGTAAAACCAACAACCTTTGGAGCAGAAAACAGAAACATTATTTGAACATGGTTTATGCAAGAGCCCAGAGATGTAACCTCACAATGAGGGGGCAGCTCCTGAGGGCCCTTAACAGCAGCTTTTGCCTGGGCAATATTTAAGGGATGAAGTTCAGCAGAGCTCTACATGATAGGAGAAAACCTCTGGGGTATGACCAGCGATTTTCCCTTTCCCAAACACACTCTATTTTTAAAGTAAAAAAGAGTTTATTTATTTCTGGTGTTCACTATATTTGTAACAGTATTTCTTGCAGCAGCTCCATTGATAACAGGGGCAAGAGGGAAGATAAAAGCAATCATGAAAGGGAAAGACCTTCTGCCTCCTGTCCCTCTGATAAAGCCATTCCCTGCAGATCACATCTCCAGCCCCTTTGAGAGGAACTCAGCAAGGCAGGGACAGGGGTGGGAGATTCATTGGCTGGGGAGAGACAGAATTGCAAAGCAGTAAAGCAGCTGGCATCTCATTCTCAAAAATAAATGGCTCCTGCCATGCTTCATCCTCATCCTCTTTTCCTGCAGGACCCCTAACATTAATGGCACTGAGCAAGAGGCCTCTTCTTCCTCATAAAAAAGCAGAGCAGCTCCCCCAGGCACAGCTCTATCCTGAAGCCCCATCCCTGGTTTTAAACCTGAAACATTTCTCTTCTTTCCAAGCATCTCCTTGAGGTTCCAGCCTGCCCCTCATGCAGAGGGAGCCACCCTGCAGAGGGGGAACTGGGAGAGCAGGGATTGCACCAAGGTGAGACCTTGTTGAGACAGAATGTTATGGGAAGCACCAGTGTGTCGCAGACATCTTTTCATGAACAATCCTTTCCTTAGGATTCTTCCTCCTGAGAAGCTGAGAGGCCTCAGGAACAAAATGTAAGCAATGGTTATCTGCTGCTGTGGAATGCAACAGGTGGATCTGTGATTGGTCTCATGTGGTTGTTTCTAATTAATGGCCAATCACAGTCCAGCTGGCTCGGACTGAGAGCCAAGACACAAACCTTTGTTATCATTCATTCCTTTCTATTCTTAGCTCAGCTAGCCTTCTGATGAAACCTGTTCTTCTATTCTTTTAGTATAGTTTTAATGTAATATATACCATAAAATAATAAACCAAGCCTTCTGTAGCATGGAGCCAGATCTCTGTCTCTTCCCTCAACACAAGACCCCTCTGAACACCATCACCCCAGTGGCACCTGATGGGACCTGGAGGAGCAGGGAGGGTTTGTGGCTGGGGCTGAGCTTGGGCAGTGGGTGCTGGGAGCCACAGCCTCTCTGTTTTGCTATTATTGTCCCCTCTCTGGCCTGGCCCCTTGGAAAAGCCCTTTTCTTTGGGTGGCTGAGGTTTTGTTCTCACTGGGAGCACTGCCCTGGACACACTGCTGGTGACACCCCCCTACTTTGGCTTGTGATGAGCTGAGGGAAAATGCACCCATAGTGGAGCTCATCTGGAAACTCCCTGAGCTTTTTGCTGCTCCCAAGCAGGGTATTCAGCAGTGACACAAAGTCTAAAAGGCTTCTGCTGCTTCCTTTGACTAAGAAAATGCCTATTGCAGCTGCTGGTGCTCTGTCTTCAAACAAACTCCCTTTCTTGCTGGATACTGAAGAATAAATGGTATTTCCTTGGCTCCAGGGTGCTCTTGGAAAACAACTGTCAGCTCAGGCAGCGTTTCTGGCCGTGCTGCCATTGCACTGACCCCTGTCCACTTAAAGCTGGGCTGGTTGTTCCCTCCTGATCCTCCAACCCTGCCCTGGAGCAGCAGCTGCCCTTGGCAGTCCCATCACTGCTTGACTCCCCCTTGGAGAAAGGAGGGGAGAGGTTTCCCTTCCCCTGTGCCACAAGAGAAAAGCTCTCAGCAGGCAGCAGGGGCAGCAGGGACAGAGCCAGTGTCTGTGTGGTGGCACAGGGAACAAGTGGCATCACTCTGGTGGGGCAGCAAACAGCTTTGGCCACATTTTACAGCCTGCTGTTGGTCACATTTTCCCTCCGTGAAAGGTGAACAGAGGAAGGAACAGACCCAAAACCAACACAAACCCTGCTAGAAAATTCCATAATGAGGTGCTGGGCCCATGGCATTTCACCTGACAGATTCACCAGAAAAGATCCAAAGGAATAAACCGGCTCCAGACAATCTCAGGGCATGAGAATATGATCAGTATCACCTTAAACTTGGGGAGGGTAATTTTCCTGACAGCCTGTTTAAAAGAAAAGTGGATTATATGATTAAAAGCAATAAACCCCTCTCCAGTGCCCTGTTGTGTGACCAGCAAAAATAAACTTTCTAGGTTCTCACCCACCTGGATGTCAGCATTTCCCAGAGGTTTTCATGCCTCCAGCCCTTTTCTTTGGCTTTGTGGAATCACAAGCAGGCTCTGGGGCACTGATTTTTGCAAAACAGCAGGTTTAGGTATAGATTTCTGGATTCAAGTATTGCCAGCACTTGCCTACAAAGCATAAGGCACAAATCCACAGTGTATAAACCAGAGTAATGGAAAAGCCAGGCTGTTAATCTTCATAATGTGCCTCTCAGTGGGGATTTCACTTGAATGTTATTTGCATTAAATATGATACTGAGTGGTGGATATGCAGCATAAATAAATGAAAGGCCATATTTAAGTCCAACACTGTCCCCCTGTTGTCTGCAGCCCCAAGTGTGAGAGCTGCTGACAGAGGCCAGTGCAGCTCTGTTCATCTCCTGACCTGCTGCAGGGAAACGTTCCAGCACTGGTGCCCTTGGAAACTCTTTACTGGGGGAAAATTAACCTGTTTCCTGAGGTTAAGGGTGTCAGCCCAAGCTCTCTGAGTGCTGGAAGCATTGTGGACAGTTTTACTTCCCTCTCCCCATGCCCACACTCTGCTTATGGATTTTCTCCATAAAGGCTGAGCAGGCTGTGCTGGAGCCTCCCCTTGGGCTGCTGGGGATGGCAGCAAAGAAAATTCAATTAGACTTTCAAAGGAGAAAAAAAGGACTTATCCCAAAGGAGAAGTGAACTTCTTGGTTACTTTATTACTGCTTTTCCTCTCTGTTTTTCTCTGCTGCAGCTCCTCTCAGCCTCGTGGAGCCTCAGGTATTACAGGGTTTTTTTTCCTGGCATGGTTTGATCTCCAGGCTGTGTTCTGAGTGCCAGGCTGGCCATGTGCCCAGCTCCTCTGGACTGCTGCGCTCTGAGACACTTGCTGATCAAATTCCTGCCCTTTCTTGTTTCCCTTTCAAGGGATTTTTCTATCCTGCATTAGCCAGGAAACACCTGCAAGCAGTCAGGGAGACAAGCCTGAGGCAGAGTTTGCTCCTTGGCTTAGTAAGTGCAGTCTATTAAGTGTTTGGGGCATACACAGCTCCCCATCATGGTACCTTGAGGTCAAATAATCTCTTTATTAGTCTAAACCTATCCTTCTTCTGCCTACAGTGCTTTATCAAACTTGACACACTTGGATTTAAGGAACAAGTATGACAGTGTCACAAGCCCATGACTGACAGCAATAAAAAATGAAACATGAGAGACTCAAAGGATTGAGTTTCTTTTTTGGAATTAAATGAGAATATTAAACTGTATAAATTACCCCCGTGGGGATAAAATGTAAGGTCTTTGCAGGAGGAATCAATAGTGATGCCAGTAATGAGTTAAACTTTCCCAGCAGCTGTGTGAGCTGCATTTTTATAAGATGGTTTTGAAAAAATCATTGAATAGGAGAGGAAAGTGGGTTAATTTCTTATTGAACATACTCAAATAGTTATGGACTTATTAAACAAATTCTCCAAGGGAACAAGGTGGTACGAAAGTCCTGCCACATATTAAGGCCACATTTGCTCATTTCAGCAGTGCAGACACCCTTTGTTCTTGATTAAGTTAAAATTAATAGGATGTGGCATTGCAATGACTGCATTAATTAGCTCCTTGGAGCCCTGATCAAAAGTAGGGGTCTCTGCTGAGCCAGGTGTCATCCTGCACCCCAGTGCCCATGGCACACCTGCAGCAGGTCCCTGCCCCCAGCTCTGGGATGAACCCCTGAGGTGATGAACCCCTAAGGTGATGAACCCCTTTTCTCAAGGTTAGAGGGAAAAACCCGGGATGGTTGAGGGGTGAGATGGCTCCTCCCCTGGCTGCCTGACACCTCCCCAAGCCCTGAGAGCAGAGCAGGGAGCACTCAGGCTGAGCCTGGCAGGAGGGGACCAGCAGCAGGACCTGCCCAGGAGGAGAAGGCAGCAGGGACACCCATGGATGGGCCTTGGCAGCGAGGGGCTGCTCCCCTGCAGGTGACAGCCCAGCATGGGCAGTGCCACCCAGCCCAGGGCACAGCCATGGCACAGCTGCCCCTCCTGTGCCTCCCTGATTCAGTGATGCTGCTGCTCTCTCCAGGACTCTGCATAAAATAGATGCTTTTTCTCCCCTTTCAAATATTAGGCTTTATGAAAGTTTACATTTTTTTCTTTGTTTTGTTTTTTTTTGTTGTTGTTTTTTTTGTTTGTTTTTGTTTTTGTTTTTTTTTAAATTATTTCTACAAGGAGAATCTCACCTCTTTGATTCCCGTCTTCAGCTGACAATTGCCCCTAGCCCGTGGGAACACAAAAGCTTCAGAGAAACCTCACTGAACCTTTCCTCAGAGGAAAAGTTTCAGCCACAAAGACCTTATCCACTGCATCTTTCTCTCCCTGGGAGAGGAACAGCCCCCATGGAGCCCAGCAGGGCTCTGTGCACTGAGAATTCCTGAAGTGCAAAGCCACAGGAGATGAGGAGCAAGTCTCACATGCTGAGACCACCTGCAGGCCAGCAGCTCCTCCAGCCCAGCAGGTGCATCCTCTCCAAAGGCTGAGGGTGAGAGTCACACAGCCCAGCCCTGTGCCACAGCATCCCTGTCCTGGCACAAGCAGGGGGGGTGGTGAGTACCTGGTACCCCAAGCAGGGAGGAGGAGGAGGAGGATGGACCTTCTCAGACAAGGCACCTGAATAATGGGATACAAACTTGTATCACTATTTTCCTCCCATACACAGAAAACAAGAGAATGCAGAAAAACCCTGGGAATGAACTGTCAGCTCAGAAATGTGCTCCCCAGCCAGGGTCAGTACTCCACCATCACCACCTTTTCTAAACCCAAGCACTTTTTTCCCCAAATAACTCATCAGCTCAACTGATTTATCATCATCATCATTATGTGTCTGGGGTTTTCTGAACCCCACACCTAAGAGAATTTGCAATTGGATAGGAGAAATGGTGTCCATGGGAAGCAAGCCACGGGGGAGATGTCACTGGAGCACTGAGTGACATCCCCATTTGGGCACTGAGGCATCTCCAGCTTCTCACAGCGAGAGTGGCCTGGCCTGGAGGGCAACCAGACAGCCTGGGAATGTAAAAACCCAGATTCATCTGCTTAATGGGAGGGAAAGGAGAGGTGTCAGCTCTGGGACTGATGGCTTTGGCTCGTTTAATGCTCTCTGCTTTAAGGCTCAGACTGCCCACCACGTCCCCCAGCCCCTTCAGCCGCCTTTGCTCCCTCTCTGTCCCCTGGCCCTCAGCAAGGGGCAGCTTCACAGCAGGGAAAAAGCCATGGGGACACCATGGAAGCCCAAATTCCCCACCCAGGCACCCCTGTGTCCCACAGAGGGGGTGCTGCACATCCTGCCTGCCTCGGGCAGGACACAGAAGCTTTTCTAAACGTCAGGAAGCAAAAAAAGCCATCTGTGAGTCTGGAGCAGATGCTGCACAGAGACAAGAGTGAAAGTCTTTAAGGGAAAGGAGGGGGGAAGCAGGGAGATGACAATTAAATGGCTGTTTTAAATGATCTGAAAGATTAAAGGCAGATGAAGGTTTTTGGATTTTTTTTTTTTTCTTTGGGACAAGCAACTACAAGATTACCTTTGTGTCTTCTGCCTTCACTAGCTGCTGGTACAAGGAAAACCTAAGAGCTGAATCAATCGGCCACATTTCCTCATTTTTTTATTATCTCTCCAGCTGACATCTTGGGAAGGGGGAGGGAAAAAGAAATCAAGTGAATTAAAATCAATTGGGGGGGGGGGGAAAGACAAGAAATTATGTAAGAACTGGCAAAACACAGCAGGCAAAGCGGTTATGTAAAGCAATGAACACAAGAGCTTATTTAAATTAGATCTAGCTGCGAGACAGAGCAGGGTGTAAACGGGCTGGGATTAGGCAGGCTGGGCTGTCGTGCATATGCTGAGTTAAAGCCCTGGCTTCCCTGAATAGCCCTGGGAAAAAAGGCAGCATTTTAGGGATGCTCTTACCACAGTAGAGGGGATTGCTGCTGGGGTCCCTCTCCACCCCTGTGGAGACCAATATCCTCATTTACACACCAATATCCTCCACTGTGGAGACCAATATCCTCCATTTACACACCAATATCCTCATTTTCTTGTCTCCCTGAGGGTGTGGCAGCACCACGACCCCATGGGACACAGTCCTGCCACAAAGGTGCCATTTGTGAGGGGTGAGTGGCACCCAGGACTTGTCTGGAGCAGTGAGTGATTTAGAACAGCTCTGTTATTAAAAGCCACAGTAGGAGTTTGGCTGTGACTTAAGGAAGAGAAATCAGCTTCAATTCCTTCAGTCAATACCAGTATAAACAAGGATTCCTGGAGTATTGACTAATCCTTGATAGGATTTGCCAGCAAACCTGGAGAGAATTCAGCCACTTGGTTTTATGGCTAGCTATTTTCACATAATATGGAGAAATGCTTGTCATGTTTATTTACCCTGCATCACAGATCTGACTGTGGGCAGGGCCCTGCCTTCCACAGCACCAGCAGTGAGCACATCCCACCACCCTGCCAAGGTGCTCCTCACCAGGGGAAAGGGCAAGGGAGCGTTTGCAACATCACACATGGAATTAATAACTCTGTGAGCCCCTCACACAAATGGAAATCAAATGGATGACCTTGGGAGAGTGTGTAGAGAGCATGGCAATGGATGTCAAGACTCCTGGTCCTTCCTTTCCATCCCCTTCACACATGGTGCTCTTTGGCAGGTCCCTTCAAAGGCATTGCATGAAGAAACGTAGGCAGAAATTTTGGATTTCTTTTCTTTTCTGGGACAAGGAAGTACAAGATACCAGGGGAAAGTGCAAGGGAGCGTTTGCAACATCATGCATGGAATTAATAACTCTGTGAGCCCCTCAGACAAATGGAAATCAAATAGATGATCTTAAAAGAATGTGTAGAGAGCATGGCAATGGATGTCAAGACTCCTGGTCCTTCCTTTCCATCCCCTTCACACCTGAGGCTCTTTGGCAGGTCCCTTCAAAGGCGTTGTATGAAGAAATGTAGGCAGAAATAAACCTGAGGAGCCACTTGGGCAAACAGTTGTTTAGTGTGCAGAGTTATTTACTCTACAAATCATCCAAACTGTGAGCAGGCTTCATAAAACATAATAAACAAGGGCTCTGGAGGGATGGGGGAGCTGCAGCCACGCAGGCTGGGCTGATCCACGTGGAACAGAGATCCTCCCAAAGGGTGAGGAGGGCCAGAGGAGTTCCCCAAGTGCTGCCCTCACAAATGAGCA
The DNA here is from genome assembly GCF_051311805.1 of Agelaius phoeniceus. NCBI lineage: Eukaryota > Metazoa > Chordata > Aves > Passeriformes > Icteridae > Agelaius > Agelaius phoeniceus. The sequence continues at coordinate 11,047,190 of NC_135281.1, forward strand.
ACTTGGAGCTGCTGCTGGAGCTGTGGCAGTTTCTGGAGGAGCAGGGCCTGCTGCCATGTGTTTTAATAAATGGGATCACACCAGCTGTCTGTGCAAATCAAACATTAGCATGTGTCAGACACTCTCCAGGCACTTGCTGTGACTTGGGGGACATTTTGCAGCAGAGCCATCCAAGCACAGGCTGTGCCACACCAGTGGGAAAACACCTTCCCCTGGGAATTTTGGGGGGCCAGGAGCTGCTGACACCCAGCTCCCCTTGTGCCCAGCCCAGGCTCAGATGAAATCCAGGGGTGTTAGTTTGAGGAGCTCTGTGTGTGGGGACTGACAGTGCACCAGGATTGGAGGGTGAAATCCAGGGGTTTTAGTTTGGGGAGCTCTGTGTATAGGGACTGACAGTGCACCAGGATTGGAGGGTGAATTCCAGGGGTTTTAGTTTGGGGAGCTCTGTGTGTGGGGACTGACAGTGCACCAGGATTGGAGGGTGAATTCCAGGGGTTTTAGTTTGGGGAGCTCTGTGTGTGGGGACTGACAGTGCACCAGGATTGGAGGGTGAAATCCAGGGGTTTTAGTTTGAGGAGCTCTGTGTGTGGGGACTGACAGTGCACCAGGATTGGAGGGTGAATTCCTGGGGTTTTAGTTTGAGGAGCTCTGTGTGTGGGGACTGACAGTGCACCAGGATTGGAGGGTGAATTCCAGGGGTTTTAGTTTGAGGAGCTCTGTGTGTGGGACTGACAGTGCACCAGGATTGGAGGGTGAATTCCAGGGGTTTTAGTTTGAGGAGCTCTGTGTGTGGGGACTGACAGTGCACCAGGATTGGAGGGTGAATTCCAGGGGTTTTAGTTTGAGGAGCTCTGTGTGTGGGGACTGACAGTGCACCAGGATTGGAGGTGTTTCCTTCAGCTTTCCCTCTTCCCCAGGTTCTGCTGTGAACCTCTCCAGAAAGCAGGGATAAGATAAGATAGTAATAAGCAGGAAAATCAATTTGCACTGCATCTGACCAGTAAAATTCAGAGCTTTTTGAACATCAGGGCTGAGGCTGTGCAATGTTTATGGCACACAGGGCTGCACATGGTAGATCAGGACACTCAGTGGGACCCCAGTTTGAGGAAGTTGGTTCCAGAGCCAGCCCCACAGGCACAGACTCAAAAATGAACAAGGAAAACCTCTCATCCTGCCCAGAACTCTCATATCTATTGCTGCCACAACAGGGAGATTTAAAACCTCCCCCAGCTGAAGTGCCATGAAAACATGAATTTACTTGTATGGCTTTAAGAAGTGTTTAATCTATGTGGAAAAAGAACCTAAAACTGGCAGCAGTGCTTTTCAGGGGATGTCTGCCAGCTAAAGGGTTTGCTAGACCTAAATAATGTGGCTATAATGGAACTTACTCCTGGTACCAGATCCCACGTGGATGCCAAAATCCAAAGCAGACATCCCTGACTGGCAGAAGCAACATGAAAACTTGGCAATGGAGAATGCATAATAAACCAGATCCACAGGCTGATTAAAGCAGCTGCAAGGACAGTGATGAGCAAAGCTGGGAAATGGTTCTAAGAATTCTATTTTAGAGGCCACACAGGGCTTTATGCCTCGATGGCAAGAGGTGAGGTGTGCCTGGTGTAGGGATGGTGGGGACACACAGTGTCACCCTGCAGAATGCCTTACCTGCTGCTCTTCCTGATTATGTGCTGCCCTGAACAATTTGTAATTGCTAGAAGAATATCAGTCATTACCTCTTAGAGTTGTTGTGGAGCTTAAGTGGTTCAGGTTAATACGTGCAAGAACCAAATTTCATGAATGTTGTTTGAATAATTACTTTTTTTATTTTTCTTACAAGGAATCCTGATTGTTCACATTCAGTCTAATTCCACTCAGGAATGTCCACTAAAATTTGAATACTCAAAGCAAATACACAGGAACTTTTTCAAAACCAGAGATGTTGAATTACTACAATCAAATAGGCCCTTAAAATCCAGAATATTCTGTGATTCTGTGAAATACTTTTTCCAGGAAGCTTGTTCCAGTTCAGAGAGGATCATTCTCCTGTAATGATCCCAGCAAAACCCTAGCTCACACTGGTCTCTGAGGGTACAAGTGGTTACAATGCCCTGTTCTGGGACAGAACTTGAACTTCTTTCAATCAGTCAACACATAAAACCACTTGGAGAACTAATGGCTTCCAAAAAAGAAATGCCAGTTTGCTTTAGACAGTTTGCCAAACAGGAATAGGAGTGAAATGTGTTGAGTGATTTATTACAAGTGATTTGCCAGCTCGAGCAAGTGCATCACTGCTCTCCTTAATTTAAAGACAGAAAATGAATTCAAAGAGATGCAGAGATGCTCTAAAGCAGCTTGAACCCACCACGAAGGACCAGGGCTCCAGATTGCCACCCAGCAAGACCTCTGCACGTCACACTGCACATCAGCACTGCCCTTTCTCTCCTGGCTCTTCCATCATTTGTCTTTTTTTAAACCTCTGCGCAGCTCGGGCCGGCTCACACGCTGTGCCATGGTTTCCATTAACGCACTTCAAACCTGACTTGCAGCTGCTTTGCTTATTCACTCCAGAGCCCTCCCCGGCCCAGGGCCCTGCCTCACGTTGTGTGATGCTTGCCTGTGCTCAGAGGAATGGAGTGAAACCATGAAACAACCTTCGTGGCTTGGCAAAGCCGCTTCTGCAGCCAGATCCCCCGAGAAGGAACAGATTGGCACAGTTTGGGGTTTGGTCCTTCCTTCTCCCCCAACAGCTGCCTCTTTCTTTTAACTTTTAAATTAATCCAATAGTTAATTAAAGATATATATATATGAGGAAAAGCCCGCAGGTGAACTTCACATACACATAATATATTCATGTCTTCCTACTCCTGACTTGGCTAATGGGATAAGGTATAGCCTGAATAATTGCAAGAGTCTAAGGTACACTGGGAATTGTTTAAAGTGTAATCTCCAAAGATATGGTTGGGAAATAATCCTCTGGTTTTAGCCCTACCATGGTAACAACGAGCATCAGTTTAATCCTAGAAGGAAGATGAGTGGAAATAATGCATTTCAGTCCCATTGTTCTCAAATCAGATGGCCCAGCCTCCTCAGAGAGCAGAGAATTTGGGTTAAGTACACTGGGCTGCCACTGACAAAACCTTCCAGGCATCTACAGGAGAAATGCAGCCCTCACCACCTCAGATGAAAGTTAGGGATCGTGATAAAATTCAGAGGAAATCCAGGGCTTCTATCAGGGCTTGATTTTGGTTTACTTGAACAGTACAAAGGGGAAACTGGGAGAGTTATGTCTAAACATTTCCCGACTCTGGTCTTAAATCTAAATGCACATACCCTCACCTGCTTTTAGTGGGAAGGAATGGTTCTGATTCATTTCCATTTAAGTTCCCTCCCTTCAAGTGTGGGAACAACCCAGCGACTTCAGTACCCATGCAGCTTTAAAATCCAGCTGCCCGCTGATTAACCCCTCCTGAAATTCATGTTCCAAATGAAAAATTGAGCAGCTATCACATGCAAGCCTGGCAGCCAAGGGGCTATGGAGATTGGTGTCTTGCTCTCTTCTGTCCCTCCTTCCGTGTCTCTTACATTTTTCAAGCTTAATGCTCCAGTAAACAAATGCCTCAACCCGCCGGAGCACTGGAGCACGGCAAGTGTTGATGCTGAAATCCCTTCCACGCATGGGTGTGTTGGATTTAGCACCGTGTGGGGAGCAGCAAAGCCGTGCTGAAGTCAGGAGGGGCTGCTAAAACCAGCTACGGATTTCCCCAAAACTGCAAAAATAGCAGCCTCTGGCTTCCACCATGCAGCTCCTTTTCAGAAGCCTGTGCTACACCCTGTGTCCAAAACTTTCTGAAATTAGGAGCTGTCACTACACTGAAGAAAAGGGCTCTGGATCAACACAAAGAACGGGGAGAGAGGGTTTTATTTCCCCTGAACTTGCTGGCCGCTTTCCAGCAGAAGGGGGGAGATGCAGAAAATGCGGGGAAAGGGTGGAAATTCGGGGGTTTCTGGCCATGATCGGCCACCAGGAGCTGCGGAGCGGGACACGGGAGGCTCCGGGCACGGGAAGGGGCCGGATTTAGCACGGAGCAGGATTTTCCCCGGTGCAAGGTCTCTGCTCAGAGTGGCGGGGCAGGAGGGGAGCAGCGGGCAGAGCCGAGACCCCCACAAATCCCTCCTGAGCGCTCCCCGGGCCGGTGCGTCCCGCCAGGGCTGCCCGGGACATCCCATTCCAGACATCCCATGGCCGGGACATCGCATCCCGCTCCAGCCTCTCCCTCCTGCCCCGCCCGGCTCCGCAAAGTTCGGCCAGCCGCGGGAGGAGGCTCCTCACCTGGATGACCGTCTTGAGCGTGGAGGTGTCCACGATGGCCGTGCAGATGAGGGAGTCGGGATCCCGGTCCTTGCCGTAGATCTGCCCCATGGTGAAGATCATGGGGATGGCGAGCAGGAAGGAGGCGATCCAGATGCAGCTGATGAACTTCTTGGTGCGGCTGCGGGACATGATGCTCTTGGCTTTGAAGGGGTGGCAGATGGCCATGTAGCGCTCCACGCTGAGGCTGGCGATGTTGAGTGCCGTGGCATAGGTGCAGGCGTCCCGGAGGAAGTAGTAGCCCTTGCAAACGGCCCCCCCGAAAGCCCAGGGGTGATGGACCCAGATGAAGTTGTAGAGCTCGATGGGCATGCAGAGGAGGAAGATGAGGAGGTCGGAGAAGGCGAGGCTGGCCAGGTGGTAGTGCACGGTGCTCTGCAGGTTCTGCAGCGACTTCTTCCTCACCAGCGTGTACGCCGTGATGGAGTTGCCCACGGTGCCCACCAAGAACAGAGCCAAGTAGATGACGGTGACCATCACTTTGGAGTAGATGTCGGTGTTGACGTCCAGGTCCTCCTCGTCGGGCACTTTGGGGAGCAGGTCGGAGCGGTTGCTGGCGTTGGCATAGCTGGGCTGCGGCTGCAGCGGCCCCGCGGGCACGGCCGGGGCCGTGGCGTTCGGGTGCATCCCCGGCAGCACCGCCCGGAGCCGCCGCTGCCCCCGGCGCGGAACTTGGCCGCTTTTAATGCGGCGGGAGGAGCCGGCGGTCCCGGGGCTGCCGCGCGTGTGCGAGGGCGAGACGCGCCCCCCGCTCGGTGCCGGTGCGAGCGGCCCCGGATCCCTCCTCCCTCGCTGCGGCTCCCCCGCACACCACGGTGTGAGTGTGAGTGTCTGTGTGTGTGTCTGTGTGTGTGTGTCTGTCTGTGTGCGTGCGTGTGTGTCTGTGTGTGAGTGTGAATGTCTGTGTGTGTGTGTGTCTGTGTCTCTGCGTGTGTGTGTGTGTGTGTGTGTGAGTGTGTCTGTGTCTGTGTCTATGTCTCTGTGTGTGAGTGTGTCTGTGTGTCTGTGTGTGTGTCTGTCTGTGTGTGTGAGTGTGTCTGTGTCTGTGTGTGTGTGTGTGCTGCGCGGAGCCCCCGCACCGCATCGGGACACCGACAGACCGACACACACACCGGGACACGGGCACGGACAGACCGACACACACCGGGACACCGACACACACACCCGGACAGGCACACACAGCAGGACACGGACACGCACACCGGGACACCGACACACGCACCGGGACAGGCACACTCACACTGGGACACCGACACACACTCCGGTACACACAGACTCACACACACTGGCACACACACCGGGACACGGACACACACCCCGGCATGCACACTCGCACACAGCCCGGTGCAGGTGCACACACACCGGCACACACGCACCGGGACAGGCACACACAGGGACACCGGGACACACACACCGGGACAGGCACACACAGGGACACCGGGACACACGCACCGGGACACGCACCGGCCGCCCCGCACCGCCGCGCCCTCCCCGCCGCTCCCCGCCGTGCCCCGGCCCCGCTCCCCAGAGGGGTTTTGCAGCCCCAGCCCGGTGCCCAGAGCCCGGCCCGTGTAGGGAGAGAGGGAGGGAGGAGGTCCCGGGCCGGGCTGCACAGCCACTCCCCACTGAGGCTGCCCCACATCCCTCTCTAAGCCGGGCACGGCTGGAGGCTGAGGCTGGTAAGGGGCTGCCCGGGGGGCTGAGCCCCCTCCTGCATCCCACAGGGTGAGGAGAGGGATCAGGGCTGCTCTGACTCTCCTGTACAACTGCAGGTACTGATGATTCCCAAACATCCACTCAGCTCCTGCTGCTGCTGGGATAAATGCCTGTAAATGAAGGGGAAAACACGTTTATAAATACCTACCCGTGCCCTGACCTGCTAGGGCACCCTCAGTGCCATGGCACAGCTGCTTTGCTTTGGTCCCTATCAGCGACTTTTCCCTTAATATCTTCATATTTGGGGATGTGGGGTCCTCTATGAGCTTCCCTGTTGCTGGGACAGGGGCTGTGGAGGTGTTGTGGTGATGCTGAAGGTGACAAATGGATCCTCCACAGGGAAAGGTTCCCCAAGGATGGGTGGTCTGTGATGGGGTTACCCTTTCAGCCACCCTGTAAATCTCTGGGGAGCTGTTTGTCCACTCACTCACCTCAGAGAGAAAAATCTTAAAAAATGAAGAGAGGAGATGGAGGAAAATCCCACTCAGGGCGTCACTGGTTTATCCAAAGATGGCCATAATTTTCCCTATTCCTTAGCAGATGCTGAGTAGCTTGTTTCCAACAGCCAGTGGGCTCTGTGTTCACCCAGGCTCTTACCTAGCTGAAAGATATCTAATTCTTCAGTCAATCAAATAAGCTCATGAATACAACAGCAAACTTTCCCTAGCCATCCACCAAGAGTAAATATTCCCCCCAGTTCTGCTCCTCTTACATCCATCCAATAAGAGCGCCATGGAAGACTAACCAAAATCAGATTTATTTATTCATGTTATTCATACCAATTTAGAGAGAAATATTTTCCGGCACTCATCCCACTCTAGTTTAGAGAATGACTAATAATCTCTTAACACCAATGTTCCTTCCATTTAGGCTCTTCTATTAGGAAATTTCTATTAGTTGAGAGGAGTTTGTCAGAGCTGCTGTTCCCAGCTGGTCTCCCCAATTGCTCCTGAGCCTTGGACAAGGTCTTGGGGTGGATCAAGAGTATTTATCCTGGAAAAGGAGAGTGGGACATGAGGTAAGTTGGTGGGGTGTACTGAGGGAGAGCTGCAGCTGGGATGCAAACCTTCTCCTGGCTGCCCCCAGCCCTCAACCCCCAGGCTGGGGGAGCTCAGAGCCCCGTGATTAAACCACAAACCCACAGTTATGGACTAAAGCAGCTCTCCCACAGATGCAGTGAGCGAGTTCCTTTGGGATCTTCATCTGTAACGAAGAGTTATTGTCCCTTCTGGTGCTGTAACTTCATTTTGGCCTGGTGAAAAGCTGTTGCTATTCCCACAAACAAGATACCCATCTGCTGGTCTAATTTTGCAGTGTGGATGTGCACGTTTATATCAATAGCTGTCTGCAGAAATGCTCTGGTTTGGGTTTTGCTGCCTCATCTTTGTGCACTCAGGAGATGCTCAGGCATGGCTACAAGGAGAGAATTGCCCCAGCTGAGTGCTCCATGTGCTGCCTCCTCCACTTTCCCTCCATGCCAAGCACTGGCAAGGAATATCAAGAGATATAATTTAAAACTGATTCTAATTGCAAACTGAAAGAGCAGGTACCTGGAAATAATGTGGCTGTTGATCTACAATCAGCACTTCAACAGGCTGGTGCAGTTTGTACTGGCCAAACCTCTCCTTTCCTAAAAGTGCACGGGGAAGGTACCACCCCAAAAGTTGGTGGGGATCACCCCAAAAATGGGCTGAGTGCTCCCATCAGGAAAGGCCTCAGCAGCACATTTCTATCAGCTAATTAATTTAGTAAACTCTAGTAATTCCTTGTCAAACCTGCCTCAGCCACACAGAAGGATTCTCAAGCAGCTCTGGTTCTCACAGGCAGGGTGCTGAGCACAGAGCTTGTCCTCCAGGCAGGGACCAACCTCTCTCCCCCTTTCCACAAAATGTTTGCACAGGCAGGTTCTCCCTTCTGTCCTCACTTGGCTCTTACAGAGCTGGGCTGGTCCAGCCTGAGGCCAGCCCTGCTCTCCCCTAGAAAGGCACCCAAAATATCCCCCCCTTTCCCACCCCACACCCCTCTCCTGCCCCTGCTGTAGCGCCTCTTTTCTCTCCCTGATGCCAGCGCATGCCCTGGGGGGATTTGTGAATTCCCTTTCTACAAACTGAATGACAAAACCATCTCTTCTCACCTTCACTGCTGCTCCCAGCAAGGTTTTAATCCACGCTCCCCTCCCAGCCAAGGCAGAGGCGGGGATGAACCGCTTCCTTCTGGCGCTCCAGAGCCTCCACCATAAATCCCCAGTGTTTGTTTCGGAACCAGCCGACCTTTCAGCTAATCTGGGCTCGTTTTAATATATTTTGTGTGTGTGTGTCTGAGGCTTAAAAAAGGAAAAGAATCATGGAAACTAAAAAAACTCCTGATCTCAAATGTTACTGCAAGGCATTTACTTAAAATCTTGCAGGAAAATGTCACCCAAAGACCTCATCTATTTAAACTGCCTGGACTTCAAGCCAAGGGTCCCACTGTGCCTCAGATGTGAAGCCTCACTCCCCTTTTATGGAGACTCAAGTATTTTTCATCTTTTCTTTTTCCAGGTGATTCCAGTCACTAGGAATTTTTCAAGTTAATCTTATTCCTGCCTGATTTCAACAGGAGGGAATTTTCTGAAGGGCATGGGAAGCAGCAAAGGGAAAGCTCTGCAAGAGGTTGGTGCTAGGAGACAGCATCAACCTTTTTCCCATGGAGCACCCAGCCCCAAACCCCTGTTGGAGCAGGTTTGTGAGGCAGGGGATGCTGGACTGATGGAAGCCTTTAAAATCACTTCCCAGTGGGCTCACTATAGACAGGCTCTCCCCTAAAAGTCGGGAGTGTCTAAAGATGAGTTGGGAAGGTAAAATCATGGAGTGTACAGGGATTTTTTTGGGGCATGCTGTGCCTGTAAAGCAAGGAAGTGAGGGAGAAAGGGGTGGTAGAAAAAAGAGACATTGATCAGCATTGTTGGTGGCAATATTGACTGGATCATTACTTACAGGCACTCCTACACTCAACTTATTGCAAAATAAAGTGTTGGTTTGGCTGAGCAATAAACAATATTTACTGCCTTTGGCTGAACTGTTTTCAGAAGAGTGTTTTAAATCAAACCAGTTGATACACAGGAAATTTATTGACTCTGGTTTTCATGGCAGATGCACCCGCTGAGGCTCTGCAGTGTGAGCACGTCGGTGTGTGGGTTGGCAGAGTGGACTGACATGCCCAGAGCAGAGCAATGATCACACACCCCAGCATGTGTGTTCTTGGGCAGCTTCAAAAAAGAAAAAGGCAGCCCACAACCCAGAACATGCTGTGGTGTGTATGGTGCTGTTGGAAAGAAAATCACTCAGAAGCAGGATCAGTCTCTGGGGAGGAAGAACTGGGAAATAAGGTGTCAAGGCAACTTTTAGAGGTCCCATATTCTGTGTGCTACATGGTCAAATTCAGTGCTTTGTTCAGGCAAAACCCCTTCTAAGATAATGAATGTACTGGCTGACAGACCCAGTAGTGTTTGTCTCAAACATCAGAGAGTGATGCAGTAAGTGGACACACACAGGAGATATCAACTGCTTTAGTTTGGAGATAAAGGAGTTTGGGGTCCCTTGGGCTGGTACTGCAACAAGCCCAAATCTGATTCCTCATAGCAATAAATGCATTTTGTCGTTATATATGCAGTACAAGTGCTCACCACACAGACAGTCGTGCTGCACACAGGGTTTCTCTTTGGAAATCCTGGGGTTTATTCCACAACAAATACCAAAAAAAAAGGGACAGAGGAGTCTAAATGGAAACTTTGCACTCTCTGTGGCTGAGACCCTGCATCGCAGCCCCAAGCAGGCACATGCAGATGGGCTGTTCCTGGGTTCCCCAGGGTTCAATCTGCTTCTGCTGTGGCTCTGCCAGCTGTGCTCCCAACAGCTCCACGCAGCGGTGCCGGCTCAGAGCACAGCCCTGCCTGCCAGGAGGCTCCAGCCCAGCCCCTTCACACACCACACCAGCATCCTCCAGGAGGTCTCAGCACTCAGTTCTCAGATTACCTCATTTTCTCAGCCCTGCTCTGTAGGAGCCGAAATGAGAGATGTGGGACTCCAGGAGCTCTCCAAAATGCAGTTTATTCCATCCAGGATGTCACAGCAGTCCAGGGTTGTGGGTGACAGAGCCTGTGCCTACAAGCTGTCAGCTCCAGTGGCTTACAAGCCTGGAGACCCTTTGGTTTTGGTCACAATGCATTCTATACTTTTCTTTTGGTTACAGTGCATTCTATACTTTTCTTTGATGAGCATCTTAATACAGTAGGGCCAATCTATACCTTAACTATTATCTATAGCCTATCATAACTACTGTAATTACCATATTCATATTACTATTCTCCAATCACTAATCACACAAGTTAGTACATTACAGTTTAAGCTAGAAGTTGCTTTTCAGTTTTCTTGCAGTGGAAAATTCTGAGACTTTTTTTCTACTGGCCACATCTGCAGTCTTGTTTGTCTGTGCTATCTTCCTGCTTGGTAAAAACATCTTCTTGTTTGGGGTGGGTTTATCCTGTGCTCTAGGTCATAAAAACCCCTTCTAACTAACACACCCTTTGCCTCCTTGGTTACCCAGTGAGACTGGCTCAGCAATTCTATTCTTCTATATCAAAACTTGCTTCCATCTCTATTCCTTCATCAGACTCTACATTTAAAAATCTTTCTGATAAGCACACATATCTGTAAGACTTTCTTGTCAAACTTTCATCCTTCCCAACAGTCCTCCAAAAAGTTGATGCTGTTTTCCAAAATTTCAGTGGGCCTGGCAGTTGTAAAATGCAAAGGAAAAAGCAGCACAGCAAAAATCCCTGGCAGCCAAATGCTCTTTACTGTCTCTTCCCAGTGACCTTCCCATGTGTTTGAAGTGCTCACAGATCCTGATTAAATGCCTTGGATTTCAGGAAACACAAAAAGCACTGGCCATGCTTTGTGCTCTTTCCTGGTGTGAGCTTTTCTATTAAATGCTGGAAATGCCATGGGCTGGAAGAGCTTTTTCCTTGGCTCTATGTCACCAAACAACAGGATGTGTTCAGACACCCTTCACCCTGGTCTCTGGCACCCAGCAAGTCCCTTTCCTTTTCCAGGGAGGCCAGCACTGATGGATGCAGCAGGCTCAGCACCAGAAAGATTCCCAGTGGAAACTTTTCTGGGATTCCCTACACTGGCTTCAACATTTCAAACTCAAAATCTTGGCACTTTGTGTCTTCCAAAGCATGCTGTGACCTGTGCAAATGCTTATTATTGGTTCTCTGTAATCTGGCTCGTTCCTGCTATTCTTCCTTTTAAGAGCCCACATCCTCCTATTTTTCCAAGCACTGGCACCCTGAGCCTGGGCTGCTCCTGGGCCCAGCCTGGCATCCCCATCCCTGTGTGAGCAGAGGGTGCTGGCACTGTCTGCAGCCTCTGAGGGTGTGACCAGGTCCCTCCTGACCATCCCCAGGAGGAAGAGGGACCATGACCCAAGGCTCTGCTGAGGCAGCTGAGCTCCATCCCTGCCCTGCAGCTGCCTGGGCACAGCCTGAGCTCAGCCCAGTTTCTGTCCTGCCTCCTCGCTGATGTCACTGCAGGAGCTGCTGCTCTGATGACTCAGAGGATGGGTTTATTCACACTCCTGTGGCCAGGAAGCTATCAGGATCACATCATGGGCTTGCCTGGGCTGCTTTGTTTCTGAGGCAGGCGCAGTCCTGCTGACCCCAGCAGATCTGCAGAGGCACCAGCTCCCTGCCCTGTGCCCATCCTGATGCCTCCCAGCCACATCTCACACCTCAGGCTCTGCTGATTTCCTTCCTCCCCTTGGCCAGATTGACCCAGACACTTTCTCAGTTCAAGCATCTTGAACCAGGGAGGACAAAACCAGCATTAACCCTGTTGGAGTGATCAGAGAGCCCCTGGAGAGGGATTTTCATTTCCTTTTTCTGATGTGGCTCAGAGGTTGTTGCACCCAACCCAAGGGAAAAGGCTCCCATAACCAGGTGAAAGCCCCAACCCCAGAGGCTCTATAATGTAGAGCAGCCCTGGGACTGCTCTAAATTAAACTCTAAGAAAACAACCAAAGGATGCAGGAGATAAAGAAAAATATATTTACAAAAAAAAAAAAAAAAGGCCAGGGAAGTTCATTCCTTTCATCCTGTGTTAGAGAGGGAGCTTATTCAGTGCCTTTCAGTGCTAACCGGGGCTGCATTCAGTGCCTGACATCTTTTTTGCCCATAAGGCTCATCAGAGGTGTTTGGGGAACTGCAGGTACTGAAGAAATAAGGGGAAAAAAAAAGAAAAAAAAGAGCCCAGCTTGTGGGAAATAAATCTTTGGTTGATTTAGTGGAAAGATGTTTACTGAGAAGGGGAACTCTCTGGACGATAGCTATCATTATAAAGATTCTCATAAATCACAGACAAACTGTTCTGACTCCAAGGGAAAATATTTCCAACTGTTTCACTGTTAAAAAATAAGTTGGATTTTTTCATCTTACAGAAAACAATGTCTGCTCTCCAGCATCTTTTCATCTTTGCTTCTAGAGACTTCCCTGCTCTGCTCCTTGTCTTGCCTAACCTGTGAATATCATTCCAAAGCATTATGCCAAAGCAAAGGGGTGATCCTGGGGTGTCTTTGCTAGAATTGGTAAACTTCTGTTTACAAAGCCCATGTGCACAGATGTGGAAACCAAAACAAGTTCATTTTTAGTGCAGTACAAGATTTTACAGCAGAACAGAAGAAGTTGCCCACCCAGCCTTGAATCCAGGTCTGAGTGCCCGAGGAAAAAAGTCTGGAGAATGATTTGGGTAGAAGGGTGCATTCATACAGGAAATTGCTAAACATCAGCAAAGCCACACTGGTGACAAGGATGTGAAATAGGTTAGAAAAATTAGATGGAGTCCTTCTTCCTCAGTAATGTCACCAAAGGAAGTCATATTTCACCAGCTGGCAAAGAGGAATAACAATGACAGAAACTTCCACAAAGCAGCTGTGAGATGAACTGGCAGGCAGCTGGACAGAGTTCAATTAACAAAATTATTTCTTTAAATGACTTGATTCTCCAGAATTTGCTCTGATCCCTCAGCAAATTTTGCAGCCACAGGTCAGCTTGGCTCTGATATTGTGTTCAGAGGTTCACTTAAAGCCCCTGTCTTACCTGGAGCTATGCTGGCAAGACGAGCAGGTTGACCTCAGCACAAGGAGAAATGCTCCTCTGCAAGGGAGGCACGAGGAGGCACAGAGCTATGAAATTCAAAATTAAAAGCCAAAAGTCAAGCTGAAGTCAGGGTGGCAGGATCTGCCTGAATTTTGTTTGCATAAGTAATACTTCTAGAGGGCAGAAGTCCACAGGCAACATTTTCTGACACCTCTACAGCTTAATTTGTACAGCAAGGCCAATGCTTGGAAATGATTTTCCAATATTTGGGCCCTATAGCAATATGGGGCATATAAAAAATGTGGGATTTTCACCATAAATAGCAGGAGTTATTTTAAAACAGTTTTAGAATTATTTTTAAAGCCTTTTGGAGTTCTTCACTTGTCCCCAAACAACCTCATCTCAAGGGATGTCTCATTTGAGTGTCTCCCTGGAGAAAGAGAGGCACTTGAGACACCTCAGTGGATCATAACTGGAGAATAACAAATTAACAGCACTGATGAGCCTCTGAAACCACTGACAAATGAGCTGAGCGAGCAGCAAGTCCTAAATTCATCTTTGTGAGGACTCAGCTTTGGATGCATTAGGAAGATGTGTAGCTCCCACCTGCTTGTATCTGTACCTTAATGGAGATCTTCACTTCCCAGAAGCCCCTCCAAGGAGCTCAGAAATACACCCCTGTCCTCTGTGAGCCTCTCTGCTTCCCTTGATAAGTATGCAAACACATTTTATTATGAGCCTAATATGCCAGCTAGAAGGAGAAATTGATAGTCTGCCATATAAAGAGATCCGAGATACGCTTGAAAAAGGGCAAACCTGCAAGAAATAAAATCCATCTTGTGTTGCAATATGAGGAGATCACTTTATCTGTTCGTCTTTTATTGGAATAAAAGGGCATGTGTGGGTATTGAATTAGCAGCGTGACATGTCACAGCCTGAGCTCAAAGTATAAAAAGAAAGATTTTGATCAAATGCACACTTGCTTCAAGATGTAAAAGGGAGGATGTGAAGAAGCAATTCTGCGAATTTAAGCGAAATTGGTTTAGAGCAGATTTTGACAGCAAATAGAGACAGAAAATGTGACAATCTCACCCCCAGCCACCAACCTACCCACAGCAAACCCATCTGCAGGGCCTTGTCACAGCTGGTGCCCTCTGTCCTGCAGCCCAGGAGGGGAGCACAGCACTCTGCTGGAGCCAGGGCAGTCCCAGCCCTTCGCCTCAGCCCCAAAGGAGGAGAGGAGAGAGCTGGAGACAGGGCTGGCTCCTCATCCTCTTTGGCTTTTGAACCTAATCACAGAGGATCTGGGAGAAGGTGATGCTCCTAACCCTGGAGAGGTCCAATAGTCTCATGTTCACTTCCTGACAGGCTGAAATTCTTCTTCAAGTGCTAAAAATCAAGGAGATAAGTCAAACCCTTTTGTCTTTAGATTCTCAGTTTGGCTAATTGCAGACTTCCTCACAAGTGCCATGCTCATGGAGGACTCAGAAGACATGAAGCTATTTTTACTCTTCGTTTAACTCTTCTCAGCCATTAGCAACTGAGAAGTTGTGATTAGTGCTGCGAGTTCTCCTGTAAAACAGTTATCCAGTGAATCACTCTTCACTGACAGGGCCCTGCCCATCTTCCCACCAGCCTCACCAGGTGATAGCCTACTATTATAACTCCTCCAGGAGACAGTGATTTCATGGAGAAAGCACTTTTCTTCCTCTCCTGCCTGGGAGGGAGCTGCTCTGCTCAGCTCCATGGCAAACGGGAGCTGGAGGGGATCCTTCCAGCCAGGGTATCCTCACAGATGGGGCTTCAGCTGCTCACACACCAGAGAAACACAGGGAATGGTCCCTGCTGGTTCCAGGGAGCTGATTAAGATGGAAACAAATAAATGTCACCCCAAGTTCCTGGAGATCCAGTGTCCAGGATGGGCAGGAGGATCTGAAATCATGGTTCTGGTTTATGAAGAGCAGAAGTGCCCTTGCTTTGGCCACCTCCAGCTGCATCAGGAGGGCATTCTCCCCAAAAACGAGGGCTCCCCTCCAGTGTCTGGTGCACACAGCACTCCTGTCCCCCATTCCCTGCTCAGCTCAATGCACAGCAGTGCCAATCCAAGCTCAGCAATCCGCAGGGTCTCTCCTGTGCTGTGTTTCAGCAGCAGGAGGGAGCAGGAGCAGATCCAGAGCTGCTGCCCCACCTTGCCCTGCTGCCCCAGGGGCTGGGCTCAGCAGGAGCACTGCTATTGATCATGGGCAGGCTGTGCTGCAGGTGACAGCAGCAATCATCATCATTCTTACTGCTTTATTTGATCACACAGACAGAGCCCAAAATGTGCCGATAATAACAGGAGCACCCCGTGAGCGTCTTTGATTTTCGCTTCATGAAATCACGCGTTTCACTGTTGTTTCTGAAAAAACATTAGGTGGGAATCATTACAAGGCAAATTAGGTTTGAATGTTGCCAGTTTGTGGAGAGAGGATGGAGAGACAGCCTCAGTGAGCCCCTTTTCTGCCCAGAGTCTGGAATCAGTGGCAGAGCTCCACATCTGAGTCTGATCCTGCCTTCCTGACCTGCACCAGAATTCAGGAGTTTCTGATTTTTGCCACATCCCAGCTGACTAGGAGCTAAATAACAGGCTGGGTGCAGATATCACCACAAATGTGTTTTCATAGTTCCATTAAGATTGGTCTTGATGAACCTGGAGGTCTTGACCAACCTTAATGATTCTATGAGTCTACGCCACCACCTAAATAAAATGGAGTGGAAAAACAACAGGGCCAAAATCCACTCCCTCCCTCTAACTCTGCACTCATGTGTTACTGTCTCAAGCTAATTATTACAGCTTGTGTTTATGTGGATCTTTTTGCCAACCTATAAAATAGCAGCAAATCCTCATGCTCGGTTTTGGCACTGAGCAAACATCTCAAACAAACCTCTCTTGGTTCCTGCAGCCCGTGGATTTGTCCTCCAGGCTGTCATGACAGTGAGGTTTGGTCCCAAATGGCTTAAATGACATTAAGTGGTTTTCCCATTACTCCAGCAGCAAACCCCATTCACGGGTGCAATTTCTAACCTGGCACAGATGAATGAAATTAAATTTGTGTGCTGATATCCAGAGAAATGTTTTTGTTTAGGAATAAATCAAGGAGATGGCTGGTGGTGCAGGTTGCAATGAACCTGCAGGAAACCTGCAATTACTGCTCAGAGCTGCCACTCCTGGAGCCAGGCTGAGCACCTGCATTGCAATAAGGCAGATTAGGGATGCAGAATGTGTGTAAACATCATACATAATGGGGTTTGGCCAGCACATGTGCATTTGAGCCCATGAAAGGAGCAGCCTTTTCCACTTTCCTTCCCCATTCTGCCCACTGAGGATTTTCCTTGACAGAAATAGACACAAATCCCAAGGTTTATAATCAATTCTGAGCGTGGGGTGCGAGGATGTTCAATGTTAAATGTTTAAATTAAACACAGCAACTTCTGCTATTCAGGCAGGAACCCACTCCCTTGGGAGGCTTCCTCGTAGGTGTGTTTAATGGGACCAGCTTTGCAGCAGCCAAAATCAATGTTGAGTCTGCTACAGCACAACCACAGGGCTGAAGCTGGAGAAAGTTGGCCCATGGGTTTTGTTGTGGGCTCCCAGCTCAGCCTGTACATCCCAGAAACTCCAAGGCAGCTTCTTAGTTAAGGATTAAAATTTTCCAAAGTACTTTGCTATAATTGCACACTATTCCTTAAATTAAATGCTTGAATAATTCTAGAAATTAGCTTGAACTAGAAAATGCTTCACCTCTAGCTATAATTTGCTAGGAAACAGGTTAAAAAAAGGAAGAGCTCAAGCAAGAATAAGTAGCAGAAGTATAAAGAGGTTTGGGAGAGAGGAATTAAGTGTGAATATGAATCAGCAATAACTTACATTTATGTTGCTGTCACAGAACCCTGAAAATAAAATCCAAGTACAAACAGGGATAAATATTAAGCCAGCATTTATGTTCACTTTCATTTCAACAGTGCAAATACTTCAACACATTAAAAAAGATTTAGATTTTCTGGATACTCAGAGGTTTTGTAGGCACTGTCAAATTTGATTCAAGTCGATGAAGAAGTCTGAATTCTCTGCATAAACATGCAGCTCAGTAAGGCTTGTGCCCAGCCCAAAATGTAAGATATTTTTAAGCAGCAGACTAGAAATGGGATCCATACAGCGTCCTCATGATTGCTCTGGAAATTTGGCCACAAAAGAGAAGCTGCACGGGAGTGTGCAGGGGGTTATAGGCTGTGCTGAAGCAGAGGTGGGAGAACACAGCTCTCCCCAGCAGAAAAAAGACATTTTCCTTGCAGGGTGCTGGAGAAGAGGAGCCAGGGACCAGCCAGGTCCAACCAAAGCCCTCCCTCCAATCTGACACATTTCTGTGTGGAATCATTTGGCAGCTCAAGCGTGACCTGGGGCTGGAGGCTCAGCAGCTGCTGAAAGATTTGTGATGTTGAGGCTGCCCAGCTGCAGAGGGCTGGGTGCCCATGGGCGTCTCCTGGCCTGGGCACTCCAGCCCTCAGGAGCTGCTCAGCTCTGTCCTGCCCTTCCCATGGCTGAAAGAGATGAGACCTCATGGGGGAGACATCCAGGGCAGGCATCACCTCCTCCCTGAGGCAGCAAGGGCTGCTTGGAGCCATGGATTGCTTACAGTTTGAAAATGAGATCAATTTAACCAGTACGGGACTTTGCAGCACAAAAGGGGTCCTGAGGAGGCTGCAAGGGGCTGTGTGCTTGGGCAGCCTCAGCACAGGGGAAAATCCACATCCACTGAGGCTTTGGCCACTGATTCTGGAGCTGGGAAGAAGTGACAGCATCGGGATTGACCAGGGTGATGATTGACCATGGATGTTGATGCTCTTTAATTTTCAGACTTGTGAACGTGGTTGCAAACTTGGGACTTTGTTTGACTCACGACTAACAGGAACATATGATTATTACAGCATTTGGGCCCAAGAATCAGTAAAAAACAAAAGCAGCATATGAGGCAACATATGGCAAATATGTATTTAGAAGCACAGAAAGTAGACAAACTCATCTGGGTCAAGATTTAATCAGATAATGTTTGGTTTAGACTCAGCACTAATGCTGCTTTGGAAGCATATTACATTTGGAGTCAGTATTTAAAACTCTGTTACAGGCAGATGAAAATAAAAACTAAGAGAAAAAAAAAAGAGTGGCAAATTCATGGCATATTTAAATTTCTTTGGCAACCAGAAGATCAAGTCTAATTAATCCATACCCACCCACTTTCCTTATACTTCTGGTACAAAGGGATAGCCTGGGTGTGTAACACAGTTAATAACTCATTTCCTTTTGGTCTATTACTTATTAATTCCAAAATCCAGCTAGACCTACAAATACCATCTTAAACTCTGAAGAAGCTCCTGAAAGAAGAAAAAGGAAAGCTCTGATAATGCTGGAACTCTTTTATTTTTTAAGGAAAGTCCTTTTGATTCAAGAAGTCCTGCAGGTTTTTAGACAAAATATTTTCCCACAAAGTCAACGAGTCACAAAACACAGTCAGTGCTGTCATGGCTTGGGGTAATCTTCTAAGAGCTCTGTGGTCCTATAGATGTGATATCATCTAATGTTTTTCCAGTACCTTTATAATTTCCCAATTCCATCTTATTCGACCTTTGGCAAGCTCCATAATTTTATGTCGTTCCAGCATGCAAAATGCACTGTTCACATTCAGATCTCTCTTACTCAGGTGGAGACAGTGGAGCAACACCATTATCTGCAGGCTGGGAAAAAGATCAGGACCCATGCAGAGTCTTTTCCTCAGCCAAATAGTTACAGCTTCAAGCCATGAATAACACAAGATATGTGAAAAGCCAACATGAGCATGCATGAGACTCGTAGCACATAAAATTGCCTCTGAATCCTGATGGATGCAGTGGTCCAGCTCCATTCTCCAGCACTTATTTCCCCACAGACCATTGCACTGCACAGAGCCCCTCGAGGATTCCCTGTACCAAGCCAAATCCAGCCACCAGCAGAGCCTCTAGCACCTGCTTTCCATCACCGGCTCCTCGAACACTGCATGCCTTGGCACTTTTCATTGTTCTTCCATTTGATTAAATATTCACAAAATCTCTCCCCCATCAGGTACAGGGTACCCAATTTGCACTCACAGGTATGAATTTATTCATTTAGTGAGAACTCAGGTGGGGACACAATAAAGATCAGGGGAGAAGAGCAGGCACTGCACAACAGTCGAAGTCCAGGACAAGAGGCTTCTGAGCAGGGTTGCCTTTCTTTGGGAGTCAGGTTGAAGTCAGGATCAGGCATTTGATGTGGTCGCTGAATTTCCTGCATATTTATGACTCTACACATGAGAAAAGTTGTCAGCTTAGCAATGAGATGAGAACAGTTTGCTGCTCCCTCCCCGTTTAACAAAGGCACCAGGTGGCTGGCAGAGACGCTGGATTACTTCATTAGCAGCAAGCAGAGCAGAAGGCTGGCTGTGAACAAGCAGTGCTGAAGGAAGCCAAGGAGATGAAGCTGCAGGATGGAACCCCTCCAAGTGCTGATAGGAGAAGGGAAGATGGGCCAAGCCAGTGAGAAAACCCTGTCACCTCTTCCAGGAGCTCACAGGGCCCTCCAACACCCCTTTCCTGCATCTGTGAAACCATCCCCTGCCGAGGCACGCTGCGCCTCAGCCTCTGTGCTGCCTTTCCCAACAAGGGCTGCTGTCCGCAGGACAGTGATTGCAGCAGCCCCTCTGGGAGCCATAAACCACTCAAACATATGGCCCTGCTCCTCCACATCTGCTGGGATAACTGCTGCAACCCCTCTCACCCGAGGTACCCAGCAAAAACGGAGATGTGCACTAGCGGTCCGTGGGTACCTACGGCTGTGGAGGGAACCATTCCACTCTCCTGGTTTTTGGGCCATCTCTCCTAATTCCATCAGATTATGGCATTAGTGAGGGTAGGAGAGGCAATAAGCTAATGCATCAGCCTTTCAGGCTCGGGGGGATTTGCTACCCTCCTTTTCCTTATCTCACAGAGATGTAGCGTGGTTTGACACGGATACTGGGAGCCAGCCCTGAGACTGCAGCTGGGAAGCAAGGAGCTTCTCCTGGATTCTGGAATGAATGAATTAATGTGTGCCTCCCTTTTAAAAAGGTACACAAAAATATCAGACTTCTGGGGCACTTGAAAATTCTGTTACCAACAGGTATTAAATAGCACATGGCTTGCTGCCTGCCAAGGACATCAGGGAAATGAGAAAGGAGTGAGTATCTCCAATTTTAGCTGAAGAGAGGACTCAGATAAAGGATCACAAAGCTCTCTGACAGGGCATGCTGCCCCTCAAGGTGCTGTAAATAGCCACAAGCCAATGATAGCAATTATTGGAATGTTTTCCCTTTCCTTCTTGGTGGAGATGCAACCTGGCAGTACAAGTGACATCGTGCATTGTCATTAGCAGCATGGAAAACTCAAACACAGTTTTCAGGGCCTTACTTGTGCTAAACACAAGACAATCTTTCTCAAAGCACTTGCAACCCCTGTGAGCTCCAGGGAAAATCCAGAAGCTGAGTTTATTCTATGATTTCTCCTAGTTTTTTTTCAAGTAAGGATTGCAGCAGGAAAGGTGAGGCTGCCAAGCCTTTCTTTGGGGCCAGCTTGGGTGTCTCCCTCCCTCTGTGCCCCAGCTTAGCAGTGATCTTGTGCTGATCCCCCTGCCCATTCATCTGCTGTGCCTTCAGAGCTGGCACTGCAGACAGGGTAATCCTCTTTGGTGCCTCTAACTTTAATTAAAACATCACTTTTTAAACTCCAGTGAGAAGAGCCCAGTGGTCCTTTCTGCTCGTCTCACAAACCAAATTAGCCATCAAGTCACAACTGGGAAACTTAGCATCTCTTCACACTGGTGGTAATTAATCACTATTGCAGTTTAAAGGACTCTCTGGTTCACCCAGGACAGCAGCACTGAGGGAAAGGCAATACCTGAGGGGCTTTGAATGGGGAACTTAATACAAAGTCATTGTCAAGTGAATGAAGCCTTGAGAAACATTTACAGACTTGAAACACAAATAGAAAAAGATGGAAAAAGAGGAAAGCCACATCTTCTTCATGGCAGTCAAGTTCTGCTGCTGGTTTGAACTGGCATGATCAAAAGGACGGAAGACTGGTAATATTCTTGCATTATAATCCATGTAATTGTGTTTCTGGAGCAGGTCACTTTGAAAGTCATTCTCTGTTTAAATGTTCAAAGACAGGATGAGTTGGCTTTGAGTATGAACACAGTGTAGAGAGTACATCCTCCACCAAAAACTCTCTGTCATTCTTCTCCTGCCCATGTGCCACCAACCTCAAGGTCTCATCCACCAAGACATTTGGTGAGCAAGGACCTTCCCAGCTGCCATGGAGAGGAGTGAAACCAACAGCCTCTGCTTGGTGAGAATAACACAGGAAGAGCAGGGCTGCTAAAAACATGGCAAAATGAGTAGCTAAAGCCACAGGGACCATTTCATAATTCCTCTGGAAATGTGGAGCTGCTCGCCAGTTTTCCCTCACTGCTATTTCACAATGCTGGCTGATTAAATTTTGCTGTCTGGTATTGAGTCTAAATAACAATGAATAACTTATGAGGAGCTCTTCTAATGAGGCACACTCTGTTCCTGCAATTCACTCAGCGTTGGGATTGTTGCTCACCAGACCCAGGGGAGCCAGTCAGGTCTCCTGCCCATTTTCCATAAATCTGGACAACATTTGCTGAGTACCTGTAGCTGCTGCTCCAGTGCCACCCACAGATGGCTCCCAGCTACATCAGGCCATGGATGGGACCCCAAGCTTTGCTCCCACATCTCTGGGCATCATGGCCAGCTCAGGAGATGAGTTGACTGGTGAAGTGTCCAGGGAGATTACAAAACCAAAATCCCACCATTCAGCCTGTCCCACCAGCTCTTTCTTCTTATCCAGCTCTTGTCAGGATTTTATTTTCTGCTGAAGGCAAGTCTCCACCAGAATGAAGTGCCGGACAAAATATTTTAAAATATTTTGAATCCTGAAATGGGTTTTCGCTCTCCCAGCCCCCATTCCTAGTGGAGGGAATTTGCACCCAGAAGTGGTGCAAAATGTCCATTTGCTTTGCTTAGTTGAGGCAGCAGGAACTCCACCACCATTCACTCTGCTCTGCCCCAGGTAGGGGTGATATCACAGACACATTTTATGAAAAATCCTTTTGCCAGGATTTTTTCTCCTGAGAAGCTGAGAGGCCTCAGAAATGAAATGTAAACAACAATTTTCTGCTGCTGTGGAATGCAACAGGTGCATCTTTGATTGGTCTCATGTGGATTGTTTTTACCTGATGACCAATGACAGCCATCTGTGTTGAGGCTTTGAGCAGTCACAAGATTTTATTATCATTCCATTCCTCCCTTTGCTAGCCTTCTGATGAAATCCTTCCTTCTATTCTTTTGGTATAGTTTTAGTATATAATTTTCTTTTAATATAATATATATCATAAAATAATAAATCAGCCTTCTGAAACATGGAGTCAAGATTCTCAACTCTCCCTTCGTCCTGGGACCCCTGCGACCAGCACCACAGGGTGATGCTTAAACCAATTCACTTGGATACAAACCAGTAGAACGTTTTCCAAAGGCAGCTCTGAATTCCCCAGGTTGAAATGCACTTAAGCAGCAGCTTAAGTGCAGCTTTAGCTCTGATGATCCACGATCAGATCAGACAGGGTGGTGCAAAGTGCCTGTCTCTCCTCCAGACTGGGAGGCAGCAATTTCTCAGCCCGAGTGCTGTGAGTGCATCCGAAATGCATGAGGAGCTGTTTAAGCACCAGTTGCCAGAGCCTGCCAAACAAGAAATAGATTTGCCTTCTCCATTGAAGTGAATTTTTATTTTTGTCAGTCCTGCCACTCTTACAACATGTCCCCCTGTGAAATGTGTTGAGCTGAGATAACCGGGCATAACGCATCCGCGGGGATTTGCAGTGGCAAGAAAACAATCTTGATATTCATGATGAAAAATGTCAGGCAGTTTTGTAGTATCAAATGATGATGGTTTTTACATTCTGTCTGTGGAGAGTAAGCTGAGGAAAAAGCCAGGCTGAGCGAATTTATGTACTCGTGTGTATTTACTGCAACCACGGATCAGATCAAGAAAGCATTGAGGAATCTCAAACAAACCTCATTGTTTTGCCTACACACTCCAGGACTCCTTTTCTTTCTGTGGGTTTTTTCCCCTACTAATTACAGTGATGCTATTACTCAAATTAGCAGCTGAGAGCACAGCACACAGAAAACCTTTTCAGGACCAGGTGTGATGGCAGTGAGACTGCCACTGAGACCCGGCAAGATGCTGTCCCAGGCAAGAGGAGAACACACAGGATTTGGGGAGTCCCCTCTGCTCCCTGCAGCTACAGGATCCCCCAAAGAGGTGGTTCTTTGTTTATTTAGCCTTTGTGGACCACAGTCTAATTGCAGCTTAGAGTTCAGAGCACCTCTGAAGAGCCCATGTGTGGGGAAGGCAGTGGCAGGAGGGTTTACCCTCCATAGGGGATTAATTAGGAGAAAAGCAGCTGGTGGACATGGGATGAATAAGAACTTAAGGGTATAAATGAGTAAGCATGAGATAAGAACATTTCTCTCTCAGCTCCTGGTTCCACCATGTGTTTTTGCTATCTGCCATCTTCTCCAGCAGGGATAGTGCTGTAAAGCCTGAGTTAGTGAAATGAAGCCTATTTTCCCAAACATGTGCTGCTGGCTGGGAGGTATGATGTGTGTTAGCTCTGTCTCCCTCGAGTGATTTTCTAAAATGTCAAGTGAAACTTCTTAGTTCTGGGAAGATTTGTGCAGAAATTTCAGTTTAGGAGTGGGCCAGAGGTGGGGCTGAGCACCAAGACCCTGCAGGGGTTGAAGCCACCTGGATTGCTCAGGTGCTGAGCAAGAAGATGTAAGATCCACCCCTCCTTGGGTTTTGACTCAGACCTAAAGCTCCTAAAATTAAGTGTTTGCACCAAAGTTTTCATGATCTTACCTGAATTCAAAACTGAATCTGTCAAGGTTTAGCAGCACTTGGGTCTGGTACAGAGTTTTAAGCTAATCTACCATTGTCATCATGTTATATTGAGTCAAAATTTAACTTTTTTTGTCTTTTCCAAGATCCTTTCCAGTCTGGGTAGGTTTAATGTCATTACCCAGGTATGTAATACCTAACTGGGCAGCAGGACAGCAGAAGGATGCAGCTCTGGACTCTGTGCATCATCAGGAGGCTGCACAGGGTGAATTTCCCCACAGCTGCTCAGTGTCACTCCTTGCCTGTGTGTGAGAGAAGGGAAAAAGCTCCAGGCAGGGAGGTGGGGAATGCTGTGGAGCAGAGGGAGGGAAGGGAAGCCCCAAACATCACACTTGTCAGCCAAAAGGTTACCAGGAATGATCTGTCCCTGGTGCCTTCCCAACCACCTGCTTCCAGAGACAGCCTTCAAGTGGCTGCAGGAGGGAAAGGATGGATTTCCACTACTTCCACAGCTGCTGAGGAGTTTTAATTACACCTGGCACATCTAGAGAAGCTTAAATCAAAGCACTTGGCATGGGGGAGGTTAAATGTTGCTCTTTTCAAGCTACATATTGTTTTTGGTTTTATCTCTATAAACAGAATATTATGGAAGCAAATGTGGCAACGCTCAGTGAGCGCTCCCTCCTTAATCCACCTCAGCATTTGCCTGCTCTCAGTTGGTTTCTGCAGTAATCACATTTCCTTTATCTTTAATTCATAACCTGATCTTTCATTTAAAGCATTTCTTTCTTCCTCTAGCCCTGTGTATGCATATTCCTGCAATACTCAATGTAACCTAATGCCAGAGGGAAAGTGAGGTGAATTTTTGCAGTGCAAAAACTTCTGAAGGAGGCTGACATTTGAGAAGGGATCCAGGTGCCTGAGCACACGTCATGTGCTGCTTTGGAACCCCCCAGGGCAGCTGAGGCATCCCCAGAAGGGCTGGAAGACGTGACAGGGACCTTTTGGGAGGCCACGTCCTCGTGGGGACCCTGGTCCCCAAGGCTGGCTTAATAGAGCAGACAGAAAATCCCAATGTCACAGCAATTACTCCTGATGCTGAGCCAATCCAGGGCCTGATGAACACCTCCTCTCTGGCTTGTTTTATTCAGGGATCTTGAGGAGATGTGGGTGAGAGATTTTAGCCTTTGCAGTGAGCCTGGGGAGGGTTGTCCCCCTTTTTGGGCCACAAGGGGACCCAGGGGCCCTGGCCCTGCAGCCCTGGAGGGTATAGAATGCTCAGATCTGCCTTTAATCTACTGACAGGATTTGTATAAGAATTCTACAAAATCTGGTAACTAAAGCTCTCAAGAGGTAGAGGATTTACTGTGATCCTGGGTGGAATAAGCTAAGATGTTATTTCTTTCAAAACCTAATCTGGCATAGATGTGGGTAAAATCCACAGAAGCCCTATTTTAGGCTGAAAACATGCAAAAATATGTTTTTTAAAAGAACTGGACTCCAGGTATAGGATGGGTGCTTTTTCCTGAGCTGCAGAGACATAAAAGGAGTTTATTTTAATAAACGTGGGATCGCTTCCTTGCACTGTGGCTATGGAGGGCATGTGGATGGGAGAGACCCCCAGGGCAGCTGTTTGGAGGAGGAGGAGGAGGGTCAGTGAATCCCCTCCCAGAGCTGCTGCCCCTCTGTCCCATCTCTACTGCACTAACAGGACTCCTCATCCAGGTTTCCCTGGCTCTGGCTGCCCTGAGCTGTGTCCCTTTGGAAAAGGGAAGCCAGAAAAATACAAGAATAAACCTTAATAACCTGCAGCTGCCCCTTGGCACAGGGCAGCATTTGCCGTGGGATCTTCTCTTAACATCTTGAGCCTTGGGATGCTTTGTCCTGCTGAAAGGAGAAGTGTGGGCGATGCCAGGCGGGCGAGAGAGAGGAAACGAGCAGCATGGAAGGAAAACAATCAACAAATGCCAGCCCAAATTAGCAGCAGCAGTCTGGGAAGTGGGTCCATTGAGCAGTTTATCTGTGAGTCAGATCACAACGGGCCTAGCTCATTCCCACTGCTTTCCCCCAGGAGCCCACGAACACAAAAATAATTCTGTAAATACAATTATTTGCTTCTTGGAAGTGCCTTTTTCTCCCCTGTAACAAACAGAAATAAAATTCCAAAATGGCTCTATAGGAAGAAAGCATGAAACTCAATTAGTTGCATTAATCTGCTTAGCCTTTTTTTTTTTTTTTTAATGTGCATTCCTGAAGAATAAACCCATTTTTCCCAGCTGGAGAGGGGCTGTCCTTGAGCAGAAGCCACAGCACACACAGCCTGTGCTGCTCCTTTGTCACTGTCCTGGTGTGACCCAGATTCACAGGGGATTTGTCACCACTCTGGGCAATGAGACCAAGCCTGGCCAGTCCACATTTAGGGAGGTTTTGTAGCACTGGCCTCACCCTGGGCTTTTATTTGCCCTGGATGGGCTCAGATGGACCATGTGTAATTTAGAGACTCATTTCTGCTGCTGGGGAAAATTGGGGCAGGTAAATCCAACTGAGTAAAAAACAGAAAAGCAGTTTTCCCTCTAGGAAACAGGGCAAAGCTGTCTGAAAAAACAGCCTCTTGGTCAGTTCCCTAAGAAAGTCTGGAGCTCTTAATATTTTTATAACTTCTTTTATCCCTCTGGTAGGACAAGAAAAAGGGAAAACACGACCAGAATTTGCATGTAGTTGTTTGCAAAAGGAATAATTTGATGGTCTAAATTTAATTCTGCTCCTACACCCAGATCAACTGCTGGAGCCTGGGAAATCCAGTGTGTGTCTGGCAAGAGACATAAATCATCTCACATTTATCCTTCCAGGAACTGAAAATTCCTGGTATAAGCAAAAACTAATATGCAGATATTTATGAAACAGAAGGGAAAAAAAGAAAGGAAAAAAAAAAAAAAAAAGAAAGACCTGCAAAATGAAAATTTTGAGGTCTGATTCATTCTGATGGAAACAAGTTGTACAGTTCCAGGTTTTCAGCTTGCTGAAGCCCCAGTTAATATATTTTTTTTCCCTATGCAGAATGTAAAATCTTGTTGTCATGTGTCGGGATAGGAAAAAAAAATATGTTATTGTTATAAGATTGAAAAAAAAAATTAATAATCTTTCTGCCTTTCACTGTTAATGAGGCACAAAAAGATAACAAACCTTCATTGTGCAAAACCCTCCGCTGTTCCGTAGCCGGGGGTTTTCCCCCATCTCCTCCCTTTGCCCCCATCGCTAACAGCCCTGTAAAAATGCAAAGCACTTCAGCAAGGCGGGGAGGAGCTGCTGCCTTCGAGATAACACAAAACATTCGCGACTCGGGGCGAGAGGAATTCGCGGCTCCCAAACTCCGCTAATGAGAGCAACCCCGCGCTCAGCGGCGATGTTAATCAATTAGACACAGCGAGTATTAATGATGCTCTTTCGCCTAATTGGATTAGCAGAACACGAGCACGGCCGCTCGGGTTTTCCCCCTGCAGCTCACCCATCCGGCTGCTGCGGGATGCTCCGGAGGGAGGCGATTCCCCTGCGCCCGCCCTGGGGACGGGCAGCAGAGCAGCCGGGGATTGTTCCTGGTTGTCCCCACAGGTTTTTAAGTGTTTGAGGCTGGAGACAGAGGTTTAGCAGCTCCAGGTGTGTCCCGGGCTGCTCCCAGTGCCCATGGAGCTGGAGCTGTCCCAGCGGAGCTCAGGGAGGAGCAGATGCTCTCCAGCTTCACAGCATCCTCCAGGAATCTAAAACCCACTCCCAGGAGGCACCTGGGAGCTGCTGGGATCTCCAGGATAGCAAAATTACAGAGCTATGGAAAAATGAGAGGGGCCTTATCTCCAAGAGAAGAGCATCGTGAGATGTAGAGCAAGACAAGAAGCAGATAAGGCGCCGGGAACACTCACAAATCCACTGACCTACAAAGTGTGAGATGCCCGAAAAACACTGATAAATTGGGCCTTCATCAGTTTTCCTCCTGGTTATCTGATTTATGCAGATGCAGGTAGCACACTGCTGAAGGCCCAGCTCCCAGCACAGAGAAAATGAAAGACACTGCAGTGCCTTAATGAGGGAATATTCTTAGAGCAGATCCAGCTGAAGTGCTACAAGGGTTGCACAAATGATCTTCCCAGATTGCTGGTGGGGAATTGGGAATTATCACATTTAAAAAGAGAAAATTGAAAAAAAAGAGAGATAAAAATACGGTTTTAAGGTATTGTTAAAGAAAGATGAATCACACCTCAGAAGGCCCCTGACTGGGTTTCTTTAGCAGCTTGGGCTGTCTCTCAAGAGAAGTACAGGGAGCAGCAAATTTTTGAGAAGTTAAATGGACAACCCTCAATGTTTAAAAACCAAAAATCCATCCTTTTATTTTTTTGGTGCATCAAGCTCAACCCTACGGATTTTATTTTCCTCACAGAGTAAAACAAAAGTAAGTTTTCTACACCTCCCAAGACAAATCCTCTGCCAATCCCTCCTCTGGAATGAAAGCATGCAGAGACAACAAGCACTTCGCTTTTTCTATTAAAAATGCTTTCATTGCTATTCTTTAGGTGGTACGTGTACAGTTGGAATTGGCACTCTGGGTGCCCAGAGCAGCTGTTGCTCTCCTGGATCCCTGGAAGTGTCCAAGGCCAGGCTGGATGGGGCTGGGAGCACCCTGGCACAGTGGAAGGTGTCCCTGCCCATGGCAGAGGGGTGGAATCAATGATCTTTGAGGTCCCTCCCAACCCAAACCATTCCATGATTCCATGATTCCATGATTCTATGAACTACAGGGCAGATTTTATCTGCAGTGCCACAGAAGCTTGGGTAGCTCAGGATTTTCTGTCCTTCCCCCTGCTGAGGTGCAAGGCTTCATCTGTGATTTCATCAACTTTCAGAGCATTGCTCCACTTGGAACAGATTTTGTATTTTTAAAGCAGAAAGCCAGAATGGTAAGAGATCACATTTTTCACATTAGTTTGAAGCAGGGCACATTAGTATGTTGAACACTCATGTCTGGAGCTACAGTTTCTATAGTTACTCGTGCATCAGGGTTTCACTGAACTACTGCAATATTCATTTTACAGCAGCTCTGCTCCCCTCTTACTAGAAGGAGAGGTTTGTAAGAGAATTTGTGGTGAGTCCTCCCTTTGTGTGCACTTCTAGATTTCTCAGAGGACTCTCTTAACTGAGAGAGTGTTACTTGGTAATGAAGCAGGCGAGATGTAACACCTCGGAAAATTCGAATTTAATGTGAGATTCATTTTTCTGTGCCTCTCTAGGAAACTGGATGGTGGGCTCCTGGCTGGAGAAGACATGCAGCACCTCATTAGAAGGAGAAGAATGGTCTCATTTTCCTCTTTTAAAATTGCTGCTTGCAGGTCAATATCAAAACTTGAGGGAAGACAAAATTCTGGCATTTATTCTGTTCTAAAGAAAATTTTTTTTGGCAAGAGAAAATGCCAGCCCTTTCTGCTTCCTCAAATTCCCTGGAATTGTGTGAAGGAAACTCAGCTTTGCTCCCTGGCAGAGCCACAGCCACCCCTCACACCTCCTGGCCACCCTCACATTTGCTGGGTTGAGGTTGCCCTGGCTGGTAAAACACACAGATCTCCCTTAACCTACCACTCCTCTTTTTTTCTGTTTGATTTTAAAGCAAGTTAGATCAATTATTAATTATGAGCCTGACCCAGAGACCACTGGGCTCAGTATAAGGTTTACCATGGAGTTCCACCCGGGCCAGAGCACCTGGGATTATTCCTGTGCTCCAAACCAAATCTCCTTTTAACTTCAGGAGAATCCAGGCAGGCTTGTCTCAGAGTGAGGTGAAAGGATCAGGCTGACAGCAACCCCAATTACAACAACTGAAGAAAGAAAATCAAAATATAAAAACTTCCCTTTTTATATGAATGACAGCTCAGATCCCTCTATCCCTGCTTGGGAAGGGAATGCTTGAAATACGAATTTACCAACTTTTTGTAGCAATAACACAGCTGCTCTGTTTGAACCCTCACCTCTTGCACAGCTTTCTGCTTACAAGTTGTATATTTCCCATGGAATAATGTATCACTAGATACTAACATTTTACTTTTGGACCTTATTTGGATCTCATAAAAGGTATTTGTGGTTTGGCTGCTGCAGAGCTGGAACGGAGGGCACGGGCTGGATTTCCGTCCTTTCCTCAAGCAGCCGGTGCCATGGCACCGAGCTCCATTGCCATCTAGTGGCACCTTCCCAGCCCACCTGGCCCTGCACAAACCCACCCCTGACCCACGGCACCAGCAGGGGCTGGCCCTTGGAAAAAGAGGGGGGTTCATCCTTTTGCTGAAATCACATCATGCCAGTCACCTTCTGTTTGGTTGGTGTTTGATTTTTCTTTCCTGTGCTATATGAAGCTAAGTATGCAAAGTGAATAAATTATCGGCGTTTGCTCCCATTCCTGCCTCTGGCACCAAGGCAGAGCTGCAGGGATGGGGCAGGGAAGCCAAAGGATGCAGGAGCTGGGACAGGGAGGAATGAGGCTCCCCGGCACATCAGGCCTAGGAGAGGCCGAGGGCAGGGGGCTCTGCACAACCATCCGTGTGTCACTCAAAGCTTTTATTTACTGGCACTTTCAAACCTCCAGGAAGCTTCCAAACAAACTCCTCAGCAGAGAGACACGGCTCATTGACTGCCTGGGGTGCTGCACAATAAATGCCCTGCAGTTCCTGCTGCCCGCCCTGCAGTTCCTGCTGCCCGCCCTGCAGTTCCTGCTGCCTGCCCTGCAGTTCCTGCCGCCTGCCCTGCCCCTGGGCGCTCATTTGTGTCACTTCCCCGCGACTCCGCTCAGCACCGACCCCGTTTGTTTGCAGTCCCCAAGGGCGTGAATGGCCCTGAGCAAACCACAGGTGACGCTCAGCTGCTGATCTTCACTTACCAGAGCAGGGCAGACACTCCGTGGCTTCATCAGGGCTGGTCTGTGGATGAAGAAGGGAAATGATTCTTCTTTCCCCTCAGGTTTTGTGTTGCTGAAATGGCTCCCAAAGTATTGAAAGTCTTTTTTTCCCAGCCCTGCGACCGAAGAAGAAGTTGAGATTCCTCTGCTCTGCTCTTCAAGGTTGTTTATTTTCTCTTTTCTGTTACATTCTTTCTCTGACCTGCTGAGATCTGTCTGGCAGGTCAGTTTGTGGCACACTGACCACCCTTGGGGTGGTGTTAGCTTTTTATACTAAGAACTATGTGTACTTTATTTACAATAATTTTCCAATACCTATCACCTATGTTAGACAGTCTGTCTCTACTCTAAACCAATCCAGAAGTGTCACCATCACAGCAGAAGATGGAGGACAAGAAGAAGGACAGCACATGCCCAGATTCCTCCATCTTGCCTCCTGAACCCCCATTCTAAATCCCCAAAATTCTACTTTTTCACCCTGTGACAAATTAACTATCATTCTACTCAAACTCTTATGGCTTGTAAATCTTCACACAAAGTCAGTAATTGTTTCCATGAGTTAAAATCGAAGGCACAGGTGGTTTTGATTCCATGCCAAGGTCTCTGAGCCCCTCACCAGGGTCTCAAGTCATCCAGGGCAGTCAGAGGAATGTGCTGGGTTCCAACACTTCCCCAGCAGCCTCAAACCTCTTTTTGCCTCCAAAAGCAGCAATCCTCTGTCTCAGGAGGAGAGGGTAACCCAGCAGGAGACACCAACTCACAGGGCCTCAATGCCACCTGTAGCCCCACATTTCTCTTCACAGAGAAAAGCAAGGCACAATCCTTCCCAGGAATATTTCTGGGTTTCACATTCTCTGAACCTCAGAGAAAGGAAAAACGATTCTTATCATTTGCTGTGCCTGTGTTTGTGCCAAAGTAGAATGCAACATGGAGATTGTTTACCCACAGTGATGGTGTTTGTTTCCTTGGCCTGTCAGGGCCAGCTGTGTGTGTGAGTCGGGACTGTTGGGTGACAGTCATGAAATTCTGTGCAGTTGGGTGCAGGGTTGAGTGCTTGGCAGATTCA
Organism: Agelaius phoeniceus; assembly: GCF_051311805.1. Classification (NCBI taxonomy): domain Eukaryota; kingdom Metazoa; phylum Chordata; class Aves; order Passeriformes; family Icteridae; genus Agelaius; species Agelaius phoeniceus. The sequence continues at coordinate 11,079,411 of NC_135281.1, forward strand.
GTTTAGATGTAATGTAATATAGTATAGAATAAAATAGCATAATAAAGTAATTATTAGCCTCCTGATAAGATGGAGTCAGATGCATCATTCTCTCTCCCCTCATTGGGGCTTCCCTGTGAATTTCAGAGTCACCTGGTGCCTGAGGCTCCTGTAGCCATGAGGGGCCTTATTAATGCTACAAATTAAGCACAAACCTGAGTTCCAACCTTCCTCCTTGGAGATGCCACGATGGCTCTGCAGCAAATGGCACCATGGATACATCCCTGCCAAGAAGTGCAGCTGGGAAAGGGTGACAAGTGATGAAAAACACACACACAAGTACCTGTGAAAGAGTGGTTATATTTCTATGCTTTTATAGCAATATAATACTTCATATCAGATTGGGAAACATACTTCCAAATATTTTAAATTACCTGTACACCTAAACAGCCTGGTTATGGAACAGGAATGCCATGTTGCTGCTTACTAAAATCCTTGAATTGCCAGTCCCACAGCAACATAATAAATGCCCATAATTCCAGGAGCTTTAGTTTAGCTCTGGAAACAACAGACTCAGATAAAGCTCATTTTATAAACACTAAAATTGCATTGCAATATCCATGTACATATATATATATATACACACCCATACATATATATATATATATATGAAGAAAAAACTTCTAACTTTCATAAATACATCATACATAAAATAAGCTCCCAAAATACATTCATGCATTTCCCCATCTAAGATCCCTGCTTGTACCCAAGGTGTCTAGGCTGGGAAGGGCAAGGCCTGGAGACAGGCTCGTGCTTGCAGGTGGCTCCAAACCCAGGTGAAGGTGTTGGGGCAGGGCTGGGGTTAAATCCTGCAGCAGTGGGTCTAATCCTGCCTCTCTAGAAAAACAGGGCTCTCCTGCACACTATGCCCCATCAAAGCTGCACCAGCTGCCCTTCCACAAGCAGCCAAAAGCCACCATCCATCTCACCCTTATCACTTTTAGTTTTTCCAGCAATTACTAGAGATAGAAACAGAATCATTGAATGGTTTGAGTTAAAGATCATTTTGTTTTGATCCCCTGCTGTGGGCAGAGACATCTTCAGCTAGACAGGTTTGTGCCAAACCCCACCCAAGCTGGCACTGAGCACTTCCAGGGATGGGGCAGGGGGTGCACAGTGTGTCCCAGCACTCACCAGGGGCTGGGAAACAAGGGCTTTGGAAGCAGATAGGTCACCCTGTGGCTTTGGTGGAAGGGGATCTGTAAATGGAAGAAGCTGCTTTCCTCCACTGACCTGAATATCAACTCCACTCCCAGCAGCACCATCCCTGCCTGCAACAGGAACACTCTGAGAGTCAGTCCTCTGCTAATGAAGGAAGCAAATGCCTATCCTGTGTCCATCTGTGGAAGCATAAATATACAGAATATACAAAAACATCTACAAAGCAATTCTGAGTGGGAGCTGGCAGGCAGGAAGTGCAGTTGTGCAGCTCAGAGCTGCAGGTGCTGTCCTGCGACCACGGTGACACCAGGCAGGACTGCAGGGGCTCCCTGTGCCCCCCTGGGCATGCACCTGCACCCTTGGCTGTGCAAACACTGGCACACCCAGCACCAGCCTGGCCTCATCTGCACTCAGAGGGGAGCCAGACTCACACGTGCCCCAGTTCCACTTCTGCCCCTCAGAAAGGTCCTGATCCATATTGCAAAAGCACATTCAGAGGTCGTTTTGGGAACGCTGCCCTCTCTCCTTGCAAGAGTTACAAGCCAGCATCCCCCTTGCACAAGGCAAACCCATCCCTCAGGCTACTGGTCTAGAGACAAACTAAATTCACTCCAACCTTTCTGTTTATCCAAACCCACTGTCTTTACAGAACAACCCAAGATAAACATTGCATAGATCTGTATCTCACGTCCTCCCACGCCCAGCAAACAGCAAGAAGTTCAAGTTTTGCACAGTATATTACAAAAGGGATCACTTTTAAACAACACAAATAAAAAAAACCAAGTGTCACCACGGTGTAAACCCTGCAATGAGTGAGGCAGTGAGCGTACAGTGCTTGGCAGCTCTGGGAATGGCTGCCTGTAGTGTACTGATGGATTTGCTAATCAAATCTCCTCTCTCAGTAATAGGAACTTGCATAATGAGAGAAGCTGCTCCTGAACAGAGTGACTCTGTGTGCCATGGGAAGGAGGAGGACACTGCCAGGGCTGTCTGCTTTGCATGCAACAGTTCAAGGGCCAGCTGACCCCTTTGCAGTGCAGACTGCAGAACAGCAGTGCTCCTCCCCAGCTTGGAAGTCCCAACAGGAGTTTTGCTACAGTTGGCTTTACAATTGAGATATTCAATACAGTTGGCCCAGATCCTCTGGTGGTTTAAACCCCACATGCTCCATTGGAGTTACCAGTGATTACTTCCACAAGTGGAGAACGTGATCCTGGCTTGTCACAGACACAGAATAAAGCTATAGTAGCCCTTTCTTTAAATAAAATTAAATAACTGCACGTGGCACCAGCGCACAACTTCAAATGTGCTTCTGCTGTTAAGAAAATAGCAAAGCACACCAGTGGTTACTTAAATTATTTATCTTCAACTAAAAAAAGAATTAAAATTTAAAATATTACTGTTGATTTAAAAACCCCTTGGGAAACTGCATAATGTCTTCTCGTGGTATTTCTCAGTTTGAAAAAGTCTCTTGCATGTGGACAGCACTATATATCCTCTTCAGCTGGCAGTGAAGGCTTGTGCTCCTGGAGGTCACTGCTGCCATTTTCAGATGCATCCAAGCTGCCTGGAGGTGACTCTGGAGGTGGGGGTTTGTAGAGTAAACAGGCCACTATAAAGAAGGTTGTCCCGAGGACCTGCAACCATGGAGACACCCCGTTACTCTCTGCTCTCCCCTAAAACCAGGAGCCCACCCCACATCTGCAATGAGCTTTGCTGACCAAGCTTTGGGGGGATGATGTTGGCCAGCCTGGGAAACAGAGCAGCACTCAGAGCCAGAGGGGGTAAAAATCTGAATTTAGCCAGCCCCATAGCAATGGGAATTTGGAAAAGTTCAGCCCCACACAGACACCTGGAGCACAGTGCTGCAGGAGCCAACACTGCCTCAGCCTTTTGCTGGAAGGCTTTTGAAAACCCCTTTATCACAGCAGCTGCTAAACACTACTATCTAGGGCAAGTGCTTGTTTGGGAGCAGTTAAAATGATGGTTTTCTGCTAATAAATAAAGCCCACAGCTCTAAGCTCTCTTATTTTCTAGCAGTGACTGGGGAATGGTTATTTACAACCTGCCCACAATGCCATCCCTCACTCTCACTAATACACTGCACTTGGATATTTTACTCCATTTCTAGCAAAAATCACTTTGTTTGCTGTTGGAAGGAAGTATTTCATATGGTGTAATAGAAGCTGTAATCCTAGAAAATAATGGGAATTTAACAGAATGATGGTGTCTGGAGCACCATTACCTGATGAGAAGCTAACAGGGCTTTTGCCTTCCCTGAGAAATTTCTTGTGTGAAAATTTAATTTTGTCTGGGGGTGGGCCAGATCAGGGCAACCCAATTTTGTACAATTCTTTCCCAGAGCAAAATATTATGTCCTAAAAACCTGTCTGCTTTACCAGGGAGTGGAGATAAGCAGCAGCATCACCTTGTAGACCAGTCCAGCGACGAGGGTGTAGCGGCTCATGGCTGAGTTCTGGTAAACGTAGCAGGAGCCCTGCTCCCCACACTGGTCCTGCCACAGCAGGCAGGATTGATCAATCATGGAGCCAAAGGCAATGGGGCCAGGGATGCCTCCTGTGGGCAGAGAGAGGGGGCACCTTCAGTTTGGGCAGCACCTTGCAGAAAAGCACCAAGCTCTGCTGATACCATGATTAAGAGAACTCATCCTGCAGCATCCAGAGCTACCAGGTATCAAAAATTTGCTGGATTTCAAGATCTGAGAGTCCAGCAGGTCTTTTGGCCATCCTGACCTACACATTGCACAAGAGCCAAAAGACGCTCACAGGAGCTTCAACACTTCTGCTCCTTCTCCTTAAAATTAGGGCACATTGGCAAGACATTGAACCTCTGTCACCTGTGATGTGTTACAGAACCCTCCATTCAGTTTGCAAATCACATGCAAAGGGAATTAGGTTGTCCTGGAAGACAGCAAAAGAAAGAAAGCATCCTCCTTTTCAGCAGTGTGTGTCCTACTCTCTTCTTTTCCAACCCAGTGTGTTTTATTCCTGGGTGACAGCTTGGCACACACCTCCCAGAGCCACCAGACCTTTTTGCTGTGCAAATTCCCTCTGCTCCATACCTAAGGTTCGTACCACAATCCACTGGATCCCGAGTGCAAAGGACCTTTGTCTGTCAGAGACACACCTGGGGAGGGAAAGGGGATTGTTTAAAAATGCTGCCAGGCTGCATCACCTCCCTGCTTCACAACTCCTCGAGTTGTGAAGGTCCTCGAGTCCAGCACATCTGGGACCTCCAACACACCTGGGACCTCCACCCCTCTGGAGATTTAGGATCACCCCAGTGCAGTGTCCCTCCAGCTCTGCTGTAAATGTGTGTGTCCCCTGTCACAGGACAAAGCTCCCAGTGCTGAAAGTTCCTTTCCCAGCTACACTGGGACAGAACTAGTCCTGATGTCTCTAGGCTGCCACCAACTCAGTGGTTCCCATCACACCTTTCCCATGCTTGATCCAGCAGGATAAAGCAGAGAGGAGGATATTGAGGCTTCTTGCAGTGCTGGCAGAGGACGAGGCCATCCCTGCTTACCTCAGAGTGGCAGTCAGGGCAGGAATGCTGCTCAGGAAGGTGAAGAGGATGACCACAAATATGAAGCACAGGAGCAAGGGCTTTCTGGCACAGGAGGAGGTGCATTTCCCTGCCTCTGCTTTGCCAGAGCCAGGCAGGAGGGCTTTGTCAACACAGCTGCACTCTTGGTAGACCTGGGAAAGAAAGGCTGGTGGGAGCTCTGCTGAGGAGAGCATGGTGAGAGTCAAAGCTTTAAAAATAAGAAATTCAGGGAGGGCAGAAAGCAGCTGGTTACCCAGAATGAAGTCGAAATCAAGCTGCATTTTTGACACACCTCTGTTTCCAAACAGGTCAATCAAGCAAGGGAAATTAACTCTGCCAGGCAGCTGAGTATCACCTCTACCCTCCCCAAGCCTTTGCCTGACTCCATGAGCAACATGCTGGAAGGATGAGGAGATGCATCACGTTCATTCAAGACTCAAAAGGAGCACTAGGAGAGAAATCAGGGGCTTACCAAGCTCCCTGCCTGCCTGGGTGATTTTCCATGGATTTCAGCACAGTTTGACCCAGAAAGAGGCAAAGATGATTGGACACAAGAGAAGCAAAGCAGGGTGACCTCCTGCCTTCATCTCACATGGTACCTGAGAGCATCCACCCTGCCCTGCCTGATTTTACACTGCTTTGCAGCAAAGCTCAAACCTTTTTGAGCCAGCCAAATCACTCTGGAGATGTGCCACCACCCTGCTCATGCACGGTGCTTCCAGACCTACCTTCTTGCCATTCCTGAGGTTTACAGACAGACTTTTGCAGCCAGCATGGCAGGGGGAGTAGTACATGATGCCATCAGTGCCACAGACAGGGCTGTAGGTGTCCTGCAGGCAGCCACACTGGGCATTGCAGGCTGCTGTCAGGTTGAGGTGCCCACCTGGCAAAGCACTGAGGGAAACACAGTAGCAGTCAGTGAGCAGCTCTTCACAGGAGGAAATGGGGAGAGCAAGGGACAGTGGGAGTTGTGATGGATCCCCAGGTTTGGAAAGGCTTTCATCCCACCAAATTTTAACCATGTCCTGGAGCTGTCTCTCCCACAGTCACCAAGGTAGTTTAAGTTATCAGCTCTTAGGGTGACACTTCCATTCAGAGAGGAGGCTCCCACTTTTGGTCCAGTTTATCCCACTGGACAGAGATGGAGGCTGCTGCAAAGGCAGCTGAAGGGTGGAATATCTCCCACTCTGGTGCTGCTGATCTTCCCTCCCTCACTAACTAGGGAGCCTCTTCCATACACTCCATCTCACTGCAAAACTCAGGACATCTATCTGTGTCACCCCTCAGGTGTCTCACCCTCTGCCTGTAGGACTGACCAGACACCAACTTCTACCCCCAACACATCCACACATGACTGCCACCAGCACTGTGTGTTTGAGTTACCCTGTTCTGAGCAGAGCCCCTCAGGACAGACAGACAGACAGACAGGCAGACAGGGTGGATGTTGTTACCTTCCATCGTACATCTGGGTTACTCCTGCCATGGGCATGTTAGGGCAGTGGATAAAAAAAATGAATATGGCCAGCAGACTTGACACTGTGCAAAGCAAACACAGCTTGATGATTCCTGAGCAGCGCAGTTTAAATTTATTCACGAGGAATCCTCCCAGGAATGTGCCTCCCCCTCCGGCTGGCACCACCAGATAACCTGAAAAAGAAGAGGAAAAAACCCACAAGTGAGTTTAGAAATGTCAGCAAGGAGTTTTCAGGTTTGAATACATTAATTGCAGTGTATTTTGCATATAAATGACTCCTTGCTTTCTGTGTGGCTTCTTGGTGGGAGTTCAGTGGATGTTGCTGTAGTGGGTGGCCCTGTGTAACAGCTCAGGTAATTTGGCATGAGCCTGTTAAGGCAGCTTTTCCTATCAAGAGATCTTAAACCTGGCTCTTTGAGGAGTGTTGATGCTTGTTGGACACCATTCCTTGGTCTATGTTACAGCACTTAGTGAGGATCTCCCAGTTTTTGGATGCTGACAAAATATCCCCCCAAGCTCTGACATCCTTCCTCAGAGGAAATGTTTAGCCAATGTTTCCTGGTGATGCAATAGGAGGAATTACAATTATTTTGCCTTCCTCTAGAGGGTAACAGATGGCTACAGAAGTGACACATTTCCTCCTGATGTCAGTGGATGCAGCTCTGGAAACGCACTGGGTGTAGGTGTGCTGATAGGAAATGATCCCATCCAACAGCTGAAGGGGATAACCAGTCCATAATTAAACTGCAAAGCATCTGTCTCCATTCTAAATGAGCTAAAAGTGCTCTTCTATTTGTTGGCAAAATGGGAAAACATTGCAAAAACATGTTTTCCTTACCAAAAAAGGTGGCAGCTTCAGAGGCACTTAAACTAAACTGAGACTCCAGGAATTTGGGTCCAAAGGTGGACATCCCAGCAATCAGCGTTGCTTCAGTTGCTCCTGCTAAGCAGAGGAAGATGAAGGTGGGGTTCTTCAGAAGTAGCAGCACTGACCTGGAAAGGACAAATATATTGGAATTGAATCACTGATTTCAGGCACATTTTGATTTCAGGTCTTCCAAGTCAGAAGGATCACATACAGCATCCCATTATCCTGCAACTCTTTGAAAGGAAAAACACCAAAAGGAAGATAATTGGGGTTTGAAGGAGCTTTTCCAGTCAGTGACACAGTGTGTATGTGAGTGATGTAACTCACACTAAGGGCATCCACAACTTCTACATGGATGATTTCAGCAGGAATTTTCCAACATTTGGGGTCAGGCTGAGTACTTTGTCTGTTTCAATGGGGCAATACTGAGAGGACATTACTCCTCACCAAATCTCCATCATTTCAAGGCTTTATTAGTGCCTGTTGGCAGATATCTTGGGACTCCTGATTTAACCAAGAGCAAATCTGTGCTACATCCTCACATACACACGTTACTTGTGCACCCACACTCTCAGAACAATAACAACCTCTGATAACCAGAGATGTTTTGTAACTCAGGGGAAATACCAAGCAAGCCTTTCTATATGGAGGAAACACCTCCAAGACACCTGAAAAACAGAAAGCAATCTTTCTGCCACAATCTAAGCCCAGTTTTACTTGAAGCTTAACGTATAAATTGAGTAATTCCATTTTACTTTGACCCACTGGGATTTAGGAGAGAGCCACAGATATGCCTGAGAAATTGCCATGTGTCATTTATATGCAGATCCAGCAACAATTCCATCCCTGAGATGCAGAAAGGCCCTCAGGCACAGGGAATGGTCTCAATTATCTCTCACTATCTCGGATATTGGACTAAGAGGACTGACATTGCTTCTCAGGGGATGTTTCGTAACCAGCTTCAAATTCTGCTTCAGACTTCCCCCTAGCCAAGCCCAGGCCAGTGCCATGGGTTATCCCATTTCTGGGATGGGCACAAATCCTGCAAGAGCCATGCCATGGGATGCCCACAGAGAAGAAAGGAACAGTCACCACCCCCTGCTCTGGTGGAAATGTGAGATCAGAGAAAATCTGCCTTGGTACGAGCAAGGGAGAGATGTGCTGAGGCTCAGAGTCACATTTATGCAACTTCACTCACATGGAGAATTTCATTACATCAAAAGAACAAAGAAGCTGAAAGACAGAAATGCCACACATTCCTACACTTTGATTACAGGGGGCTTTACACTGCCTAGCTCTTGGAATTAGTTTAATGTACTATTTTATTTTCCAGATTTTTTTGACTGTGCTTAATTTAGAAGCATAAAGCCTAATATTTTAGTGAGAAAATGCTTGTAGATCTTGTGGCTGAGGCAGAGAACAGACAGTGCCTTCACCTTTTTACAGAGAAGAGTAAAAGAGAGTGCTCCCTGGCACTAGTGTGACTTTGCACCCTCTGCCCAAAAGTTACAGGCTGGACTTGCAAGTAGGAAAATGCAAAGGAATTCCTCTCAGCACTAATAATAAGGATTTACTCACTTAATTTAATCTGCCTGAAGACAGAAGATGTAGTTGTGAGCAGCTATGGCACATAAAACCTTACCAAAGGCAGCACAAACTTTTTTATTACATCAGCTTTACACACACCCAGGAATCACCTAATTCTTGAATAGTCTTGGCAGTGCTCAGTTCTTGCAGCCAAAGGATTTCAGGAGGCCCAGAACTGCAGAGAAGAATCCCACCAGCTAAAAAAGCTGACCCTCCAAGGCTTTACTGATATGGGCACACACAGGAACTCTTTCTCACATAATGGTTCCCTGAGTAGGTTGGGACCACCTGCATCATCATCAGAGCCTGCTCCTCTGAGCATGGCATGCTCAGAACACCCCACAGAAATGGGTATTTCTCCAATTTTATAGCATTTGAATGGGGCTTTTCCAGCAAAAAATGACACCCACTGTTACCAGCACCAAGGGAACAGAGGGTACCATGTGCACCCCACAGGAACATAAACCAACTTCTCTTTGTTCCATTTCATGGCTTTTTTAAGTCCCACCCTGCACCTAATCCAGCAGTGATCAGTGAAATACTCCTCATGCTGAAGATCAGGGCTTGCCAGGCCAGGCAGTGATCCTCACAAACTGCACCCTGCAGCTTGCAGGGACAAAGCCTCCTCTTGGTACAGCCCTACATGCCCTCCCTTTGAGCCCCTGGGCTCTGACAGGAGGGGTTACTCCATGACAGCAATCATATGGAAGCAGAGAAAGGAAAATGCTGTTTCATCAGGCCTTTTCAACCCAAGAGTTAATACAGAAGTGTCTCCAGGGCAGAGGATTAGGCTGCATTCCTGTAAGCTCTCGGGCAGCACTGTGAATGCAGCAACTCATGAACCTCACTTAGAAAGGACCTGATGGCATGGAACAGTATTTTACTTCATCAGTATTTCTGCTTATCTTTGTGAGACTGTTACTGCCTGTACTGTGAGAAAATGTGTGGCACACAGTCCCTGACCCAACAAAAGGAACAGGGAGTGTGCTTTGGCCTCACCCTCCAGCCTGGTCCACGTGTCCCCAGGAGCTGCCTGCACAGATGGGATCTCCTCTTTAATGCAAGTTTCCAGAGCAGAAAGCCTTGAAGGCACTTCCCTTTCATTAATCAAAACCAGGGACCACAAAAGTCTGTTGGGTTCCTGATTTCAAAGCACACTGAGGTCTGGACTGGTCAGAATTGCCTGATACAAATTCCCACCTTTGGGGATTTATTATTCAGAAACAAGGAGTGAAAGATGCTCCTGGAGGAGGATCGTCTCTGTTCCTGCTGTCAGACAGCACAAACAGTGGGAGCTTTGCTCCAGACAAGCAAGAAAAGCATCAAGCACTGAATTTCATCCCTCTCTGCTGCCCTGTTTGTGTTGGTTTTAGTCACAGACTTATCGTTATTTAAATGCAGGTTTTGAATTCAATTTCCGTGAGCAGAACAAGCCGTGACCTCGGAAAATGGCACCCAGTCAAGAATGCCATTTAATAACAGCACTGAAGTCTGTTCAGTGTAATATTCTTCATACAACTGCCTTAACCCCTGGTAAACTTCCTGCAAAGTCTCCAAGCATTTCAGATGGGTGTGAGTCGTGTTGACACAACACAGCTCGACTGGTGCTGAAAATTCCTGTTCTGAGCACCTGTTCTGCCTCCATCCTCCTCTGCCAGCACAGCAAAGACCACAGCTAATGCTCAGAAGTGATTGTTGGCAGCAGCCTGGGGTTTAGCAACATCTTTGCAGGGAGCAGCCATCACACATAGATAAAATCTCCTCCCTAAAAACAGTCCTGGGAGAAATAAAAAAAAAACCATAAATAAAAAAAGAAAAGGAAAATCTCAATGGTGACAGATCCCCTTATTGACTGCAAGCTCCAAAAGGAATCAATATCCAGGTATGTCTGCAACATCCAGAGCCTCCATGCCAGCTAACCCCCTGCAATAAATAAAGCAGCACCTCTCTCCCTGCCCTCCATTTCAATACAACTCACCACAACAAAAAAAAAATCATTAAATATTTCAAAAATCTGTAACAAAAATATGTGGTTAAAAGATCACATTTTATTTTGGCTCCTGCTTTGTTCCCATCACAGAGCCCAGCAGCAGCTCAAGATTAAGCAAGTTGCTGTGTCACTGCCTTGCTGGAGAGATAAGAAGTAGTAATACACAAAAGGTGGCTGGAAGATGTGAAGGCAAAAGAAAAAAAACGGAAACCAAGAATAAAAGAGAAAAGGAACTGAAAGTTACAGTGTGGTATATTTTGTTCCCTGGCTTTGGAAGGGAGCTGTGAGAATCACAGGGCCTGTTTCATCTTGTTTCTCATTAAAAATGACAAAACAGGGATCTAACCCAAGTAAAAATAGAGGAAAGGAATAAAGCCTCGAGGGGCTGGGGAGGAGGAGCTGTTGGAAACACGCAACTGGGCCAGGTGAGGCCAGGCAGAAGCAGACAGGCAGAAATAATGCTGCTGGGGAGAGGGAGGGAGCTGGCAATGCCTGGGCATCTCCCATCACCCAAAGCTGGGCATCAAGCCACTCTCAGTGAAACTCAGTGTGTGGCACAGCACTGCAGGTGGACACGAGCTCCTGAAAACCCAAATGGGACCAGCCACGTGTCCCCTGCTCCCCCATGGGATCCCCAGCACCAGCTCTAGCTCAGCCTCTTTGCCAAGAGCTCCCAGACCTTGACAGGACCAGGCACTTGGACACCTCCTCTGCAAGAAAGTGCCATGGCCTGAAGAAGGGCAACACCTTTGAGCTGGCAGGGCTGAAGGAAGCTCAGCTGGGGCTCATCACTCTCCCTCCCCTTTGCAGAGCTCCCTAACCTCTGTGTGGGGTGCTTTTCTCACCGAGGCAGATCTTTCACTGTTTTCCCAAAGTCTGGATCCAATGTTTTTTTGTGGCTGCCATCCTTCAGCTGATGAGCCTCTGACACCCTCATGACGATGTAGCGCTGGGACCCTACATGAAAAATGAGGCAAAGGGAACGAGGAGTGTGTCAGACACGGGGTGTGGGTGCTTCTGAAACCATGGATTTGCAGGGGGAAAATGCAATGTGACATCCTCCCTCCACCAACAGCTGCAAGGGACAAGCAGTAATGAGAGGCAAAGGGAAGGAGGAGTGTGTCAGACACAGGGTATGGATGCTTCTGAAACCATGGATTTGCAGGGGGAAAACACAACGTGACATCCTCCCTCCACCAACAGCTGCAAGGGACAAGCAGTAACAGAGGCAGATGGGGCGAAATCCATTTAGCAATTCCAACTTAAACACAGGGAGCTGTTCCTTTGCTCCCATGTCCCCAGCTAGACACGTGCAGGAGGATGGATGGAAGCCCCAGGGTGAGCGGACCACCGTGCAGTCCCAGCCCCAATGCCCAGCCCAGAAAGGAGCACTGTGCAGTCCCAGCCCCAAACCCCAGCCCAGGAAGGAGCACCGTGCAGTCCCAGCCTCAAAGCCCAGCCCAGGAAGGAGCACCGTGCAGTCCCAGCCTCAAACCCCAGCCCAGGAAGGAGCACTGTGCAGTCCCAGCCCCAAGCCCCAGCCCAGAAAGGAGCACTGTGCAGTCCCAGCCCCAAACCCCAGCCCAGAAAGGAGCACCGTGCAGTCCCAGCCCCAAACCCCAGCCCAGGAAGGAGCACTGTGCAGTCCCAGCCCCAAACCCCAGCCCAGGAAGGAGCACTGTGCAGTCCCAGCCCCAAAGCCCAGCCCCTGTGTACCTGGGAGGCGCTGGGGGTAGCCCAGGATGGGGATGGAGATGAGGAGGGAAGCAGCTCCAGCCCCCAGGAAGCCGATCCACCAGGCCCCCACCCACAGCGTGTTCTCGGGGGCCATGTCGGTCCTGCAGGAAGAGAAGGCAAAGGGACAAAGGGACAGAGGAGATGGTTGGGGACAGAGCAGGGCAGCCCCGTGGGCCTCTCCCTGTGGCTGGCAGGAGCCAAAGGGTCATGGGGGTGACAGCAAAGGACACTGAGTGATCTGATGGGGACGCCATGTCCACCATCCCTCCAGCCTCAGCACAGCACAACACAAGCCCAGGAAATCACACTGTTTCATTCTCATTTAATCTCAGGTTTGCACAATCACCTCACTGCTTTCCAGCTGTGCTTTGAGGGTTGGCAAGATCCTTACTCCACCCCAAAAACATCCTTTGCAAAAAAACTGGTGGAAATAACTCATTTCTTCCCCTGCAAACCCATTCCCCCTTTTTAATCCCTTCATCTGGTCTAGTAAATGGTGTCCCTGCCTAAGGCAGAGGGCTTGGAACTAGATGATCATTAAGGTCCCTTCCAACCCAAAGCATTCTGTGATTCTGTGATCTACCAAAGAGCCTGGAAGGAAAGAAGAATAAATCACAAATATCACAAAGCAAGGAGGGACTAAGCATCCTGGTGGGATGAGTGGGAGGGCGAGCAGCACTGCTGGGAGCACCACCTCATCAGGGAACTCATTCAAAAATTTCACCTGCTGCTCACAGCCTCATTAGCACAGGCAGTGCAGCGTGAGGAAGGATTGAAGCTGACAGGTTTGTCAGCAATTTCCCCTCAGCAGCAGCGCTAATGCAAACCACCCTTCCAGCCTCCCTGCCTGCAGACACACCACCCCACACCCCAGGCACACTCCCACCCAGCCACCAGATCATTGCTCCAGATCATTGGTATTATTTTTTTCTACCCCAAAGGAAACACAGAGCAGAAAGGGAAAGGAACAAGATTTTTTTTTAACGACTTACTCTCTGCCAATTTCAGTATAAATATTTAGAAACATTCCTCCTACCAGATAACCCGCTGCAGGCCCAAGGATTGCAGCAGTGTAGAAAACAGCTGAAAGGGAAAACAAGTCGTGTTAGACAACGTCAGCCAGGGATCCCAGTGTGATTCCCTCCTGGATGCAGGATGCTCAGCCTCTGGCTGCCTCACACCCTTCCCACTAAACCACCAAGACACAAACCCAGATCGTTCCAACAAGTTTTCCTCTCATGCTTCTGTTCCAGGGAAGCTTTTGCATCCAGCCTGGGAAGTTTTATAGTATGGGGCAGCTAAAATTGGTTTCAGAATGAAACCATATTTAGCAGGGATGCAGCTGATCCCACTGCCAAATCCTGACTGCCACAGCAATAAGCAGCAGGATTCTCTCCCCACTGACAACACAAAAGGTCTACACTAAACACAGCAGCACTGGCACTTATTTCAGTTTGCTGTTTAAACCATGACACATGGAAAGATCAACTTGCTGATGATCTCCTTGTGATCTCCTTCCCACACTACACAGCCTTCTGATGCAGCACGGGCAGACTGACACATTTGGAAATTGCTAAAAGATCACCCTTTGGCACTTTCACCAACAGGACTCTGAGTGTTTGGCGGCTGCTGAGTGACCAGTGATGCAGAGGAGTGAGCTGAGCCTCTTCTCTTGGCTGTGCTTTGCACCAGCAATAGCTGAGCAGCCCAGTTACCATCCCCACTGTGCTGAGGCCTGAAGGGATCATAATCTAAAGATTTACATCAGATATAAATGATGGTGATAAAACACTGGCACAGGCTGTCCAAACAGGTGGCAGATATTCCATCCCTTGACAAGGTCAGACTGGATGTGTCTCTAAGCTGAGTTGAAGGTGTCCCTTCTCATTGGACTAGGTGAACTTTAAAGGTCCTTTTGCCCAAATCATGCTGTGATTCTATGCTCCCTTGCAGGGATATGGGGTATGGCCTCATGGCTGTCTGCCAGTGATGCTAATGCCACATGGGCTGGCCACATGCCAGGAGCAGGAGGCACTCCCCACCTACAGGGCACAAACTGTGGAAGGAAAAACACCCAACTGAGCTCACAGTTTTCCTCCTAGTAAATAATCAAGAGAGCTGCCACATCCCTCTGACTCCACCTCGCCCCTCAAGTGGAAGAAAAGGCTGAGCAGTGTCAGGAGAGGTGCTCCCAGTGTGGGCTGGGAGATGATTCTCGGGGTCTCTAGCTGGTCAGAGTGACCCTGAGATAAGTTAGAAAGTCTCTTTTCCCAGCCTGGTGGTTGAAGAAGGAGTCAGAACTCTTCAGTTCTCAGTCTCAAGGTTGTTTATTGTATCTAATCTATAAAATTCTTTCTCCTGACTTGCTGAGGTCCATTCAGCAGGACAGTCAGAGGCACTCTGCCTGCCCCCGGGGCAGTGTTATCTTTTTATACTAAAAACTACGTGTACAATATTTACAATTACTTTCCAATACCTATCACCTATGTTAGACAGTGAGCTTGGCAATTGTTTTTTCCAAGGGCTAAATCAAAGGCACAGGGGTCTTGGGCTCTCTGCCAAGGTCCCCAGGCCCCCTGACAAGGGTCTCGAGCCCTCTAGGGCAGCCAGAGGAATTTCCTGGGTTCCCACAATGATGAAGGCCCATGACCTCTCCCTCCCAGCACCCTGCTGCTAAAGGGCTGGAGCTGCCCTTGAGCCCCACTCACCAATGTACACAGGGGAGTAGTTGGTCTTGACGTTTTCATCCAAGTAGGTGACGCCGAGTGTGTAGAGCGGCGTGGCTCCCATGCCGTGCAGGAACTGCCCCAGCATGAAGACAAACCTGTAGCCAGAGAGGCTGGAGGCGGCCTGGGAGCAGGGCAGGCTCTGGTTCCCCCCGCAGACGCCCACCTGGGCCGCCGAGCGTGCCTCGTAGGGGCCCGTGGTGAAGTGTGGCAGGGCGAAGAGCAGGGAGCCCAGGCCCATGAGCAGCACCCCCCAGCCCAGCCAGCGGGGCTTGTGGCCATTGCCCCCGAAGTAGCTGACGAAGGTGAGGCAGACGCAGGCCGCGATGTCGTAGGAGCTGGCGATCAGCCCGCTCTGGTAACTGCGCAGGTCGAAGCGGCGCTCGATGGAGGTGATGACGGTGTTGATGAAGCCGTTCACGGTCATGCCCTGCAGGAAGGAGGCCACGCAGAGGAAGAACAAGACCCCTTTGGATGTGTTGCAGGGCTGCAGGCAGCCGGGGGTGAAGGCCCCCCAGCCGCAGGCCAGTTCCTCCCCTTCGGCAGACACGTATTTGATCCCTTCTTCGAGCGGCGTCTGGTCCTGCGCCGGGCTGGGTGCGCAGAGGGGCTCGGCAGAGGAGCCCGAGGGGCTGGGAGCCCCTGAGGGGCTGGGGGCCCCCGAGGAGGCCAGGCCATTGCTCAGGGGGGTGCTGCGGCCATCGCCCTCCCTCGCTGCGCCCAACGGCCGGCTGGCCTCGCCGCCGTGAGGGGATGGGCGGGAGAAGTCCAGGGGCTGAGCGAAACAAAAGCCATTTTCTCTGGTGGAGTTCTGGGGCATTGCCATGAACGGGAATGCAGAGTCCAGTGGCACTGAGGTGGGCTGGTGGCCAGGGTGGCTCTGTGGGGCAGCAGGGACCAGCCTGTCCAGGAGATGCAATTTTCAGCACTTACTTCAGTAGGGAGACGGTGAAGTCTGAGCCAAGACCATTCTGATCTGTGCAAAGAGAATTTTTACACGCCTTTATACAAAACCATGCTCAAATATTCAAACCCCTCAAATATTCTTTTTCTTTTCCTTTTTTTAAATTTTTTTAAGAAGTACAAGCATTTCACTGTGCAGTTCACCTGGTCACATGCCTTCCACCATGGGATGTGCTGGTACCTCAGGTGTCAGGGCATCACTAACATTACAGAAAAGAACAAAACATTCAAGAGCTTTAAAAGAAAAGCACCTCTAAGGCAGTGTCCCCACCGACTGAAGCCCCTTATCTCTCCTCTGATAAAGATCTGCATCTCCCTTCTTCCCCCTGCAGAGAACAGCCCACACAGCTACAAGTTTCCCACTGCTAGAAGTCCTTTGGTCTCTCTTTCACACTCTGCCAATAACAGTTTATAATTATCCTGAAAAGTTTCCACAGTCAGATTGATTTTATTCCAAGCCCTCAGATCTGTTTACAACTATTCAGTAAAATCCTTTCTATAACTAATTAGACTACATGCCATTTCAGAGCAGGCTGGAGGGCAGAGGCAGCTGACTCTAACCTGATTACCAATGCAGACTGCCTTCTCTCACCCTGTTCCTGTGCATTGCATCACCTGATCCTGCCAGCAACCAAGAGTATTTTTCCTTAAATGCCTTGGCTGAACTATAAATGATGAAAATAATAAGGTTCTGCCTTGAATACTGGTCTTAAATATGCAACAAATGCTAAGCGAGAACTGTTTAATGAGAGAGCATCCTCAAAGCATCCTGTATTTCTCAATAATTTTGCCAATATCTGTTTGAGAGGTTCCCACAAAAATGCTCCCCCTAAGATGACAGCCTCATCAGCATGGAAGAGGGAAAAAAGGCTTTTTTTTCCCTGATAAAATGAACTATGTTCAGATGGCTGTAACCTGGGAATATTGCAGCCTTTGGTGAAGACTTTAATACTTATCTGCGTGTTGCTGTAAAAAAATGATTGACATTTGCTAAATAGATGTGCTTCTCTGTACCAGCAGATCTCAGGAGGACTTGGCAGAAAGCGATGCTCAGAGCACCACCAAGGTTCTGCTCCTACCCCAGAAGGGCAGAGGACAGCCCACACGTGCCACCAAATCTTAAACATTCATGTCAGGAGCGCTACAACACGTCTGGTCAAAGTATTGGGCCTCATAAACAAATGAGGTCCAACTTTCACTTGCAAATAACTTTATCTCAATTACCCTGTCTGGGGAGCAGTGTTCATGGACTATTTCCTATTTCAAGCTCCAGATTCCAGCAGAGATTTGATGACAGAGCAGGGCAGGTGAGCCTGGTGGGCAGGAGGGCACCACTTTGCAGCTCCACGCTGGGCTCCTCCAGGTAACTCCTACCTTAGTTGGCTGAGTACAGCCAGGTAACTTTGATCTGTAAAGTGTAAATGCAAAAACTGACTGCAGGGGTTGAAATTTTGCTGCAGAGACAGACTGTTGTAATGTGCTGGCACGAAAAAATGATGCCTTGCTGCAAGGCTCTATTTTTTCCACTTTTTTTTGCCTCTCCAGTGTTCTTATGACTCTAACAGCTCTAAATCTGTTTCTCATCTTTGGATGCAATATTGGAAGCAATAAATAAGCCTGCTTTAGCACTCTGTTAAAGTCAGGAGTGATTATTAGGTGCTGAATCAGGCTCTAAGGGGCGGAATGGTTCATACTCATGTAAATCAAACGCCTCCTTGCACAGCAGCCAGGGCTGCAGCTGCACCCTCCTCCTATCAAACTTGTATCAGACTCATGTCTGATGTTACACTTGACTGCACTTGTAAAGAAGGTTTCTTGGCTGGGGATTGATTTTGCTCTCACTGATTACAGCAGACAGAAGAAGCACATCTCTGTTATTACCTGATACGCAAGCAGGAGCCCTGAGCTCCCCAACTGGCCCAGCTTCACCCTGGAGGAAAAACTCCTTTAAACACTGGGATCTCTCCTTTGATACCTCATGAATTTATATTGATATTTTGGTATTTCATGAGTCAGGAAAGAGATTACAGCTCTTCATCAAAGGTTTTCTTTCCTTGGTGGCAGCAGTCTGGGCCACCAGACCCAGGTGACCACATCATCCCCTCTTCAACTCCTGCCACTGTTAACACCAAACAGGGTGAAACATTTCCAAGAAAGCAGCCAGCCTTTCCTCCAGGCAGCAGATGTTTCCCCCCACCCAGAAGCCTTCTCAGCCCCAACATCCCCTCCTGTACAATCCCAGTGGACCTGGGCTAATGACTCGTGCCCAGGTGCCGTGGGCAGGGAGCCCACTCCCGCTCTGTGTGCCCCCCGAGCTGCTTGGCACCTCTTGAAGTATTTATAAACTGGCTGTGACACCTTCACTGTGGGTATCAGCTTTCACAGGAGCCATATGCCACTTTAGAGGACAAAATATAATCTTCAGGGGAAAAAAATCCAAGCAACTTCATGCACTTCCTAATCATTCATATTCTTCTGAGCCATCCATTTATTGCCTCCCATTCATCTCTGTTTTTAATGACTCAGCGGGTGATTTCTTGCTTACACTGAATCAGTCCCAATGCTATTATCTCTCTGCCATAGATTTCCTCATTTTGCTGCAGGATTTCTACTTTTTTTTTTCCACTGTACAGCTGGTTCCAGAGTGCCAACATTATCGAGTCAACACAGCAGAAGTAGCAAGGCAATGAAAGCATTTGATTTGTATTTCCTGATGAAATCTGTAAAGACTTCCCCCCCCATAATATTTAGCATTAAATCAATAGTAAAACTTACAAGCTTTTCATCAGGTGATCATTTAAAAAGTCACAGGACCAATTAAAAACATTTTGTATTTCTGCCAAGGACTGCGATGAGATTAATGTTGCAAATTAACTCATAACTGACATGCAAAATAATCCCATTTGCTGAAACATGCCCAATAATAGTTAATCTTCCCTTCCACATTATGGTTTTTTGACTTTTATATGGTATTATTGTGGCAAATAATATCTATACATAACTTCTGCTTTCCACAGCTGAGCACAGTTTATGAGTAGACTTAGCATTTTTTTCAATTCTATTGCATACATGGAGATATTTCCTAATGAACAGGGGTAAGGGATTAAAAATGATCAGGAAGTGTACTGCAAACAGGAGAGCAGCAGCCCCAGGCAATGCTTGGTGGCTGTGATGGGTCTCCTCTATTTTTATTTTCCTCGATGTGTGAATGAGCCTGGAATTACTGATCAAGTACTTAGAATCTGGTCCATATCCAAGTACCATATCCAAGTCCATATCCAAGTACCAAGCTCATATTACTGCAGCAAAGGATAAATTCATCTGGGTTTGTCCATTTAACTTCTCTTGGTAACACAGTGAATTTTCCTCGGAGAGTTTGGCTTCAGAGGATTAGCAGCACTCCTTCTGTCGTGGCTGATAAACACCATATGGATCAAGTGTAATCCACTGGCTGCTTTAGGAGTGGGGAAGCCTCCCAGAAGTGAGATAAATCCACATCCCAGTCCCGTGAACAGGGCTTGTCCTTAGGCCACTGGCTCAGTGCAAGGGAGATAAAAGCAAGAATGGGATGAGTGAGCTGTTCTGAGTAACACTGAACTGGTTTCCTGGCAGCTGAGGAACTTCACCCAGCTCACACCAAGTGTAAACCTTACATTTTTAGCCCAGTTTTTCAAAGCATCCCTTTGGATCAGCAATACAGAGGATGCTGCTATTGTGGGATTGGCACGAGGACTGGACTGGAGCCTTTGATAAGCAATTCCTGTGGGAACAGCGTGGTCCTGCACACATGGAAAAGTTTCAGGAATGAGAAACACACCCGGAGAGCAGCCAGCTGACCATGAGCTGAATGCTGTGCTCACCCTAAGTGCTGCAGGGACAAAGGGAGGATGAGGGAGGAACTTCCTAGGAATGGGGGCAATAGGAATATCCTGACCCACCCCTCATGTCAGAGACCTGCTTTCACATGATTAGCCCCACTGGAGTCTGAAACACGGAAGAGAGCAGCAAACGCTGGCTTCGAGTTATCACACGAGCAAGGACATATTTTTAATTACATAAATTCCAAATAGTAGAGCTTAGCACTCACAAGCCCTTTGTATGTTTTCCAAGTGCTTTCCATTCACCGGGAAATTATTGCAATATATGCAAGGAATCAGGAAGGTGGCTTGGATAATTTTCAATTAGCTGCTTGAAAATGCTTTGAAGATACATCTAGCCAGATTTTCTGAATCTATTTACTTGTTCCAGCTTATCTGTGCAAATACAATTGGCTGCAGCTGCCTCAGACCATCTTTAGAAACTTGCAGTGCCAACGTATAGAGCAGATTTAACCCGGACACTGCTTTCTGCCATAGCACAGATTAACCAGACAAAAGGGTCTTTTATGCTATAATTCCTAACTTCCCCCTCCCTAATGCCACTCTTGCTTTAATGTCTTTTTCCTACCCAAACATTTGGCCAGTGCTGGGAAGGTTTTCACGCTGGCACAGCACTGTGCCTTCCATCACTGTCACTGCCTATGGAGCTGGGTGTTTCCAGATCCACCACCAGCATTTTCCCAACCCCTAGCCCTGCATGGTGTTCTTTTCCATCATTTGGATTCTTACAACCCAATAAAGAATGTTCTATATTCAGCACTCTTTCTGCATGAGCTGCTGGTCAGCTCTTCCCAAGGATTACCAGTTAAGTTCCTACAGCTGTCCCTTCTCTGTTTCCAAGCAGAAGATGCAGACTCAGGCAAATCCTTTATGATGTAAGAAATTAAACGAAATTAGCAAAACCCAAATAAAGAACATGAAACACGTGATTCTCTGGTGCTTCTAAAGATAGAGGCACTAGAATGCAAAAAATGCAACATCCTGTGTTACACAACTCAGGGATGTTGAGAATAGATGTATTTCAATAATAGATGTATTTCAAATAATAGATGGATTTCAGTATTATTGAGATTCAATAATCTCATTTTGACATTTACCATGGTTTACAGGCACTTACAATTTTTTATACTTACGGTTTGATCAATATGAAGGTAGAAACCAAAAAAGAAAACCAGAGGGAATGTTACCATGAAACTACCTAGAATTCACTTTTTCTTGAGACACAATTGCCTTCCAGCCCCTCTTCTCTGCACTACAGGGACTTTCTGGGGAAATCATGTACCACAAGGTCATTTTGCTCTACCAGCCAAGGACAGACTTTAGCTTGAGCTTTCTATGACAAGTTCTCCAGCTCAGCCCTGTGCTGGTGGGCTGGATGCCCACACATTCAAGTCCAACCTGACAACACAGAGCTCAGTGGAGTACATTAGGAGAGCTAAAATCATCACAGAAAAAGAAACTTGCTGTTCATCAGCATCTCCTGTAACACTCACCACAGGACAACATGAGATGGGCAGGTGGAAACACAGAGCCTGGCGAGATTTGGAGAGACACACACCAAGGATTCAGCTGATGGAAGGGCATTTCCCCACAAACCCCCTTGTTTTTTATAGATCAGCAAGTTACAGCTTCCCCAAACAGCCCTGGGAGCCTGAGCTCACCGGTGCACACCGCTTAGCCTGGATCTTGTTTAACATCCAGTGATGCTCCCTAATCCTCTTAGGTATTAGTCTTGAGATTCCTGCCAAGCAGGGGAACAGCAGAGCCTCCCAGACAGCACTTAAATGAACTCACTGCTTGAAATGTGCAATGCTTCAAAATGCAGTAGAACTCCAGCTGTTCTACTTTGGTTAACCTCAGATTAGCACCTTGGAGGTCACTGCGGCGTGCAAAAATGCAAAGTTAAATCACCTCCATTTCTGTGCCTCAGGTGACTCCCTGGGAAGCAATTCTGCTCTAGGACTGCAATTTTTTGTCTCATAATGACTTGTTTAAAGCTAAGTACCTAATCTGAGTTAGACATTCCTATTGTGTCTCTGCTGCCAACTGCAAGGAGATCATCTCATTCAGCTTACCCACAGCCCTCAAATCACAGAATTGTAGAATGATTTGGCTTGGAAGGGAGCTCAGAGACCATCCAGCTTCTGCCCATGAGCAGGGACACCTTCCACTATCCCAGGCTGCTCCAAGCCCCATCCAACCTGGCCTTGGACACTTCCAGGGATCCAGGGGCAGCCACAGCTTCTCTGAGCACCCTGTGCCAGGGCCTCACCACCCTCACAGGGAAGAATTCCTTCCTAGTATCCAACCTAAAACTACTTTCTTTCAGTTTGAAGCTACTCCCACTTGTCTATCACTCCATTCCCCTGTAAAAATTCCTTCTCCAGCTTCCTTTAGGCACTAGAAGGGTCTCTAAAGCCTCCCCAGAGCCATACCTTCTCCAGGCTGAACAACCCCAGCTGTCAGAGCCTGTATTCCCCACAGAAGTGTTCCACCCTCAGTCCTCTCCCTGTCTCCACAAGGATTATTTTGCGTTGCTAAATCACCCAGCAAATTATTGCAGATATGATCTGGAGAAAGAACAGGTACACAATCATATTGCTGTTGGATTAGCTGAGGATATTACTCCCAGCTTATCCTGGCCTCATGTTGGCTACCACAACAGAAACAATATTTGATCTAGCACAAAGCCAGATGGTGCAAAATTAACCCATTCAGCACAAATCTGATGTGGCACAGGGAATTTGGTCCAGCATTGGCACAGGCTCACATGGCTGTAAGACTTCTGACATGGCATCTGCAGCCTCTAAGTTTCCTGATACCAAGTACTCCCCACCCATCTCCTAAAGATGACCTAAACAGGCATCACACTTCATTTTATTTCATACTGTTAGATAAACAGAATGTCATCATGCAGATAATTTGCATCTGCTCATGCAATACCCTAGATCTTGACAGGCTGTGGTATATTGGGGGATTTCTCTGAAGAGGGCAGATCCCTATTTGTGTCATTAAGAGGAAATGATGAACACTTTCAAAGGGATGACTTGTCTTCATTCTCTGACTCAAAATCCCACAACCAAGAATTAGAGCAGCTATGAAATGAAGGGCAGGAACTCAGGGCCAAAGGGGAATTGGGGCAGAGCACAAGATCAGCACAGTGGCAGCGTGCAGGGCACTGCCACCAAGGATGGGTGGGAAGAAGCCAACCTGGCATGCTCAGATCCATTCCAATGGCAGCTCCTTGTACTGCAAGCTCCAACAGAGGGTGCAGCAACATCTCATGCAGAAATCACTGAACATCTCAAGCATGATGCCCACAAAGCACAAGGGGTTGTAAATGGGCAGGTGCATCCTGTCTGTGTTGTCCGTGGCTGCTGGCTTCTCCCATGGCTGGATGCCTCTAAGTAAACAAATAAATATCCCCTCTGATCAGAAGAGGTGAGACTCCATCAACTCCTTTGAGAGGTGGAAAAATGCTGAGCCATATCCTTCAGCATTAAGAGAGCCCCAGCTCAGTATGAAACAGCAATTCCACACACACACATCAACATCCACACCAAGGGACAGAGATAGAGATGTTCAGAGGTGAGGGCACACGCCCTGCAAGCACCACAGGCCCTGCAGGCGGCCACATCCTTCATCTGAGATTCTGGCTGAGATTCTGTTTCCTAGTGGGCTTTTAAAGCAAAAGAATATTGAATTAAAATTTCAAATCTGATTTATTTGGAATATGGCAAGCTAAAAAGATTGATGCAGTTTTTCAAGGAGAGGCTAGGAGAGAAAAAAAGTCTAAAAGAGCTCAAGACTTTCAGATATTTTGGGGACTATTTATTTCTGTGTCATGGATTGCTACCATTTACCAAAACTCTAAAATCTAAATGTTTTTTTTTTTCCTCTCTTAATCCCATCCCAAAAAATAAACCCCTATCACAGAGGATATCCAAAGTACTTGAACTGACAAATATGAAGCTATAAAAATGACAAAAAGTACTTTTTCATGGATTTTTTGTTCAGCCAGAATATTACAAAATCAAAGTATTTTTTAGGGAAAAAAAGTGTTTGATCCTGCTTTCTCAACATAGAAATGACTCCCTAGCTCCTTCAAACCATCAGCCACAGTAAAACAAAGCTTGTCAGCATTTCTTTTTTCTTCTTGAAGAACCAAGCCAAGCTCTGGGAGTTCCAGTGACTGAAGATTATTGATGCCATACAGTAATATGCCATTAGCAATAGCAATTAAATTCAGTTTTATTATAACTCTACAGATGTCAGTGAAGTAGCACAAGTGAATAAAAGGGACTTCACGGCTCCAGGAATTTCAAGAGCTGCTGGAAAGGCTCAGCACTTTGCTGAATGAGGTGAACTAGGATAAACAGAGTATTTCCCAGTGCTAACGTATGCCCACTGCTCAAGTGGGCTCATTTACAATCTACAGGTGGAATTGACACTATTTCTGGCAGCAGCAACATTGCAGAACCCCAGGTTCAGGGGGTTCTGCCTGAAGAGAGATTTAAGGTTAGAACAACACTGCTCTGCTAATAATAAACACTTCACTGCCTCATCACACGCTCTCCTCTGTACTCGAGAGAGCTCTGACATAAAATCTAATAAGTTAGTGGCCCTCTCTGAGCACTTGTCTACAATCACTTAGCCCATCCATTGAAGTGGGTGGTTTTGTGTGGGATTCACAGAGCAGATGAAGTCTCTGGCTCTGTGGGAGCGTTTTCCCTGGAGCGTGTGTGCAGGAACTCTTTGTTCTCCAGTCCCGCCGTCCAGCGGCTCGCACGCCACCGGGTCACTCGGGGCCAAGATGGAACAAAACTAATCCTGTGGTGGGGAGCTCTAGGAATAAATCAGGGTTGAAAACGAAAGGAGAGTGGCTGCAGGAGAGGAAATCCCACAGGCACACAGGGCTGGAATAGCTGGGCACAGGTGCAGGGAGAGCCATGCTGCCGCTGACTGTGGACAAAGCCCCTGATCCTGCCTGGGGCCTGCTCTGGGCTGCTCCAGCTCCCAAATTCTGCTCCTCTGCACACGGATCAGTCCATCACCAGACCAAGACAATGCAGTTTTTACCTGTGCTGGGGAAGCACAGCATCCTTTAGGGTGGCCAGAGAAACCCAGGCCAATGCAGTTCATCACACCAATAAGAGCCTGTGCATGGTTAATAACTCTTATGTTGCCTTAACACAGTGACCTCAATTCATTAAGCACAAAATCCAAAGGGGGAACCTTTCCCCTGAAATCATCCCCAGCACCTCATTAACCCACCAGGAAAAAGCTGCCAACTCTGTTCCGTGGGGGCAGAGTCTTGCAAAACTTTTCCACCATTCACTGTGATTATGCAAGATACAAATGTCCCAGGCTCTGAATAATCAACTTACAGGCGACACCTCAAGGAACACATGAGGAAGACAAAAAACCCAAATGGTAAAGCAGAATGTATGGTGACCTGCATATGAGCACCTTCAGCCGTGCAAAGTCAGGATTCTGGGCTTGGCACACCCAATTAAAATAAAGAAAAGCAAAACAAGTGCTCAGTGATGCTTTTTGGGGTGGACTGAGCAAAATGAGCAGCATAAAACAGAGCAATGATTCCCTGCTACTGCAGGGTGTAAAGCCCCAAATGGGAGGGCAGGATCCTCCCCAGCACGTTCCGTGCTGCAAAGTCACACACACAAAAAAAGATTAAAACTGCCTGGAGGAGTTTGCAGTCATGAGGCACCGAGCAGCTGGATGCTGATCTCCCTAAGCCGGTGGGTATTTCTTTTGTTAGTGGCTGATCCCATCTTCCCCCGTGCCTGCAAATCTCTAATCTCTGTAAAGACTTCCAGCGAGTGCTTGCTCAGGTAGTTCCTGGTTTCACTGGCCAAGAATATCCAACCCAAGCAGGAATCGCTGCTTCCCAGCCTCATCCCTCATCCCAGGGTCACACAGGTGACAGTGTTCCTGCCACTGTCACCGAGCAGGTTCGCCCCATGGGCAGGAGAAGTGAAGGGACTGTCAGAGGAGTGGCCACTTCCAGGGCTCCAGGTGGCACTTGTGACACCTGAGCACCTCATCACTCACCCAGGGCTGTGATGGAGTCCTGGCAGGGCAGGTGGCTCTGATCTGTTCCCCCCAGCCCGCCCAGGGCACAGAGCTGCTGCTTCAGTTTCCGACCACTTTTGGCAGTTTGCAAGCCAGACCTCTTTGCATATAAATAGCGACATTTTTTTTTCCTTTTCATTATTTGACTAACCCGTTCCCCCCCCCAGCTTCATCCTTTCTCACGTTTACAAGAACTCTGACACACTTTTCTGAAGATCTCCTTTGTGATTATTTCTGCCCCAAATGCTATTTTAATGTCTGTTTTTACAATCAAGTGGCACTACAGAAAGTAGGAGCCCAGAAATATATATATATATATATATATAAAGAGGTGCCAGGCAGGGATAACTTCAGGTTTGTAGTGTGTTGCCTGGTAAAATCAAACAGACTATAAAATGGTAATAAAATGTTAATGCAACAAACTCATGTGATTAAGGTCCACTTCTGCTGAGAGCTTTTAAGGCTCTCAGAGCTAAAAAACATGGTTTTATTACAGCAGCTTTTGATTTGTATATTCTGAACAAATGGGTAATAAAAGTAATACAGGGCAAGTAACTAAAGTGCTCTGATTCCACCCAGCATCCTGCCCGCTACTAACTTCAGTTCTACTCCTGTGAAACTGATTCATTTATTATTAACGTAACATTTTTTTCTTCGTATTCGTAAGGATCCCGCCATGCCACTTTACTACCTTTACCCACTTCTAAAGGAAATTAGCATCTTTCAAATTTTCTGTAGCAAGACACGGTCACGCTACTAGGAAAACCCCAAACCGCAGTGATTCAGTCCGAACACAGCTCGAGGCAGGAACCCAGCCTTGCAGCATCCTCTCAGACCATGGCAAAGCGGAAAACCTCAATGACTGGGGCCATTTCAGTCACTCTCCCCTCGTGACATCCACCGGGCTGTTCCCAGCAACCAAAAGCCCCCGGCGCGGGGCTGAGCCCCGGCTGAGCCCCCCGTGAGCTCCGCATCCCCATCCCCATCCCCGCGCCCTCGGGGCTCCCCCGCAGCCGCGTGGGCTCCGCCCGGCAGGTCCTGCCCAGGCTGGGGAGGCTCTCCCGGGCATGCCCCGGTCCCGCATCTCTCCCCGCACCCCGTGCCCGCGGCAGTGCCCGCTGCGATGCCCGCTGCGATGCCCGGTGCCCGGTACCTGCCGCTGCCGCCGCCGCCGCCGCTGCCCGCGCTCCGCCGCCTCCGCTCGGCGCTGAGCGCGGGGCCGGGCCGGGCGGGCGGAGCCCTGACAGACGGACGGACAGACAGCTGCTCCAATCGCCGGGACTGCCGCCGCCCGCCGGGCCAATGGCGGGGAAACAGGGGCCAAGGGAGGGAGGGACGGGAGGGATGCGGGGAGAGGGACGGGGATGGGAGCTGGGGAGAGGGTTCTGTGTCTGGGGCAAGGAAAGGAGGAGAGGGATGGGGGAGCGACAAGAAGGGGGTGGGGACAGAGCAGGGGTAAGGGCTTCGGCATCACATCAAACCCTGCTCATTTCCCGGCCCCCTGCGCACCTGCAGCCCTGCAGCCCCCAGGCTCGGGCTGCCCACCCTCGTCCGGGGCTATCCCAGCCTCCCTGCACCCCCGGCCGGCTCATGGAGAAATTCTGGGATGAATCCCTGGCCCAGACCGAGGGCAAATCAGTGCTGGAGGAGCTGCACCCGCGTGTGTGGCGGCAGAGAGCAGCGACAGGACTTTGCTCTTTCCTCCAGCTATTGCTGGAGCTGAGCTGGTGCAGAAGGGAAGGTGGAGGAGCCGGTGCAAGGGCCTTATTGAGCCCGGACAAACGGGGTATCGTGGCACTGTCTGCATGGCACCATGCCCTGAGTTAATGATTGCAGAGTTAGCCACTCCAGATTTGAGGGAGTTGAGCAGGAAAGCTGTGGGACACCCCAAACCCCCTGCATTTGCATTAACACATTTGTTTGAGCGTTTTTCTTTGTATTTTGGAGACTCACCGTCACAGTGGTTGGTTTGTGGCACAGAGGTGTCTCTTGAGTTTCACAGAAGAGTCTCTGGCTCAGAACCCACACCTGAGCACTCCACACCCTTCAGTACATAAACCACCTGGGCAGGAAGAGTCCCAGAGATGTGATGTGCACGTGTGAGGCTCTGACCATGCAGCTCCTCATGCCCACCCATGCAGCCTTTGCATCCCCTTTTGCATTTCTTCCAAGAGCTGTTCCACATCACTTGGGGATTTGGCTCATTTCTGCACACTCACAGATAAATAATTCAGGCCCTGCATGTTTAGCTCCTGGAGTGCAATCAGTGCTCCATTTCCCAGAGTGCACAGGATAGCCTGGTAATGGAAAAGCCCAGCTAATGCTGCATGAGGCAGAGAGGAGGGCAAAGACGTGGGCAGACATCTGACATCAGCTGCCATGCACCTGCCATCCCCTCTGTGTGCAGTGCAGGGACAGCAGTGTCCAAGGACAGCAAGGAACCAAGAGCTGGGGCACGGGCTGGGGCAGAAGCAGACCCAGCAGCCCACCAAAGCTCATCTTAGGGGTGATGTGGTGATGTGCTGTTCACATCATTCCTCCTCCTCATCCTCTGTGGCTCCAAGATAGAGCTGGAAGGTGCTGCCTCTTTGTGCCATCCTTGCTCACCTTGGGGTCCTTGTGGGGTCTGGTTGAATTGGGAGCTGTTGAATCTGCTTTTAAAGTAAAATGAAGAGTAAGAGAGCCTGTTGTTAACAGCAGGCTGTGGCCAGAAAAACTAGGAAACATTTGCTCCATGTATGCAAACTGATATTGCTTTATTATATACAAATCATTCCTTACACAGCAAAGCTGGGGTACTGTTTTGGCTGGTGCTGTGCAGTCACTGATGAATAAGGCCCTGTTTCAAACCCTTTTTATTCTAAATAAGCAGGGTGGAAAGGACAATAAAATGTGCAAAGGTGAAGCAGTGCATCAAAGGCATCTGAGCTGGGGAATGCCCCCACATTTCCTGTTCCACGCTGCAGAGCTGAGTGAATAATTTTTCCTGGCTGCAGAGGGATGCATCCTGCTCCTCAGCTCAGCTCAGCTCACTTCTCCACATGTATTTTGGTCCATTCTGCCTTGGCTGAAGTTGTCCTCAGAGGGGCAGAGTAATTTTTTTTACTTGGTTTTTAGTGATATTTTTTTGTTCAGCATCTTGAAGTAGGTTAGCTCTTGTGTGAGGAAAATGTAAACGTAAGGAGCTTGCGCTGTGGATTTGCATGAGCTAATAGCAACTGTGATAAGATAACCAAGGGGGAAGGTGTGGCAAGGCAGGACAGAGGTCTGGTAGAAATCTGTCTCCTACTAAAATCTTTAAGGGATGCTGGGCAGGCACTGCAAACCAGCCTTGCCATCTCTGCTATTCACTTGTAAATAAAAAGGAGCCTGTCCC
Organism: Agelaius phoeniceus; assembly: GCF_051311805.1. Lineage (NCBI taxonomy): Eukaryota > Metazoa > Chordata > Aves > Passeriformes > Icteridae > Agelaius > Agelaius phoeniceus. The sequence goes on from NC_135281.1 coordinate 11,108,870, forward strand.
AGGGGCATGTTTGTTTAAACTCCAGTTTCCCCAACCCTGGGGCTCAGCATGAGCCTATGCACACCTTGCTGTGTGAGTGGCAGAAAGAGCCTTCCCCAAGACTTATCCCAAAGATCTTGGTAAATGTTCTGAGGGATGGGGGAAGCTGGAATCCATTTCTCAAAGCACAGAGGTTGTTTCTCAGAGCATGGGGCCCTGCCTGCCTCTGTCCATCCTTGGAGCTGAGAATTATGAGGGCAGTGGCAACAATGAACAATGACAAGGAGACTGGTATCTCTATTAGTAGTGTTATTACAAATATTATAATTATTATATTATTGTTACTAGATTTGTTATCTTCTTGGGTTTGGGGCACACTGACAATTTTAGTTAGTCTGAATCCCTGATTTTATGGGTCATGTTAACACTTGCAGATATGCCTGCACCAGTTTTCATTCAATATTTCACACCAGGATGGATTTATGATGTGTTATACTCCTGTCAGAAGCTTTGGGAGTGTCAGCAGCTCTGGGCTGCCATTTTTTATAAATCTCCATAAATCATTAAAACTCTGGGTTTAATGAATGCAAATTCAGGGCCATGGAAGGGAAGTCACTGGCTGCAGGCACTCCTGGAGCTGGAATTGCTCTGTCATGAGCAGATGTTGAAGGAGGTTTCTTCAAGTTCAGTCCTGTGAGCCACGTGGGCCCTGAGATGATCGTGACAACCTTTTGGCTAAATCTGTGCAGACATCAACTTTTTCAATGACCATCAAATCTTGTTTTTCTGAGACCAACAAAGCTGACAAGGCAAAAAAGGGGAGTTGTTTATTCATCATGTGAAGTCCAGGTCTGGGAGCATTTACATTTTTAATATAGTTAAGTGTGCATGTATTTACAAGATTAGATTAACATAGCAATTAACAATTTATTTAAAGCCATAATGTCTCACGTGGACTCCTGGTGCCTGAATGATCAGTTTCTAATACTGCTGTTATTAATAATTCCATAATTCACATCTCCTGTTGCAGAAAAAGCAACGAATCTCCAGGAAGGCAGAACAGATCTGGATTTTTTTTTTCCAAAAGCAGAATTTTTTGTGTTTTATTGTAAGTCTAATTTGAGCCAGAAATTAATTACCAGGAAAGATATAATAAATAGCAAATAAAGATGGCATTTTTCAAGACTGTTGGTGCTGGCTTGCAGTGAGATTAGCACTTCTGAAAATCCCCCCTGGGATTTTACCAGATTTTGTGCTATCCTGTTGTGAGACCCTGTTGTCTTTGAAAGCTGGACCATCAGAATCTGTCCTGCTCAGGCCTGTGAGCTGCATTATTACAGCAGCTGCATTACTGCAATGTTCCTTCATTATTACCAGAGCAAAGGTTCCTGTAAATGTAAAGGTGAGGTAGGAGGTTTGAAGTAACCACTGATTAAACAATAGCATCTGGTGGCAGAGGCATCACAGAGCTGCAAGTGTGACTGTGTTTAAGGAAGAATTGTACGAATTCATGGGTGACACGTGCTTTGGTGGCTGTTAAACCCCATAATCTCTGTGAAAACCTCTAGTTCAGGGTATCCCTGAGGTGCTGGCTGTCCCTGGCCAGGGGAGTGAGTGTCCTGCTCTCACCCTCTTTGTAAAATAACAGCACTGCCCCACTGGGCCTGGAGGTTATTGGAAACTGTATTAGGAACTTTGTTGCTCAACATGTGCAAAGTATGATTGTTAATTTTAAAAGAGATAAGGGAGAGCTGGAGCTTCTCTTGGAAAGATTTCTGGAGGGTCTGAGCTCTTTTCCCTCAGGTCTTTCCCCTTAGGTGATGTGCAGACACTGCAGCCTTCCTTTCCTAAGAGAGAAACAGAAGTGAGTTCTGGCACTTCACTTGAGTTTTACTGGGAGGAAATACGACATTAAACTGTCAAGGATGATAGCAGAGTCCAAAGTCCATCATCTGAAGGGAGCCCAGGCTGAAGCTGAGTGCAGCAGCTGCAGGCCTAGCCCTGCAGAATCTGAGCAGAGCGTGGCACCCGGCACCTCTGCGTCCCCACCAAGGACATTTCAGCCTCAGCAGTTAAAAGGGAGATTTTCACTGTGCTGGTGATGAACACAATGCTTTTGTAACTGTTGCTTTTTGGCAGAAAGCAGCCCAGATCAGCAGAGCCACACCACTGCTGTGTTCTGAGTGCTGTTGCCATCATCACCCCTGGCCCCTCTCAGGTCTGGGCCCGCTGTCAGCAGCTCCAGAGCTCCTTCCTCTGTCCCAGTGTGCACAGGAGCTCCTCAGCTGCACGTGGGAGTGCTACAGGAGTGCAAACAGAAATTAATAATAGCAATATTTACAATCCACATCATTGCATGAGTCGTGTTCCGCTCCAAAATTTGAATTCTTTAAGCATAACCATCGTCCCAAGTTCTTATTTAGGAGGGACTACAAATCATGTCTTGTCTCCTGAGATGAGGGCTGGGACAAGGCATATGCTGCACCTTACCTCCATGGGCTGCTAGACACAAAAATACACTCCAGGATGAGGATCAAGCCCTTGGGGAGCTGTGGGAATCCAGGATGAGGATCCCCAACTTTGGGAGCTGTGGGAATCCAGGATGAGGATCCCCACCTTGGGGAGCTGTGGGAATCCCCCAGCTTGGGAGGCAGTGAGGGCAGAGATGTGCCCCAGTCCTGCTTTTCCTCTGTTCAGTTCACTAGAGGGGAAAAGCTATGAAGAATAATCAGAGAAAAACATATAAAATCAGAGCAAACACTTTGTGGCACTGTGACGGCTCAGAATTCATCACATTCTTGTACCAAGCAGGAGTGCAAATGGGAGTGTGGGGAGAATCCCCTGCACCCAGATCTGAGCTCCTTCTCCTCTCACTGTGCTGTTGGCACCGTGTCCAGTGGGAATATTTAGTCCTCATTTAGCAGCAGCAGAAGCTCCAGCACAGCAAGGAAGAGCACACTGAGCTCTCACAGGGCACGAGGGAGGCAGCAGTGTCTTGGAGAGGATCCTGGCAATGCCTGCAGTGTGTGGGAAGTGCTGGAGAGCACCAGCACAAGGATTTGAGCTCTGGTTTCCAGCTCATTTGCCATGGTCAACACAGTGTGTTTGTACAGCAAGAGGAGATCTGCTCATCAGAGCAACACCCTTCCTCTTTACGTGTGTTTCTGAAGTGTAATCACCATCAAACTGCCCATTTAACTCTGCTTCCCTCTTGCTAGGAAACGAGAGAAGGAGGTTATTTTCAGTCACCAAAGGTTCTACTTTTTATTTTAATAAAGCCTGATGAAAAAAAACCAACATTATAGCTAACACATGGACTTGTAATTACTTTATTTCATAATAGTTTTTTAGATTTCAGTTGGACTAATTCAGTCTTTCAATTTTCTTTTTTTGTCATTGGCTTAAAAAGCTGGCAGAAGCATTGCTCCAGCTCTCAGCAGTTTTCTCAGCCCAATGCCCCCTGTAGATTTTGGTAAATGCTGCTGCTGCAGTGCAATGAGGTACAGGGGTTTACTGACAGTGATATCATCTGGGATCTGGGAGATGGTCAGGAGCAGCATGTGTTTGGGAAGAATATATTCCAGCATGATCTCTAGCATGCTTAGTTGGCCATATTGGAAAGATTTCCAGATAGCTATCGATTTTCCAGTCCTGTAATTAGTTCAGAGATTATAAACATAGAAAATATCGCTCCAGAAATTGATTTTTTTAATTGTTCATAGCACCAAAATATGGTGTGACTGCAAATCACATGCTTCCTGCAGAGGAAGACTTTGAACTTTGGAAAAATATTATCCCTGCAAACATGGAGAAGAAATCATGAGGCTAATTCTACCACTATCTCAGGTAAGGTCTTGATCACACCAGTTCTGCCTGATTTTAAAAATCCTAGGCTGGAATTCATTTTTGGTTTTTTTTTTTTCACCTCTAGTGAAAAAACCTGAAGTTCTAGTGAACTGAAGGAAGATGTGTCCTCTTTTCTCTGGAGGGGATTTTTGGTCTTCCCCTGGGAGGTGAGTGAGCTGGTCACTCCTTCATGGTGACTCAGTGGCCTCGTTGCACATCCAGGGTGGGGTGGCTGTTGGTTATGGAAAAGAAGAGTAGATACATCCAGTAAAAACCCAGAGTTTGTCTTCTAAAGAAGCTGTTATTTCTGCCTGGCAGGATAATGTCAGATATTTCCTGTGCTGGCAAAGTCAGGAGACCCCAACGGAGGCAATAAGGGAAGTTATTAGAATTATTTCATCCCATTGCCCAACTATGCCAGGCATTAAACAAATAAAGATGAGTCACTTCTCTCAAGAACTTGCAAATTAAGAAGGTTGGGTGGAGGGCAAAACCCTCCAAAAAGATAATTTCCACTTTACAGGGATTGCATCTTCTGATGTAGTCACACAGGCAGTTGGAAAAATTGTCTACTGTGAGGTTTCTTGCAAAATCTGTGAAAATCCCAGGAAGCAAGATGTTCCTTTTTAAAGCCCCAAACCTAACAATAATAAAAATAGCCCAACTGGACAATCTGATTGGGTTGAGAAACTGCTTCTGCAGCTATATAATTCCTAAATAAGCCCAGTCTCAGCAAAACCTTGGGAAGTCTCAGGAGCTGGGAAGTGCTGCAGTTAAAGTAAATTTACTGAGACATTAATGAACCAGGGGCTGCCCCTCCCTCACCCACAGCAGCTCCCGAGGTGAGTGGTGTCCGACCAAGGCATGAATTCTCCTCCTGCACATGCAATCATTGCAACAGCACAGTTTTATTTTCTGCAGGAAAACGGTATCACTGGGAAGATTCTCCTTACACGAGAATCCTATAGGAGAAAGAAAATCCTGTAGAAGGAAAAGAGAAGGAAATGCTTTATTTCTATTTACCTGTTGGGTGTTGAACAGATGATCCCCAAAAGACGCTTCCAGCCCCAACCATTCTGTGATTCTGTGACTTTTTAACCTCTCCAAACAATTTTGGGGTCATCTGGATTCCTGGGAAGCAGGATTTGGGGTACAGATGAGAGGAACGAATTGCAAGTGCTTCCCCTGTCTCCCTTTGCTTGAGGACAGGTGGATTTGAGGAAAAATATCAAGAGTTTCACCACAAGAATTATATCCAGACTTTGTGTAAGTGAATCCCCCTTCCATGAGGGCAGAGTGGGATCCACGGGGTTCCTGGTATTTTGGGAAGGCACCAGGCAAGTCTTAGTGCCCCTAACAGTGCACTTCTGGGGTTAAGCAGCAACTGGCCATTTTGGGAGTTACCCGATGCTGAGGTGGGAGGATTTGTGGGATGACCTTCAGGCATCTCTCAGGTCTCTTCTCCCCTCGGAATTCCTACCGGGATAAGGAGGGGAGCAGCTGAGTTAGCCCAGTCTCACTCTCCCATCTAGTGGTAAAACAAGGAAAAGTGGTCCAGGCAGAAAAAAATAAACTTTTGCTGTTTGGAGCCTTTGGAAGGGTGTCATTGCAGGCTCAGTTAAAGCCATAATCCCCAGCAGGCTGAGGGGTGGGAACGTCACTGAACTGATCCAGAGGGACACACAGCAAAGTGCAGAGGTGGCTCTGAGTCCTTCCCCGGGTCCAGTGAGGTTTGGGGTGCCCCTGCTCTGGGAAAGAGCCATGAAGCAAAGAGGTTTGCACACTGAGGGTACAGCCCAGGGGGAGCAAAAGTAAAAGCACAAACTTACCGAGCAAAAGAACCCCCTAAAACACTCATGGAGAATGAGAGGTGGAAAATTTTGCAACCACGAATAATCTGTTACAGACAAATAACCACATGTGAGCCTCATGGCTGCTCCCCTGCTTTCTCAGAAAGGCCTCTGTGGTCCCCCAAAAAGCAGGGTGGAGGCACAACCCACAAAGGCTGGTGCACAGGCAAGGTCAGGGACCCGCAGGCATCCTCGCAGGAAATGTGCTCTGACAGGTGTGAGCTGGGGCTGCCCTGCTGTGCGTGGGCTGCAGAGCCCGAAACCTCTGCAGTGCAACAGCCTCTCCTAGGAGGGGAAGTGGGAAGTGGGTTCCTCTGGGCTGTACTCTGTACTCTGGCTTTCAGCCAGATACACCCGGTTGGAGGGGAAGGGTTTCATGTCTCCCACAAAAATTTAAGAGGCTCAAGGTGATTCAGCAAATTCTCCCCTCCCTTTTTTTCCAAGAGGAACTGGTGCAGAACCAGCTCAGTAAGGGCCAGCCTCATGGGGATGTTTTTCCCCGGGTTGGGGAGGTGCAGGGGCTCAGGTTCAGCAGCCCTGGATTCAGGAGGCTGAGATTCCCACTCCAGTGTCCACAAGTGGGTTCCAGAGACCTGAGATGCAGAATGGACGAACCCTTACCCAAGATTTATGTTCTCATGTCAGATAGAAGATTTGTGGTATTTCCTGGAAGTCTGGATGATGTTTCACTTTCAGCAAATAAGGTCAAAATCACAAAGGGGAAAAAAAAAAGTAATCTCTCATGGATCAGCTGTTTGCCAGCCCCAGAGGTGCCAGAGTTTGTCTCACATCTCTGTTCATATAAAAACACTTTCCTGGAGCAACGTGCTGCTAAACGTGGCTTTGCTGAGGGTGTCGCCCACACAGTCTGCAGCACAAACAGACTCAGCTGGGAAAAGATAACTCAGAGGAGTACGGGGTTCACACCTACACTACCGGATTAGAAAAACGAAATGAAAAGGAAGGAGGTGCTGGGCAGGTTTGGAAGGGCTGGCATCGATCAGGTAAAAAGGAAATCAGCAGGAGCTTCCTCAGGCAGCATCCCTGTGATGCCAGAGGGGGATGCAGGTTGGATCCAGCATCAGAGGCAGGCGGTGATGGGGCCGGGCACCTCGGGGGATGCCCGAGGCTCTGCGGGGCTGTGCCCTGGGGCAGGACAGCGCTGGGCTGGGCTCGGTGCAGGGGAGCAGGGTGGGCTGCCCGGGGATGCTGGCCCGGCTCAGCCACCGCATCCCTCGGATGCCGGCGCGTCGGGAGAGGGCAGCCTTGGCCACAGGCAGGTGAGGGCGGCAGGATCCGCACCCACCGGCCCGGGCCAGCCCGAGGGAAAGCTTAAAGGAGAGTGTTTAAGCGCCCAGTGTGGAAAAGGGGCTTGTTCATATGAGATATGAAGCCGCTGGTGCTGCCGGAGGTCAAGAGCTGTCCCGTCTGCGAGGATGTCCCAGAATCCACATGTCCGAGCTGGGGGGATGAAAGCACACCTGGAGCAGGGCTCACCGTGACCTGCTGCTCCAAAATCCCCTCTCCACCAGACTGGTAGACATAAAACACAAAGTTTCCTTTCCTCACTGCAGACCACCAGGCTCATCCATTTGGCCGCAACAGCGCCACATGTGCCGCAGCCTGGGGACCCACTGGGACATCCTGGGCTTGCAGCTCCAGTGACTCACCCTCAAACCCTCCCTGGAAAGCGTGTTCCCTGCTACAGCACAAAATAAAAAAGAAAAAAGTTAATGGAAAGACAAGCTGGAAACCTAGAAGCACAGTTAATGCTACTGCTGCGATGCTTCGTTTGAGCTGCAAAGAGAAGATAAAGTTCTAAAGTTTTGCCTCCCACCAGAGATGTCACTGGGGAAAATGATTCCTGCCTTCTCTAAATGGCATCACATTGTTTCTTCTTTGTGGCTTGCTGCCAGCTTGGTGTCACAGCCTGTTTTTCCAGGACAATAATCCAGTTATCCAGCGGTAGTGGTGCCCTCCATCCAATCTCCCCGCCACCCTCCCCAGACAAGATCACTACAAAAGATATTCAAAAATAGATTCACCTAGGAAAGAAGAATAAATAAGAGTTGCTCCTCGCATGTGAATAGCTAATGAAGACCCACTTAGCAGTCTCGGCAGACTCATCAGCCCTGGCGGCTGAGCCTTGATTGTGTGTCTGCAGCTCCGCTCCTCTTCTCTGCTCATTAGAGCCAGGTCAAAGGAAACACACACAAACCGTGGCAGAAATGCTAAGAACCAATGGAGATGGGCATAGTTGTGACCCATTCCAGCTGGAAAATTACAGGTTGGGAATTTTGATTGCCTGGTACATGGAGCTGTTTCATCCAGCAGCCAGAGGGAGGTCACTCCTAACCCCCAAGGGTGAGATCCAGCCCATCACACTGTCCCACATCTCTTGTTGACCTGGACAGTCCTGCATGGGGAGCACTGGGGAACATTTTGGGGTTGTTCAGGATCCAGCGTGCTGGGTGCAAAAGCAGCAGGCGAGGGTTGGAGGGGTGACACATCTGCTTGGCACCCATCTCCTGGGAGCAGCTCTGGAAGTGACTGCGACCCTCATTGATCACTGCACCATTCTCCTCTGCCCAGAGAGACTCTGTAGAGTCCTGTGAAGCTATGGTGAATAACATCCATGAATACACTAGGAGTTCTATAAATCCTCTGACAAAATTTTCATCTTAAACACTTTAGGGCACTGATTTCTCCTTTTCCTGAAACCAAACCTGGTCAGTCACTCGGGCACTGTATGATGAAGTTAGTTTTAATATTATGTTTGCTAATAACCTGGGAAATAAGAAAGGAAACAAAGTAAGAAAGAGCAAGGCAGCCAGCTCCTGCCTCATGCTGTCTTGATTGTCTGTCACTGAATTGTTGCAGTGCATGAGATGGGAGAGGGATGCAGAGGTGTGAAGCACCATTGCCAGAGGATTCTGCTGCAGTCTGGATTTTGTTGGTGTAAAATCTGCTCTGTTCTACTTGTCTGTGCTCTGAGACCTCCCTGACAGTGATTACTCACAGAACATTCCATCTTCACTCCTCTCTGTTCCTAACCTAACAAACCATCCTTTTCTCACCAGTTCTGGGTCAGAGGAAAATGTTGTTATTAGGTTACCTCTATTTTATGGTCTCTTAATTATTTCCACCTCTGTGATTACACTAATTAGCTAACTGGTTTCTAATGGCTGTACAGTAGCTTGCATTACACTTTCATTAATCACAGCCTTAGCCAGCCTAGTTAAGAGTCCCTGATTTCTTGCATTATGATTTGAAATTATTAAATGCAAAAGTAATCTGAAGGGGAGAAAGGAGTCAATAGGAGTAGACACCACCTTCTCCAGCAGCTTGGCAAAGAGCCTCTTTGATATATTTAGAAATGTTATGATTCACAAGAACCTGCCAACCATTTGCTTAGTGACTATAAAAATAAAAAAGAAAAGGTAAGTCTGAAGTTTTCAATCACAACTGTTAAAGGCTCCTTCTCACTTCCTTTGATTCGAGGCAGTTGACTGACACATTCAAATGGGATCAAAAATAAAACAACTGACAACACATCTCCTCCATCCTGATGGCTGTGACCAAGCAGGCACCCAGGACAAAACAGACATGAAAATCAAAGAGGAGGTTGAGTTTTCACTGCTGGGAAAACATTGCTCTGACAGCTCTCAAGACCTTCCTATAAATCCTTGCCTAGGGAGATTATTTGATGTGCTAAAGGACTTCTTCAAATAATCAAAATTAAGAACAAAGCATCTCCCACTGGATAGCTTAAATACCTGCACAGGGGAGTGTTGATCATTGGCTATGATGGAAAGTCAGAATAACAATAAATATAATAATAAGATAATGTTTTTGTTTTTATTGTCATTATTGACACTTATGTAACAGGAGAAGTTCAAAAGGCTGTACAAACACCAATAAATTAATTCTGCCAACCTGCTGCATATCAGGCACCCAGTTCAGTGAGGTGCTTGACTGCAGCACAGTTTTAGTGAGTAAGTAAAATGCTGTAAGGAGATGGGAGAAGGGTGACGATGCTCTCTCCTGCCAGGGTGTCTTTGACAAGGAGTGAGAGGCAGAGAACCTTCATTTCCTGGAAATAAGAGGCTGAAGAGGCCCCATGACAAGCAAACCATTAAATAGGGAAAAAAAGTAACAATAATACAGAGCAAAATTTTGCTTCAGGGAAAAATTTCTCCTTGGTTTTAGCACAGATGTTGATATTGCACACTCAGAAATGGCTGTGTGGAAGCACATTATTAGATGGTGCACAAAAACAGAGAGCTGGATTTGCAAGGGAGGAACTAAAGCATTTAAAAATTAAAAGACATTTTAAAAATGCCTCCTGAAAGGCAACTTCTCTCTGAAGGAGAAGTTATGAGTAGAGAGACTGAGCTTCCCCAAATCACAAAGTCTTGAAGTCAGAGCCTGTCGAGCACTTTTCCAACACTGCTTCAGGAAAAGGGAGCTCTGGTGGGAACTGCAGATCCCCTGAGGGCTCCTGTGTGCCTGGCTCAGCACTCAGGGCCAGCGTGGGTGGGACTCCTGCCTCACCTGAGCTGCAGTGTGTGTCCGTGTGCTCAGGAGCACACCTGGAGCAGGGATCTGCACCGTGCACATCTGCCCAGGGCAGACACCCATCCTGCACCTCTGCATGGGAATCCCACACAGCTCATCCACACAGCACCCTCAGGAGCTCCCAGGGACACCCCACAAAGCACAGGGACATGCTTTTCAAATGAATGAATGTCATTTCAGAGCCCACATCCCTCGGGAGGAGGGAACCCTGGCCCTGTGGGCGGAGGGAGGGGCAAGCCCAGCATTTTGGGCCTCATGCACGTGGGGGTGGCACAAAGCAAGGCTCACACACAAAGGTGATCGCTCTGCACTCTGCATATTCCCTCAGTGCACCCGGCTGGGATTTTTCATTTCATCCATAATTCATGGTTTGCTGCAGTGACTCCACAGAGGCAGCGCAGGACCTCAGCCCCGCTGATAACAAGGGAAAGGCAGAGCTGCTTTTGTTGCCACAGTGCAAACTGTGGAGCTGGGCCCCTCCACTTCATCCCAATTAACCTGTGGGCAGAAGTGTGAAGAAACAGTGGAATAAAGCCTATTTGCCCCTATAGATAAGTAGCTGCTAGTGGCGACTGCCAGCCCCACACTGACCCCTCGATGTGGGCTGTTTGTAGCCAGCAGAGGCTGGGCCCAGCACAGCACAGGGCTGGTGCTGCTCCTTTTTTACATCTGTACATGTGATTGCTAACCCAGCTCAGTGTTTGATGCCCCTGCACTGCTAGATTTTGGGGCCAGGCTGTTTTTTGATTTTTCACCTGGCCCCAGCAGTGCTGAAGGGTGACAGTCCTTGCAGTCACTGTCCCACTCAGAGCAGCCCACGCTTCCTCCCAGGGCTATAAACCTTTCTCCTCCAGCCCTGCTGCCTTTCCTCTCCATAACACACAGACCAGAAAAACCCAGTTTGTCAGAAAGGAAAGTGTTTGGGGACATTAAAATGTAAATGTTGCACTTGGCTTTTCAAAGGGGGTTTGATATTTTACTTGTGAGTCTGCAAGGAAATAGATTTTTGATAACTCTGTGGAACTGCTGCTGCCCAGCCACTGCTGCAAACAGCCAAGACCTTAATAAATAAATTCTCTGTCAGGCAGCTCTGAAAACCAACTTGCTGGTGGTTTGAAGAAATATTGGGAATTTCAAAGCAGTCTTGCACAAGGAGACCTGTAATTACAGCAGCCTCTCCTACACTGCCTGGGTTTGGGAGGAGAGGGGGAATGCACAGTGTCCTCCGTGACAGTGCTGGCAATAAACACTGTATATTATTTTTCACTATGTTTATTAAGTTGAAAATATGGAGAAAGGGCCATGCCAGGTGTCGTGCTCTGCACTAGGTATCACCCATGGATGGGACATTAAAAGGGAATGTGAAAATAATTCAGACAGAATTCCTGCCTGGCTTGGCTCTGGCTTGCAATCTCATCTCCTTGGAAAACCTGCAGAAACATCCTGCCTGAACCCAAAACTAGGTCCTTCCCGAGGCAATTTTTTCCCTTAACTTTATGTGATGGATCCAGGTCTCTTTTCTTTGACTCTCTGAGCCTGCAGAACCTTGCACCACCCTCAGCACCCAGCACCATGCAAGCTCTGGCTCTGTGCTAACAGACAGACCCATGACACCATGGCCTGTGCATTATCCAGGCACTTTGCTGTAAACACTGGGGAAATTCAGGGGAAAAGTAATTAAAAGGAGTTTCCTGACTTTCTCCTGGCTACCAAAGTTCCTGTCCCCCCACCTCTGTGGCCAGAAGTGAGCTGCTGGGATTTTTGCCTCCCCAGTTGGGACATATTGAAATAGTTGAACCTCAGTATAAGAAGTTCTTGGCACAAGGCTCTCAGTAGAAAACTATGACCACCTAAATATTCACTACTTTGTTACCAAAAAGCTTGATGAGTTTAAATTAACCTTTCTTCCATGATACATGGAATAAGCTGAATATGACCGCTGCACAAGTAGACCAGCAGTGCTCGGAAATGATCAGCAAGGCAAGAATCACTCACAGGATTAATCTGGAAAATAATTTCAAACAATTGAGATCTATATGAAAATGAACAGACCACACATTAATAGAGCCTGAGCCTGCTCTGTAAACTTAGCTACTCACTTTTTATCCCTTAAGTAAACTAGGAAGAGTAATGTATTTATAGCCTCTTGACGTAAGTAGCCTCAGTGAAATATTGTATGTAATAAATATTCTGCCATCCCCGAGAGCCTACAGGACAAAGCGGTACCAAGGTACTGCAAAGGCAAACTGTATGTGGCTAACGAGTCTTGGTGAGCTGCCAGCCAGCTGAAAACACTGAAATGAGAGAAAGCAATGAAAATATAGACTTTATTAGTATAGGAGTGAGTTTTATTAACACAACTGCAATGCAAGGTCAGTGGGTAAGGATTTTTCCCTTTCAGCTCTGCAGGGCACCTTTAATCATTGCTATCAAGCATCACCTTGGAGTTTAGTGAGCTTTATGCCAATGTTTTGTTGTTTGTCAATCATTTTCTCCACTGTTTTTTTCCCCCTTTCCTTGCTGATGTAAAGACCATAAGATCTTGGCCCTTTTTCCCTACCCCATGTTGCCAGCATTGCTTTTTATCCAATTACAAATTACACAGTGCATCTGCATTAAACCCAAATGTGTTCATCACTAATTTTAAATAAGGATGTCATTTGTAAATGCTTTATTCATAATTAATGGAATTATTACTGGGTGCAGCCACATTCTTCATCCATGTACTGTAAGATATGTTGTAAAGTGCATTAGTAAAAAGCTTTATAGATGAGGATATGACAACCCGACTGTGAAGCACATTACGTGATGTACTGTGGCTATTGTTGTAACAATCTTTATGCAAGATTTTAAGCTATCAGTCAGCCAGGGGCTGATTGATAGTGTAAATGTTAATAATTAATAATAGGATAATGTTGATAGCTGTGATTCTATGATGAGTATGGATTTTTTTAGTTAGTATTATGCTAATATGCATTATTCACTGAATCATAAAATCACATTAGAGATGAGAAGGTCCCTCTGGCTTTCCCCATTCATATCACTGATGAGTCAGTGCTGCTCCTTCCTAACATTTCCAAAGCAGCTTTTTTTCTCTGCCTTTCTGCATGAAATCTCTAGATTAAGAAGTGTGTTTTAAAACAAATTTAGAGCCCTGAATATGTGCTCACCAGAGTAATGTGTAAAGGTATGGCCTTCAGGAGAGGAGTACAACAAGCTGCCTGCTGTTGGCATGGGAGACAGAGAACATGAGGGACCTTCCCTATGTTTACAGTAGTTTAAAATGAAGGAATTGCCTCTGCAAATTCCTTTCACTTTGGCACTTGAATCCTCCAGCAAGTTAAAACCATCAGGCACACGTACCTTGTGCAGTGGCTACAGGAAGGGCTTTGGGCTGCTGAGCAACAGGCAACACAGGTGGGATGTGAAGATGGAGACACACGAGAGAGAGAAGCAGAGAGCTGTAAAGTGGCTCAATAGTGATGTCATTTTTTTTTTTTTTTTCAGCTGACATTATCTTTTTTAATATCCACTAGACAGGATGAAAACAGGCATTATGTCATGCCGGGGGAAGTGAATGTCGGTTTGCCGCCGGGCACAGACTCCTCAGAGGATGTGAAATGCCAATAGCAGCCTCCAAATCAGGATTTAGAAATGGATATGGTGTAATGGTCCTGGGGACATGCTGGGTTCCAAGGTTCCCAGCAGGGAAATCTCCCCTCTCCACCCAGCAGGATTGTCTCCATCGCCCGTCTCACGGCCGCCCTCGCAGGACCAGAGATATAATTTTGCCTTCTCCAGTTTCAAAGCCTGAGATTCAGGAGAGCTCCTTCCTGGTACTCAGCTGGTTGTAGATAACCTAAGCCAAAGGCATCAGATACGCTGAGCTCACTGGCATTTTCCTGCTGGCATGGTGTCCGACAAGGAAGGCTGTGCTCCATGCACCCCCTTAATGACATTTTAATTCCTTAAATTGTGCTAACACCCACCCAGCTCTCTGGCAAAGCAGGAACACAGCTTATGGACTAGTGTGAGAGCCATGTTCAGGGAGAGAGGAAGTGCTAGTTAGTGCAGGAATTCTCTTATTAAGGAAATTATTAGTGGTAGCTTTTTCTTAGAGAGATGAGAATGCTCGGGGCTGATCACTGATTACCTTTCCCACCCCTGCTCCCTCCCCACCTCTTGGACATCATGTTTGGCTTTTCAACGTTTTTATTTCAGACAAATCTGCAAGCACATTTCCAGGTGGATGTCACCAGGATCCACTTCCTCCCAGCCCACAGACAGTCTGTCTCTTATCTCACTTACATTAGTATCAATTATTTACAGCAGGAATGCTAAATCATGAAAACCAAGTTGCAAAAAAGCTCTGCCTTGGCTGAGTACCCCACACTGGTTGCAGCTTCCCAAGCCCCTGTGCTGCTGGTACTTGGCCTTGCAGAGCAACAGCCATGAATTTCTTTTCCTTTTAGAGCTGCAGAGAAGAGCAGTGTCTGGGCACCCACAGCCCATGTTCTGCATGGAGATAAAAATCACAAGGGCATGCATTGGACAGCATGTCTATAGGGAAAGCTTCTCCATGGTCACCAGGTTTTGGAGCAGCACAGTGCTCACCAGAAGGGTTTTTTTGCTTTTTGTTTTCCCTCCTTCCACAGATGCTTTGTGACACTTGAAAGTAACGTTTAGGGGAAGGACCATCTCCAGTCTATGGGTGATGGAGCTGGCTCCCCAAAGCCAGCCTGCCTGGAGGCTCACCACCCCTTTGTGGCACCACACAAGTGTTATTGCCAATTCCTTCCTTCTCCTTCTCCTGGGTATAATCTCCCTTCTGGGAGCCCATAATCTGGAGACAAGAAGCTCCTTCCCCATGAGGTTTGAATGAGGCTCTCACATGCAGTCACTGATGAGTTCCTTAAATGACTGAGTGCATAAAGGCTTTTTAAAAAATTTTTGATTAATAGTATTTAAACATGACTAACTAAAATCTCCATTAAATGGGGGTGCTATATGCCTTAGGACAGTATAAATGCAAGCATCTGGGCTCTGTTCATGTCTTTACTCTTTAGACACAGAACAGCAGCAGTGTTTTACCTCTGTTGCAAAGTTCACCACTAAGTGAGGTGATATTTCCACCTTTGACCTTGGTTGAGTGCCTACGTTTAAATTTCCAGTAATTCTCAATATTTTTTCAGCTATATCCATGCTTGCTCCAGAGAAGCTGTATTTTCCTAGGTTTGGCTCCTTACCTTGCACATTCCCACTTTGCTCATTACAACTCACAAAAGTGAAAAGAAGCCCCTGAGGAAAAAGGGACTCTCCAACCACCAGTGGCCAGTTCAGCTCTGGAGGGATGATTTTGGGCACCTTTGAGCCTCCTGACTAAGTGCAGTGGCTGTGGTCCATGATGTGGAGCTGAAGGGCAGGACTTGCCTTGGTTGGAGTTTTCCATAGCTCAGCAGGTGCTGCTGGCCATGGAAACCTTCAGCCAAAGCAAGTCCAGAGCCCAGCCCCAAATGGCCCTTAGCTGGTGCTTTGCTGTCACCCACAGGGGTGATTTTGGGGTTCACAGGGATCACTCCTGGAGGGGAGGATGGAGAAAAGGAAGGGTGTTTTAGTTCCAACCTGCTGTAAGTCACTTCATTAGCCCTGACCCTGTTTGACCCTTTTACTGTTATATCAGCCTAACTGTTTATTTTCCTCATAACAGTAAAACCAAATCGATTACCTTTGTCTCAAAGCCCTTTATGTGTCTCGGCGCCCAGGACCAGCCCTGCTTTTAGCAAGGGCCTGATGCAAATGAAATCTCTGGGAAATAGGGACAGTTTGGAGCAGACACCAAGCCAACCTCCCCATCTTCCTCCTTTTTTTACCTGATTAAGCTTAACCTATTGCATTTAAAAGAGAAACTTTATTTCTTTTTAAAATAGCTATACAATGCTATCTCTCTAAATGTGCATGGTGTGTCTTTGTTGTATACATCTATGCAATCAATATCTGTGTCTTGCTGGGGATTTAAATATTAGTCTTCAAAATCCAGGTCTAGAGCACCAGATTTATTTGTAGGAAAACATACCCTTTCCTGCTTAAGGAAGGATATTAGTTATAGATGCAAACCCATAAATCTTGTGGCTTTAGGTGAGATATTTGCTGGATTATAAATATGAATTGGAGATGAAGGTCCTGCTCTTCCTATTATTACTATTATTATTATTACTTACTGGTTATTATTTTCTGTACGATCCATATCTTCAGGTGGGTCAAACACCACTGGGGAATGGGGAGCTAAGCCTTCAAAGGGTGCACACATGTTGAATTCATTAAAAGGTTTTCTCTCCCAGCCTTGCCCTGCGCTGCATTTCTCAGCTGGGTGAGTCATTAAACACCCTGTTCAGGTGCCTTCCCCTCCTCTCCAGCCTGCTTTTGGTACCTCATTTCGTTGTGCTGCTTTTTCTGATCATATCAAACCCCTTAATGTTTATTAATGTCGCCCTCTGCATCCTATTGAGAATGTGCTATTGTTTCCCAGGTTCTGCTTCAGCACCAATCTCTCAAAGCAGCCAAGCCAGGAGCCACGGGGGACCCCAATATCACCCAGAGCTTTGTCATAGGTGACAATTTTCTTCTCTGCCATTTGTTATGGCACATCTGGGGACATCAGTAATAAGCCACAAGGGCTGGATTGCCCAAGGAGCCGAGCCCCCGGAATATCAAGTGGAGGATTTGCTTCAGGCAGGGTGTGAGAGCTTTGATGTGACAACTGGGGACAGTCCTGAGGCTGCTCAGCACCTTCAGGGCAGGGCTGCAGGGCCCTCACCACAGAAATGAGTGTCTCTGCTTAATTCAATATCATCTGAGTCAGGGGTACTTTGCAGTGGATCCCCCAGACTTTACCAAGTGCTCTGAGTGCCATTTAATGAGAGTTAGACTGAAGACATCACTGATGACCCCAGTGTTGCTGATTTGCCTCTGTTTCCCTGCTGCTCCAGCCGTGCTGGTCACTCTGTGTCACACCAAGGACCAAACCCAGCCAGGTGACAAATGCAAAGGGCTGGGTGCTCACCAGCAGCAGCAGCAGCAGCAGCAAAGGGCATGGAGCAGGACTGGTGTGCACTGGGAGGAATTCCTGAAGGCAGCTCTGGCAGGTGCAGCCCCACAGCAGGCTGCTGACCACAGGAGAACACGTACTGGGATCTCAAAATAAATCCATGTAATGCACTACCCTGAAATTAATAGGCTCTTGTATGCCAGGGCTGTAAAGACAGGCCTCTGTATAAGGTCTGGCTTTTTTTGAATTAGACTCCTGTGCTTAAATAAATTAAGCGAGTTGTCTGTATATTAAATGATTTAATGCCTTCTTCGGTTTTGCAGAGGAATCCTAATGAAAATACTCTTCAATATAAAATGCTGAATAAATTAAAGGGTGAAGTATTTAAATAAATGGTGTGTTGTTACTGTGAACCACATTAAATTAGTGTTTGCCTCTATGGTAATGATGCTGCCCTGGCTTTAAAAGACTTTCTGCTGGTTCAGGCTTTTTTTCTGACAAAATGTGTTGTGCTTAAGATGTTCAGTTCAAAAGGATCTGCACTGTTCTTGGGCCAAAACCTGATATCAGTGAAAGTCTTATTGGCTGGCTAACAAGGAACTGGATTAAATGGCATTAGGAGCAAAGGGCTTTGGCAGGCTGAATTGAAACTACTGAAGAAGTTTCTGGGTGATGGCCTCTGCCCTGAGCAGGAGGCACAAAGGGGTGTGTGTGGGGAGGGGGTTTAGTGACTGTGGTAGGACATGTCCTGCAGTGCTGCCCCCTCCCCACTCACCGATAATCTGGATTATCAGCTCTGGTGACAGCAGCAGAGAGGTGGCAGGTGCTGGGGACAGCAGCAATGGCTTGGATCATGCCAAAGGTAAATCCAGCACAGCTCAGGACCCACAGATGTGGTCCCAGATGCTCCTTGGTGTGGGCAGAAGGGAAGAGGCAAGGTTCCAGCGTCCCAATTTACACTTGGATTGATTCTGCAATTGAAGAACCCCACTGATATCATGAATAAGCTGTGGAGGGCCTTAAAAGTCTTTCTTTGCTGATCTCATTACAAGATAAGATAGCAAAGGACCTCTCTTTTCTCTCCTTTCTATAAGGTACAGACCTGCTTTTAAAGGTAAAGACCTCACCAGAAGATAAAGTCCCATATATAGAAATCAATTATGAAACAACTTTAGTTGTCCAGTTTTTGGATATCAGCTCTTATCTAATCACTTCTACTAATCACAGTATTTCTTTGGAAGGAAAACTGTTTGTGTGACACTGTTTTCTGAGCTTAAAACACAGATACAATGGCCTAGTATCCAAAGGAAAAAAATATTATATATGTATATACATTTATACCTGTTTGGTCCCCAAGTACATCTGGATGCACAGCAAGACATCAGCTGGATCTTTCAGACAGTCCCAGGAGGAGTCCATGTGTGGCTCCTGGAGTTTCCTCACTGAGGGATCTGTAGCTGGGACTTCTGCTGAATATTTTCCATGGAAGGGGAAATTTCAGCAGCTTCCAAACCAGAGAGCAGGGACGTGATGGAGCTCCTGCTGCAAGTCCCCAAGATTGCAGCACTCTCTCATTCTCTGTTGTCCTGAGTCTGTTTCATAGGTCTGTTATGAAACTGCACCTTTTCCATTCACAATTTTAGCAACTCTTAAGGAACAGGGATGTGCCATTTCCCTAAAAGTCCATCAAGCTATGGCAGCAGATGGGGATCAGCAGGATTTTGCTGAACCACTGGAATGCACGTTCTTCATGTACTTTGAGCTTTGAGCTGCTCTCTTTGGCACTGCATTTGGCACTGCATTTTGGGTTTTTTTAATAGCAGGGGGATTGCTGGGCTTGTTTTATGGGGTTTTAGAGGACTTTTCCAGCTTCTGCACTGGCAAAGATGAAGCATCAATAGCACTGAGGTGTCTGCATGAGTGCCCACCAAGGCCAGATCAATAACTCTGGGAAAAGGGAATGGTTCCACTCAGTGCTTGAGTGCTTGATGATGGCTTAAATACTCCTTATTAGGAAGATTAAAACCCCTAAAAAGGCCCATCCCATTCATGCAGTGTGAGTGCGTTGTTTCACAGTGATTTTTGGTGGATCCAGGATATGGCTTAAAAAAAAAAAGAAGGAGAAAAGCCAGCATGAGTTTGAAATGGCCAGTGATGATGAAACCATCTGTTGGGAAGTTGTTCTGGTGTTATTTCTCCCAAACATAAAGCACACCCTTCCCAGATGGAATTTAACAGCGTCAGCTTCCAGTCACCAGCTCTTTTTATCGCTCTGTCTGTTAGATTGAAGGGCTCTCCCTCTCTGCATCCCTGTACCCTGCCTGAATACATCTGGGTTGTCATTAAGCCATCTCTTCACCTTCCCTTTGTTAAGCTAAGCACATTGGGGTCCTTGAGGCTGTCACTATAAGGCATGTTTTGTGACGCCTCAGTCATTCCCGTGTGCCCTCTCCCGTTCATCACCATCCTTCTGGAGTCGCAGGCACCACAAATAGCTGCACTGTCCCATTAGGTGTTGCACCAGAGATATTTCACTCCACTGTTTTATCAAGTTTCCAGCGCTGTGTGGGAGGATCTCAGCTCCCTGCAGTGAAATCCTGGCTCCTGGAAGCGTGGCTTTGTGTTAAACCAGCTGGAGTTCACTTCCCTCTGGTTCAGGAGCAGCTCTGAGGCACAGACCCATCCACATTCCAGCCGTGGGCTGACTCCAAATCTCATCAGCAAACTTTGACTGTAATGAGTTTTGATTTTCTACCGTTTGCTAGAAGTGATGAACAGAAAGGAGGCTGCTTGGGATGCTCCTCAGATATGTCTAAACCTATCACCAGGGTCCTCATCCGTTTAGCACGGGCTGTGTTGATTTTACATTGTTTTAGCTTCCTAATAAATGAGACAACATTAAGTTAAATGCCTCGCTGAAGTCAAACGTAACAGTGTTGATGAAATGTACTAAATCAATCAAATCTATAATCACATTCTTGAAAAATTATATCAATTTCATTTAATAAGATCTATTTTCCATTAACTCATGTTGATTGTAATTAGTTATTCTCCTTAAATTGTTATTAATCAAGTCCCTTATCAGCTCTTCCATTATTTTTTTTTTCCCCACAAAATCAACATCAAACAATCAGATTTATAATTACGCAAGTCATCCTCCTCATCGACATTTATTCCTTGGCTCAAAGTCAACACCGCTTCAGTCTTCTGGAAAACTCTGTGCCAGCCTGGGGCGCTCCTGGGACAGATTTTAAAACTCTCAGGCACTGAATATTGGGAGCTGCTGATCAAAAAAAAAAAATCCTCTAGCTGTAGTAGCAGCTGTTTAACATCCTGAGTTGGAGCAGAAGATATTCCACATCATCATATTACATGGCTATTTCACTCAGCTTTTTTTTTCCCCCAAAATAGTGAAATTAAATATTTAGTGTCTGCCTTTTATGTATTCTTTTTTTAATGTCTGCTATTCTGTCTAGACAACTACTTTGAGTCTCTTATATCTAAAGAGCACATCCCTGTTGCCCTCAGCTCTGCTAGCCGCAGGTTTCACCTGACAGCCTTCTGCTTGGGGCTGATTTATGTTCATTATTATTTACTTTCCCTTCCTTCTTTCTGGGAGTTTACCTACTTTCACTGTCCTTTGAGCTTCATTTTTCAGCCAGAATAACCTTCTCTTTCCCAACCCTGAGGTTTGACTAGATTTCCTAGAAGCCAGAGCTTCTTTAAACAAGGAGTTGCCCCAAAATACCACTCACATTTTCTGTTTAAAATCCTCCAGGTGACCTGGCTCACAACACTGAAAAGCAGAGGGACCCACTGTCAGCTCAGGCTTTCCTGTCTGTGCCCAGCATGTACGATTGAAACAGGGTCACCTCTGTGCTGGCTGGAGCCAGTTGTGGGGTTTGTAAGCAATCCTGAAGCTGTCAGGATGATCCTGTTGAGGATCCTCCTGGTTTGGGTTAGGAAAATCTCTTCCAGGACATTCAGAAAATCCCAAAGCAGCCCTGTGACCTCTGCAGCTCACATCATTTGAGTTGAAGTTCCCCAGCACAGCACAGGGAAATTTTCTTAAATATTACAGATATGTGACTAAGAAGTGAGTAATCCCTGTTTTCTAGTGAGAGTTAGTGGTCTGGAGAAACTCCTTATTTTGGTTTTTATTTGTATTTGAGGTCACTTTCTCTTCAGTTTCTTGTGGTGCTTGGAATGCAGCAATGTCAATTCTGATATTGATTAACCCTCCTGTGCCTTCTTCGCCCACTCAATTCTTTCTAAATAGGTTAAAACTATTGATTTTAATATTCCAGGCACATGGATTTTCTCCCCAAGTTTAAGTCATACTCTCCAGAAAGAATCTGTACTTATAAATTAGTTGTTCCCAGTTTTCCATATTGCTCAGACTCTGCTGTACAGCCAATTAATGTTCCTCTCCTCCCTTCTGATGGTGTGTTCATCAGCTCTTTTCCCCACAGCTTCATTTCTTACTTGGACAAGCGGTAGGAATGGATGCTGGAACATTTCTGTGCTTCTTCACACTCCCCAGTGCCTCTTCCTGCTCATCCACTGCAAGTTCCCTCCTTCCAGAAGGGTCACCAGCCCAAGCTGCTGTCTCAACAGAGGGCAAAACCTCGGCCCAGCCCCTGCCAGTCCCAGCACAGGCTCCCCATGGCAGTGGATGCAGGGTGACTCAAGGAACAATCTGTCACCAGTCTGCTCTGACAGGCTCCAAACTCACAGCTGCTCCTCGCAGCCACTTCCCATGTTCAGCTCCAGCTGCTGCCACCTTTCCCCAGGCCCACAGAAGTGCTTTTACTTGGCTTCCATGGAAAGATCACATTTGGGGGAGAATCTCACTTGCCTTTTGGTCCCCAGAGGATTTCCAGAGGTTTTGTTGATGTCAAGCCAGGACAGAGGAAGAGTTTTGCTTGGGGCACTGCACATGTGGCTGGAGATCTGAAGGTTTCCTCTCACCTCCTCATCTTCTGCCTTTGGCCTGTGCTCCAAGGTTGTGTTGGCTTGAACCCAGCTCAGGACAAGCTGTGTTGACCCCATAGGACAGAATGCCAGAATCACAGAGCCACAGACTCATAGGATCAGAATTGTTCATGTTGGAAATAACCAACCCACAGCAGCTGTCTAGATTTGGCCATAGCCAGGCTCTGTGCCTGAAGATGTGCCTATTCCCAATAGCCCCTTCATCTTCTTTAATCCATCAGAGTGTTTAGGGCCAAATCTGTGAGTAGAGAGGTGATGAAGCACAGGAGAAGAGTGCACAAAGTCTGTAAAATAAAAAAAGCTACAAAAAGCCTCTTGCTGGCTCTGAACTTCATATCTTTCCTTTGGGGAGATGTCTTTTTATCTCCTTCTGGATACTCACCTCCGTTTTCTGGGATGCCTCTGCTGTGGGTTTATGGTTACATTTCCATCCTTTACACTACATTTCCATCCCTTTCACTGCCTTTTAAACAATTTTGTTGCTACCTTTTAAAATTCAGAACATGGAGAGCAGTATGGGAATGGGAAAGGGAGAAATTGTCTGCAGTAGAGGTCATGCCTGCTCCAGGACAAACATCATCCCAAACCCCTCATGGTGGTTTCCTCCTGTTTGAGCCCAGGAAAGATGGAGCCAGGAGCTTCACTGGGACAAACTGGGACCCCCTGCCTCTTGCAAAAAAAACCCTGGGGGCTCTTCTGGGTAAAAGCCTGAATTGCTTGTTTCCTTAATGCAATTGGCACTCTGGTCCATTATGAATTCCATTTATAAATTGTAGCTTCCACTTTTTTCCTTCCTTTTTTTTTTTTTTTTATTAAAACTCTAAATTTCATTAGTTTGCACTTACAAAAATAAGCCTGGCATCAACTAGTGAGCTCTCCTGAGATTGTGTCATCAATTTACCCTGCCACTGATGCAGCCCCGTGTCACGCCTGGCACGGTGACAGCACCCAGCTCTAATCCTGCTGCTGCCTGAGTCACCTGCCCTGCCTGGGAGCACAGAGGCACTTACATGGACTTTTCTGATTAGGAACTTTGGTTTCAAGGGGAAAAAAAAAAAAAAAAAAAGAAAGAAAAAAGAAAAAAAGGGAAGTTGATTGTAAATTTAATTCCTGCATCGTAGTCATTTCTGCACCACGGGTCATTAAGCACACATTAGTACTGCCACCCATTTTTCATAGGAGCTGCACCAGAGAGGCAGAGCGTGGCTGCTGCATCCTGGAACATCCTGCCTGCAGCCCATGGGCTCCTCAGGGTGGTGGGGGGCACCCATAGCCTGGATTTTTACCTGGCAAATCCCAGAGGAGAGCCAGAATGGTGGCAACCCTGAGTGCAAGCGTGACTGATAAATATTCTGGCAGTGGTGACTTCTCCGTATCTTACATTAAAACACCTCCTTGTCTTATAAAATATCAGCCCCAATTCTTCTCCTTTCCCAATCTCCTGTTCATTTTTAACCCTTCCAGCTAGGGAAGGTCAAACAGTTCCAAGCTTCAGGCATGTGGTCAAGGATTTTCCCAGCCCTAACAGAACCAGCACTATTTGTTGCCTGCCTGGAGTGAGTTTTTTATTTTAATAAAAAAGTTCCTTGTTCCCAGCAATGTGAAAGATAAATCTGTGAGCATGTGAAAGACCTGAACCCAGACATGCTCAGCACTGGCCAGAGCTGCCTGAACACTGCCCATGTCAGTCTGTCCAGGCTCGACAGACAGCCTGAGGAAGCTGGCTCCTTTAATAGGCTCCAGGGGTTTATTTATAGCCCCTTGGAATAAGTGCAGCTGATACTTAAGATCAGCAGAATTAATGACAGCGAGCTGGCAAAAGGCCAGGTCTGCAAATAGTGCCACTAAAAGTCTTCTCCACCATAAAATTTGTTTAATGTAAGAAATCATATCGTGCAGGGTTTTGTCTGCCATTTTTATAATTAGCAGGAGAAATCTCCAGTCTGCCTCTGAGAGCAGCCAGTGCTTTATGGGCTGGCTTTTGGTGCTGGTTTGGAATTTTATGTCCATGTTTGGAGGGACTCCTTGTGCTCTGTGTCCCATGGGAAGGGGCCCTTGCCCACCGTGGGTCTTCTCTCACTTCTCCAGAGATGTGGGGAACAGAGGAAAGAATCAGGACCTGTGCCAGGTCCATGTGGCAGCTGATCACAGAGGAGGATCACACCCTGCACGTGTCAAACCTCAGGATCAAATCCTTGCCCAAGGAGCTGCCAGCCAGTGCAGTGACATTCCTTTGAGATTTCACCAAAAATTCATCAGACTATCCAGAAAAGCAGCTGTGGGCTGGACAGACCAGAGTGGGGTGGTTTGTGACCTGTAGAAAGGCAAAATGCATTGAAAGCACCCACTTTGGTCTCACTTTGTCCATGTTTGATAAGTTTGTGCTACTTTTCTCTCAAAAGCCATATCAAACTTTTGCAAGTATTCCCACTTTTTACAACCCTCTTGATCATACACAAAATCCCCAGCAAATTACCTTGAAATGAGTTATTCTATTCCCTTTTTTTTTTTTCTCCTCCTCCCTCTAATGGAACAGAAATGAGCTTGGGTGGTTTTGCTCACTAACCACAACAAATGACTCTAATAACACATGCAGCAGTGTTCCTGCTGTAGGGGCTGGCATTGTCCCTGCCAGCACATTCCTGGGAACAGCCTCTGCAGGTGAGCACCTGTCCTGGGGTGCAGAGGGACCCCAGCTGTGCTTGGGGAAGAAGGGAGACCTGTTCACCCCAACCCACAGCCCACTCTGCTTCACAAAATGCTGATCTGGGGCTCTCATAGAGGTTTTCCGTACGTGGGGGAGCAGTGCCTTGAAAAAAAGTTGGTTTTAGGATAATAAAAAGCAAGGGAAATGCTAGCCAAAATGAAAAGACTGGAAATGCCATGAAGTTTTTGAATTTAGCTGTACACCTGTGATGTAGGTGCAGTGCAATGGCAAACAGATCACCTGCTCTCTCTTCACTGTGGTCACTCATCCAGCACCCACCAGCAGCAGCAGGGATGGGAAAGAGGCTCTTGCCCATCTCATTTTCTGAAGGGTCTCCTCCAGATGTGCCCTCTGATCCAGCTCTGGATCAGCCATCACCTCTCACTGTGCAGGAGATGGGCTGTGAGACAGCCTGGAGAAGGTGGGGCTGTTCTGAGCATCTTTATGGGAACACCTTCTGTGCTGTTTGCACTGTAACATCACCTGGACATCCTGCCCTGCACAGATTTTGGTCCAGCTCCCTCCCAGGACAAAGGTTAACCCCAGCCTGCTCCATGATTTAGGTTACCTGTTTCTGTAATGGATTGAGCATTTCCCTGCCTGGTATTTATAGGCACACTCAGGATCCCAGATAAAATGCTGTATCTTTAGTTAGAGATGCAAGAGATGATTAGTGCCCTTTCCATGAGATATCTTTTAAAGTCAAAGTACTTCAGGGGTGCCTTAATGCCCTGCTGACCTGGGACCTACATTTGGAGGAAGCTTTAAAACTAAAATAGCCAGAGAAAGGAAAATAATTGGGTGGATTGAGCTGAAAAAGGTGTTAGGTATAGCTGTTCACTCTGTCTTTTTTTAATTTTTAGGCTTTTCCTATCATATTTTTTCCTCCAGGAGGATGAAAAATTGAAAGAGTCGGGCACACAGTGCCTCCTGTTCAGATACAGGCTACAAGTGCACACGTGAGCATTTATTTAGTGGAAGGAGGATAACTCCATCACACAGAGAGCTGGAAGTGTCTCCTGCAATTCCTTCTGCACATTCAGGACTCAGGAAGTCACAGGGGGAGCTGCCAGCACTGAGGGGGCTCAAACACAGTGAAAATGAAGCCCTTACAGGACCCCTCATGTCCTATTTCCAGGTAACCACCGGGTGCCAAGGGGCACCTTGTTGGCTGTACACATTTTTAGAGCTGAATTTCAAACTTTCTGACTCTTAGGGGTCCCAGGAGGCTCCATTGTGCTGCGTGGTGGAGGGGGAATGACCTTGGGAGAGGTTTCTGTGGCAGGATCCATGGATTCTGTGCTCTCTGGGATGCTCAGCCCCCTGCTCCACGTGGTGCAGGGCACAGCTGGGGAATCTCCTTTGGGAGAGGCTGATGCTGCTCAGGTGCAGCCACTCTGGGGAGTGCAGCAATGCTGAGGCACATCTGAGTGGGGACAGGGACACTTGGTGATGTCCTGGGACACCTTCCTGGCAGCCCCAGGTGAGGGGGGTCTGGGGTGGTGTGGGCAGGCAGGCAGGCAGGCTGGCTGCTGTGTTTTGAGCCTGCAAAAAGGTCTTTTAAAATTTTAAAATCCTCCAAGAGACCTGACCCTGAGCAACCACCGTGCAGCAGCTCCAGCAACCCTAATTTCAGCACTGTGAGTCTTTCTCCTGCTCTCACATAATGCTACAAATCCAGAGGCTTTTCACAAAAGATGCATCAATTCAAGTGAGCTCCCTGTAGAGTTCTCATCCATAATCCAAATCCAGGGATCAGGAGTTGCTCTTCCCACCCTGTGTACCCTGTGGTGATGCAAACCCACCCACAATCACTCTGGATGGGACAAGGAGATCCCAAAAATTATTTCAGGACTTTTTCTGTGTGCAGTGACCCCGAAGCCAAGGAGGGAGATGTCCCCTGTCCCTGGGGGTGTCCTGAGCACCCAGCAGGGATCTCTTGGTTGGTACTTGCAGACTCACAGGGTGGTTTCAGTGCCTGGGAGTTGTGCTGATGTATAAAAATTGAAACTATTTAATGCAGGACAGTCCAATGGAGCTGCTCCTGGATCACAGGGCCCGATCCCTTCACAAACTCCAGTGCATCCCTTGTCCTGTGCAAGGCACCAGTGCAGCCTGAGCACGAGTGATAAACATTCACACAGGAATTACACATTTGCAGATCAAAAGTAATTTTGCTACAAAATCTACAATTCCAGGCAGTGAAAGCCCTGATCAGAGCATGCTGTGCTTTGCTTGCAGCCACGAGCAGAGGAGGGCATTTCACCTTGTAAAGCTGCATGTTTCAAAATAACCTGGATTTTTATGTCCCAAATTACTAATTGCAAATTATTCACCTAGTTCTCATAGAATGTCCTGTTTTTTGCTGAACTAAACCCAACTGTATAATACCCTGTTAGCCTACTGGGCTTATATCCAGAGCTCAAAGCTGCTACACTTCCTTGTCTCTCTTTTCTCTCTCATTTATTTTCCAAATGATAAATAACAACAGCAACAAAAAAAAAAATCAGAATAAGACAGAAGTTTTTTTTTTTTAGTGCATGGTTTGTTGGGGCATGGGGAGAAGTCTGGAGAACCTGAACTATTATCAAGAATGTCACTCAAATTACAATATCATTGTTTGAAAAAAAAAATTCTGGCAGCTAATTCTGATTGCAGTGCACATTTCTGTGCCTGTGACAAATGATTTCTAAAGTTAGACTCAAGGACACCAAGCTTCCAAGAGGTCACTCATCTCTGGTGTTTATTTTATTTGCCATGCCCAAAGAATTTTTAAAATAGTTAAATTAAGAAGAAGGAAAAAAAAAAGGGGGGTGGGGGGAAGGAAAGCCATGATGATCTGAAAAAGATTGAAGTATTTTGTTTTAAAAGGAGTGATGCTCAGAGCCATAAAGTATGAAATACAGGAGGGGAAGCAGATTTGGGGCTAACCTGTGATATCACATTAGACTTTAAAGCTGTTCCAACAGACTAAGCATTTGAGAAAGAATCGGAGCTGTTGGTGATAAGTTGCTCCTCTTATCGGCAAACTGTCATCTGTCTTGAGTGAGAACATTTTGTCCACCCTACCAAAACAAGTCAGAAAAATTGGATAAAAACAAAAATATAAATCAGAAGGGTAGCTGGGAGCAGAACTGAAACGATGGCAATTTCCTGGCAGGGATCGCTGTACAGCTAAATGTCAGATGTGGCAGAAAGAATTATATTTTCAACTTGAGGTCAGGAATTATGTGTGAGCATGTGGTGGCCTGAGCCCAGCCAGCAGAGCCACTGGGGGCCCCGAGTGGCCTCTGGTGACAGCCCTGGTGTCCCCAGGGCAGCAGTGCCTGGCTTGTCCCGGCTGCATCACCCTGGAGTGCCACAGCTCTGCCCCTTCTCATCCTGGGATGCTCTGCTGCCTCCCAGCCCAGCTCCAGTGCATGATTTCAGCAAGGGCTGCATTGCTGCATCACCCAGAGTGCCACAGCTCTGCCCCTTCCCATCCCTGGGATGCTCTGCTGCCTCCCAGCCCAGCTCCAGTGCATGATTTCAGCAAGGGCTGCATTGCTGCAGCAGCCCCTTCCCGAGCAGCAGCAGCCCTTGGTGCCTGCACGTGCTGAGGGTCCCTGGGCAATCTTTGCAGCTGCAGTTCAATGTTTCCAGAGCCATCCTGCCCCGTGCCTGGCTTCCCACAGGCACTTCTCCATGGCAAAAGTGCTTGCAGATAACAAGAAATTAAGTGCTTCTCAGGCTCTTTCTAGATTCTTTCTTTTCAATTTAATATTTAATTTAAATCTTAATTTGCCTTTTAAACCATAATTCCATTGAATTTGAGAAGCACACCTGGAGCTCCGGTGTCAGGTGGGGAATGGAGGTGCAGGATCTCCCAGGGGGTGCTCAGGTGTGCAGGGTCCTGGGGCCCAGCTGCACCCCAAGTGCAGCCACTGCCCTTCATCTGCTCCAATCCTCAGGGCAGAGAACAGCTTTATCCCTGTCCCAGGCTGCACAAGCCTTTGACATTGTCACATCTTCACCAGCCACCATCTGAGGGACCACACGCCTCATTTCCCCCCAGCAGCTCTCTTTTCCCATTTGGTGATTTTGTAAAAGCACCAAACCTTCCCTCATTGTGCCTCCACTTCCAAATTGTGTGCCTTGTGAGAGCACAGCAGCTACGGTGCATTTAAATAGCTGATTTTTCAGGATCTGATTCAGGTCCTGCCTCCAGTGATATCAGTTTGGCTGCTGCAATGGGAACACTGTGTTAAATGTGTTCCTGCACCCTCTCCTCTGGGTCTCCTGCAGGTAAACCCTGCTCAGGTCAGGGGGGAACATGAGGATAGAACCCCTTCCTTGGCATAGATCACCACCTGGCTGCCCTCCCCTGCTCAGAGACATTTAGCAGCACCCAGCACTCTGAGTGCTGGTGTCCTGGGGCTGAGGGGACAGTGTGCAGGAGGTCACGAGTGCATGGGTGCCCCTGGAGCACGGAAAAATCTCTGGGCCCATGGGCAGGGTGTCACAGCATCACCTTGGCATTTGAGCTGGAGGTGTCGGTGACACCCTGGGATGAGCCCTGCTCCTGCCCTGGGCAGGGGATTGGCGCCCCAGGAGGGCAGGCATTGCTCCATGCTCAGGCCATGCACCAAATTTAGGCGCAGAAGGATGGAGGGGAGCCAAGGTGCTGCCTGCCAGCCCCTCCTGCACTGCACCTGATGCTCCCAAGTGTTTTTCTCCTTCACTTCAACACATTTAACACAGTGTTCCCATTGCAGCAGCCAAACTGATATCACTGGAGGCAGGACCTGAATCAGATCCTGAAAAATCAGCTATTTAAATGCACCGTAGCTGCTGTGCTCTCACAAGGCACACAATTTGGAAGTGGAGGCACAATGAGGGAAGGTTTGGTGCTTTTACAAAATCACCAAATGGGAAAAGAGAGCTGCTGGGGGGAAATGAGGCGTGTGGTCCCTCAGATGGTGGCTGGTGAAGACGTGACAATGTCAAAGGCTTGTGCAGCCTGGGACAGGGATAAAGCTGTTCTCTGCCCTGAGGAATGGAGCAGATGAAGGGCAGTGACTGGAAAACCCCCCAAAACCTTTTGGGGCAGGTCCCTGGGTACTGCTCCCTGCCCAGACTGTCCCAAGGTCACTGCACCCCTGTAGCAGCAAATCCCTTCCCCAGCCCCTGGTGCTGCAGGAGTGCAGTGTCCAACACCACAGCATTGTTGGGCCTGTGCTGTGGTCAGCTTCTCTGCTGTGATTTGGTTTTTAATTATATTTTTTATTATTATTTTTGCAACATTTTGGTTTCAGGACACTGCAAGTCCTCCTGTAAATCAGCATGAATGAGCTGAGCTTTTGCTTCAACCCAGCTGGGAGCAAAACACCCTGAGAAGGAATGCTGGATTGCAGGGACTGCAGAACCCTACTGGTGACAACCAGTGCCCATCTCCCAAGGACTGAGCAGTTTGTGACAGGGGGCTGGGACAAGGGACAACTCATTCCTTGTTGGAAATATCCCAGCAAGGACATCAGAGCTGCCTCAAGGCAGAAGCTGAGGAGAGGCTGGTGCAAGCTCCCCTCCTGAGAGCACCATTAGTGCACATTTTGTTGCAAGAGGAGGGTGACCCAGGCAAGGGTTAATGGAGGCTGTGCTGTGCACCTGGCACACGTTCACTGCCTCTGCAGCACCCTGGGTGCATATTTATCTATATATATCTTATAGAGATAGTTATTTATCTATGGCATGCGGGCTGGGGAGCAGACAGGCTCTCCTCTCAGCGTGGCAGGGTGTGGAATGCCACACGAATTCTCTCTATCATTGCTCTGGATATCCTGGCAAGCCCAGGGGAGCCTGCAGTTGATCAGCTCTGTATCACTATGTGCCACTGAGGGAGATCTCTGCAGGGTTTTGGGACACCCTGGAGCAGCCATCACCCACACAGACACACCTTCCCCAGCACCCCAGGTACAGCAGAACACTCAGCACCTCCTGGGCTTCACCTGCTGGCTCCTGGGTTTGCTGATGAGACCTTTCTGTTCTGTTTAGAAGAGCTCTATTGGCTTTTTCTTTTTGAATTGTAATGCCCCAGCATCACTGTTTGTAAGAAGGAGCTGGAGGATCAGCCAGGTCACAGCCATCAGAGACACAGGGCTGAACTTCTGCTTTGGCAGCTTTTGGCTGTGTTGTTTGTTTGCTTGCATGGATTATCATCTTCCCTGCCTCTATCATACCACTGACATTAATTCAAAGCAAGCAGGGCCCAGATTTCTGAAGAGGTTTCCCTAAGGGAATGTCAATTACCTTTCCCTTCCAGCACCACAAATGTCCTCTGGCACTTAAAAAATCACAGCTTTATTGTGAGAAATGCAGCCACTTGCTCTAATTATTCATGCTGCACTCTAAGGCAAGCAAAAAGGTAATTAAAGTATTTAGTAGGTAAACTTGGAAAGGCAAGGGGTTGGAGAAGCACAACCCCAAACAAAAACAGTCTATGCAATGGTTTGTGTACGAAGGAGTGGAAGAGCGTTGTAGACTAACTTTGGATGTCTCATTTTGGGTAGAATTTCCACTGGAGGCAGCTTGTATTGCTTTGCTGCTGGGAATCTGGTTAGACAAAATGCTGCTGGAACTGGGTGGGTATTTCTGCCCCTGCCCAGCACATTTGAGGCCACTGAGACCCCTGTGCTTCCCTGTCCTGGGGAATGTGACAGCCCCGCCTTTGGAAGGAGAAATTCAAGAGCCTTTGAGTCCTGAAGAGGATGGAGGAGAGCCTTCCTTCCCCTGATCTGACATCACCACAGGGACCAAGGGGTCCTCCTGGTGCTGGAAACTCAGGGAATTCCTCGGGGAGGAGCTGTCCTACTCTGCCCTTGGGGGTATGTTCTGTTCTCAGCACTTGTTCTCCAAGTGCTTCATCTCACTCCATCCCCACCCTTCCTTTCCCCAGATTTTTCTTCGTGGGCTGCCTGGCTCCTTCCACATTTGGATGCCAGTCTGTCCCTGCTCATTGTTATTCTCCACCCATCCCCTTAGCTCAGCCTAGTTTCAAACTGCTTTGTCAAGGTGCCAGGATCCCCTGGTGGAGGTGAAGGTTGGCACATCAATGCCACAGATGCATCCCAGAGGATGAGCATCTCTGCACATCTTGTGCCTGGAGAGAGGGGCCAGGGGCTCAGAGGTGCTGAGGACCCTCCCTGCAGCAGCACTTCCAGATTTGCAGCCCTGCCTCAGCTGCCAGCTTTACTCCAGCCCTTGGCTTTCCCCTGGGCTCACCAGCCCAGCTAGGAGTGCTGTAGTGTTTGGGAACCAGCAGCCTTAATTATCCTTTAAACCTCATTATGCTCCTTCCTATGATCTCCTCTTTGTTCTTCCTTCCAACCCTCTGTGTCTGCAGGCAGTGGAGAGCTCTGCCTCTCTTTGCAGCTCCTCACAGCACCACCACGTTCCCAGACAATGTGCACGTGGAATTTTCATCTACATCGCCCCAAAAGCAGTGACAAAATCCAAGATTCATCATCATGAATCACAACTGGACCACAGGCAGTGGCAGCAACTCAGGAAGATGCAAATGCCTTTGTGGAAATGCCAGGAACATGCCCCATTGCTGGCAAGGGCTTCCCAGGGATTTCCAGCCTCTTCCCACGGGAGAAAAAAACTGCTATCATCCCATCCCAGGGCACAGAGCCTGTCTTTGTGTTACATATTATTTGTAAGCAAAATAACCCTGTTTGTCCTAGACCAGCTCGTTCTGGAGGCTCTGAAATTAGGTGCCATTACCAGGTGTTATTACTCTGCGGGCATAAAGTTGTACCTAGCGAGCACCCAGCGAGCTGCAGACAGATGAGGAGGATAATTTGATTCCATCTTTGGAAATGTCAGACTTTATGGGTGAATAAAATACATTCCATTTTCTTCTGTTTATCAATATTGGGCGAAAACAGACTAGAAATTGCTTATAAATGCGGAGTGTTGAGAACAAGGCAATATATTTGTTACCCCTTGCAGATGCACAGCACTGCCACAGCCACTTCTGTGCTGTGTGAAAGAACCACGTAAAGCAACAAAACAAGGCACAGAAAGAGAGAGAGTAACCCTTGCTGCCTTTCCATTTACAGCTCTCACAGCACAAGCAGGTCCAGGTCCTGCAGCTGATAATCATGGTCACAAAAAATTAAATGTTCACAAAGCCACCGAAAATTCTTGGCTTTGAAGGGGAATTTGAAGAACCCTGTAAGGATATGCTCACCTGAGCTCTGAGCCAAAGGCAAAGCAGAGACCTGGGGGGGATAAATGGAGCTCTGTGCCCTGAAGAGCAGATGAGCCCATGGCCAAAGCAAGAGGGGGCAGTGGGGCTGGTCCAGGGAAACACCAGCCCAGGTTTGTTTGGTGCTTGAATTGGCCAAACCAGGTCAAACTCTGGGCACACAGAAAAGATGCAGCCCCTGAGAGCACCGTAATGGTAAAGGGAGGGGCTTCAGGAGGGAGAATAGAACAGCATTGAATGAATTTTCAGACAAATTATACCTAAAGAGGAATGAAACATTATAGTTTCAATTACCGCTGTGCCCAGCCACGCAGGTAGTAATTCAAACAAGAAACAATTGCTGGATTGTCACCCTCAAATCAGACACATACCATTTAATTCCATTTATTGAGGGTTCACTGACTGTATTTTGAATCAAATACAGCCATTAATGTGCAAAGATCTGAAAAATGCATGTGTCCCTTTTACAAATGTGACAGTGAGACTGTAATTCCTGTGAAATCTGTTTTCTTCAGGTTGGGCTGCTCCTATTGCTGTTAGTTATGCTGATATTACTTATTAAAAGTTTCACTGTGCCAAGCTAGAACTTTTTGAAATGGCTTGCACCTTTTTGTTCAGGGCACACAAAGAGTGTGGTCAAATCCAGCCTTGTATTCCATCACCCAAACTTAGCAAATTGATTCGATTGCAGAACAAGCCACTTTCATTAAAACAATTAAACCCTTACTATTATTGCCATTCCAGCACAAATATAAATCATCAGTTACGGGAACTAAAAGCTTTCAGATGGAATTGCTCTAACACCTGCCTCATGCAGTGGGCACAGGAAGGGTGACTGCTGCCTAAATAAATCCCTGTCATACCCAGAAAGGGAATATTATTGTGCTGCCCTGGTTAGCTCTGGCAGAGGAGCAGCACCTGCCTGAGGGCAGGCTGAGCAGCAGGAGCAGTGCTTGGGATGGGAAGGGCTGAGAAGAGCTGGCACCTTTGCCCAGGTGGTGTCCTGTCCCCATCAGGGCTGTCACAGGGTGCCTGTGACCCTGGCTGGGTTTTGCATCGTTCAAACCCTGCACAATGGCTGAGGTGGTGCCTCCCTCATCCGAGAAACAATTCCATGGGTGGAAGTGTCCTGTTCAGTGTGATACAGGGGAATGAGTTTGGGACAAAGCTTGGGGGTTGTCTGGAGCCCTTTTTCTTTCTGAAATAGTACCTGCACACATTCCCTGTGTCAGCACTGTCACAGAGTGTGTTGCCTGATAAAACCAGACCTTTCCATAAAACTGCACTTGCCCTTCTGCTCTGGCAGAGGATGCATCAAAGCACAGATCATTTAAATATTTCACTGGTTACTGTGTGGGTCATCAGAACTGGATATATGTAATTTCAAAGGCTTTTCTACTCCTGCTCCTCACATCATTCCAGGTCACACTTCCCTACAGGTGCTTGCTGTTGACTCAAGGACACTTCCAGGCAGCAGAATATCAATGGGGCAGGGATGGACAGGCCAGCTCATCCTGCCCATTTTAAATTGCTTAAAAAGACACAGAAGCCTTTTCTCAAAGAGAGTCTGTGGCAGGGACTGAAGTCAGTGCTCAGCATGGGGCTTAGACAAACAGAGTGGTCATTAGTGACTGTTCTCATTGTCACACCGGTGCAGACTGTTAATTCAGCACAAGAGTCATTAAAAGCAAGCCTCAGTGGAGAGAGAGGTTTTTGTAAATGCCAGATGACTTGGCAAAAAGTGAAGAAGACCCTCAACATCCTGCACTGTTCTGCTTGTAAATTCAGAACAAAAACTCCCAGGAATTTGCTGGCGACAGGATTAGGCACTAATTATTTTTTTATGCTGAAACCTGTTAAAACCCAACCCAGCTTTCCCTCACCCTGTAACCAAGATAAGCTCACTGGTCATTCCATGGATCCCTGTCTTCCAGAGGAGTGTCACTACTCCCAGAGCTCTCCCCCTGCCTTCATTTCTGGGTTGAGAGGGTGGCATCAGCCTTGCACTGATGGCACAAAGCTTGGGGATTATCCATGCACACTATCCCAGCCTGTCCCCACCCTGCTCCAGCCCCAGGGCTTTAATTGCCTGTGAGCTCACAACTGAAGAGCAGCATGCACTCTGCTGCATGGGTGTCCCTCCCTTAGAGTTCCTCCTACCAGGTGCTTTTAATTTATTTGTATTTCCAGCAGCGATAATTGAGTTATCAATTTTGTGCTCTTTTGGGCCAGAAGCAGAGATCAGAGAGCTATTTTATACACCTAATTATGGATTATTTCCCATAGCTATAAAACCACGGAGAGACAGATCCAGAAAATATGTCATGAGGTGATCTGTGTCCTCTTCATCTCTACTGGCTTCTCCCTATTGCTTCCTTAAACTCCAGGCTGAATGCCCTCCAGACAAAGCAGTTGTCAAAAGCAAGGGATACCTATTTCCCCACAGGACAAAATCTCTTCCCACCCCAGCAGAGAGCTGCTTAAAATTAAATTCAGCTTTTACTGAAATGATCTGTTTAAACCTTTAGCACCTCGTTGAGTCAGGCTGAGATTTATCCCATTTCTGTGCAATTTGGCTATAATCTGGCTCATAATGGTGACCCAGGGTCCTGCTGAGGAGTCAAGAATTTGATTTTTTTTTCCTGCTAATGGTTTTTGGGGGGGGTTGAATGGAATGATCCTTAAGGTCCCTTCCAACCCAGCCCATTCTGTGACTCTGTGAATTGGATGTGGCCCTTCACACCCCCCTTAGCTCCCCAGTCCCTTGGTCCAGGTTTTTTTGCTGCAGAGCCTCCCTCCATCCCAGGCAGGTCTGAGCTGCCTGGAGCACGCTGCAGTGCAGAGCCAGTGCTGAAGTCCAGCAGATCCTATTTTTATATTTAGGGAAAGAGACAGGAATCATCTGTGTGTCGGGATTGGGTTTCTGGTGGTGACATGAAGAGGCCATCCAAGATGTATGACCCAGCAAATGTACTGTAATGCACACATCACATTTGTTCTGCCAGTAAGTAGATATTGTCTAGGGTATATTACAGCTGTGCTTTGGTGTTTAATTTAATGTGAGTGAACTGCCTTAATTTCTCTAAATTGTAGTAATAAACATAATGCTAACAGTGATATTGCTAATAATTTATTTTGCAAGTGATTAATCAACAATGAACTATTTTAATTACCTGTTCGGAAATGCCAAATTCTAAATTAATTATGTGTCATTATATGAATTCACATGTATAAATATATGCACTTATATATGAATTCCAAGGCTAATTAAAATGAATAAACCATCAGATTTGGTGAATTCATAGAGCTGAGGGAGGATGTGCTCTCCCCTGCTCTTCTGCCTTTTTGCATTTCATCCTCAGCACAAAGAGAATCTCATTCCAGTGCTTTATGCAAGTCGTTTGCAGTCCTAAAAAAGATATTACCTGGAGAAAGTAGCAAATTCCCTGGATCCCAGCCTGCCAAGAGCAGAGTGGAGGCCAGGGGTGTGGGAAGAGGGAGCAGGGGAGGGAGGTGGGGGCTGCTGCATTTCTGTCTGTGGGAAATGCAGAGTGTGACTCTTTGGGGTGATCTCTGTGCCAGACCTTGGGAGTACCTGGAAATAAACCCCAGTGGGAACTGGAATGGGGGAGAAGGAGGTGATTCCCTGCCCTCAGTTCTTACCAACCATTTCAGAGGGGAGTCACGGAGTCACCAAACAGATTTGGGGCACAACCAAAGAGTTTTCCTTTTCACCTGGGAGGAGGCTGCATCTAGAGATGCTGCAAGGCACAAAGCTGGCAGGGTGGGGTATTTAGCAGGGGGAACACCCCCCAAAATGAGGCTGGGTAGAAAGGGGAGACCATCCCTTTGCAGCAGGGCTCAAGCCCAGAGCTCATGGCCAAGAGTGTCGCAGTCATCAGCACTGTCCCAGCTGCAGCAGAGGTCCCCAGGGGGTTGGTGGCCCCTGTGGCACAGAGGGGCAGGGGAAGGAATCTCTAATTTAGAGGTGGGAAGCAAGACAGTTCTAATGGTTTGTAGCACAGGCTTGAAAACCAGAATGATTAACGAGAGCAATGCCATGGAGGAACCAGAATCTAAGTAATGAGACCTTTATTTGATACATAATACCACTGGGACCTTCTATAAAGAGAATATCAGGAGTAGGGCTAAGTTTTGCTGGCTTGGGAATGCATCAGGAAGGGGGAGAGTATTGCTGACTCTGCAGTCAAATCCTGGGGCTGTGCACAACGGGGCTGCAGTGCTGTTCAACCTGAGCCTGAGACATGTTAATTCAGTCATATATTTTCAAATGCTGGAGAGACACCCTGATTTAGTGTGCTGTGTGGATCTGTGCAGAGTTGTGGGTTTAAAATGCAGTGTCCAGAGCCTGATTCCATCACCTCATGGCTGAACTCAAGCCGGGAGATGAAGAAGCCATTAGATACATATCGAGAACTTCCAGCCAAAAAATTACTTATGGTTTCAATTGAAGGAGAAGAAGTTGTAGAGAGTTTAGGTATGGATGTCAGAAACACAGCAGTTAACAGCAGAGATGTATGAGAGATTGGGAGGTGATAACTTAGATAAATTGGTGTCTCATCCATATTAAGGAGACAGCTCATCCTCAGTTGCTGCCGGATGACATGAACGGTGGAGCGCATATGGATACTAAAATACATTGGTCTTAAAGTTAAATCCCCAAGAACCATCAGAAATAAGTCTCAGAGGCCAAAGTGAGATTTGATGCACACTGCAAAAATATGCAGTCTGTCAGAGCATGCTGCTTTCTCCATATAACTTCCACCATTTGTGGGACAATTATAGGGAAAACAATACTGTGATCTGTAAAGCAGCTCCTGGAGTGGTTTTATTCACTAACTCAATGCTATGCATAATCATTGCCAGCAACATCTCCAGAGGTGTGTGCATAATAGAGAGACATCAAGTCAATGAGTCAAAACATCAGAAAATAAAATTCAGATGAACCTCACATTCAAAAATTATATCATCTGTCATTTAACACTGTCTGAAGACCTCCTTATTGAAATAATGCATCTAAACCAAAAGCTACCCCAGGCAGTAATGCCATACTGTGCTGCTGTGTTTGGGAGCTACCAGGAGCTGGGGTTTTCTGCACCTTGAGCTGGCTGCCAAAGGGGAGCTGGGGTTATAAAACCTGTGGGGATCTTCAAGCTGAAGCATCCAAATGACTCATAGAGGGGAAACAGAGGGCACTGGGAGGGTCTGTTCCTCTCCTGTACCCCTGTCAAAGCCTGCTAAAGTGAGGAGTGGCCCACCAACATCACCCATTTCCCTTGCTGTGTAGATGTGTACAAGGATTTTCCTTTCAACAGCCAAATTTTCCTCTGAAAGAGAGTTTGTATCCAAATGCAAACTTAATTTGCCCTGGCTGACATTACACCTCGCTGGATTAGATCCTTCATGCCTCCCATTCCAAAACACCCGTGGAGATAAGAAGTTACCCTTTTTGAAAATGCAGCCTTGGAAGACCTTTAACTCCCCTAACTAAATTCTGATGGTGCTATTTTCCCAAAGCACCATGTACAGCATTGTCTCTGCACTGCAGCTCGAAAGGAACAATTCCCTGCGGATGCAGGCTCCCTGCAGCCAGGAATATCTGCTCTGGGATGCTTTGGCAGGGGTAGCACAGCACGGGCCACAAGCTAAGGGTACACACGTGTGTAAATGAAATGTGCATGGCTGTGTCTGAGCTGCACACAGGCAGGGGCAGGCGGGAAGCACCAGTGCTGGATAATGAGCCCGAGCTGCTCCAGGGTGTGAGAATGAGCAATGAGCATCTCTGCTGGAAGCAAAATCAGGAACTTGGGTGAGCTTTGCTACTTAGACAACAAATCACTGGGTGTGCTGGAGGGTTCATTTTTCATTGGGAAACACCAGTGAAACAAGTACTTTGCTGCTTATCTCTTTATTGCTTATCAGTGCTTCTTTGCCCTTCATTTCTTGGAAAAGGCATGGTGCTTAAATGGGTTGAAGGGTGGAGGCTGTGAAAGAACTAAGCCACCTCTTTAATCCCAGGGGCTTCATCAAGGGTTCATTTTGCTCTCCGGGAAAATCTCTGTCTTCCCAGATCACTCGCCTCCCTCTCTCCACCATCCATCTAGGTTGCTTTGTCTGTATCTGAAGTCATGCTTGCCATCCTTTGAAGAGGTAGTCTCCTCTAAAAAATCAATAGTTAACATTGTCTTTAAATAGTCTGACATTTACCTTTACTGCAGTTTTCATTTCTTTCTGGGATTGCTCAGACATTTGTATTACCCGTGTACATTCCTTATTTCTCTGCCTGTAGCCACGGACCAGGAGCTTTGCAGGGATGGCAATCCTGGTGGGGTAACTCCCAGCCACAAATAAGGAGACTTTTGCAAGATAATTGAGAGGACTGGAGCTTGCTAATAGAAGCCTCTTTAATTTATGTAAGACATCAACTGAGAATAATTACAAGCAAAAGGGTATCGTAAATCCCTGAAGGAAATACATGCTGAATGCAGTTTTCCCAACAAGCAAATTTGAATGCTAGCCCAAAGGTCAAAAGAAAAGACTGCGAGCTTTAACCTCCTGAGCCATCCACCTTTCCTTTGGCTCTTGTCAGGAGCTTGTCTGGGGGTTCATGTAGAAAGCTGCCTGTTCAGAGCAGGGCCGTTTGCAATCTGGGAAAGTTAAGCAATTTAGCAGAATTATTAGGTAAGAGGCAATTCTCCACAGCCTGCAAAGCAACTGCTTGTTAAATTAGCTCACACGGGAGAATTGCACTGATGGAATGATGGTTGCAGTGTTTGCAGAGGGAAGGCTGTGCAGGCATTTCCTTTGAAATAACGCTGCTGTACTCCAGCTAAAGAATAAAAAAGGAGAGTTTGTGCACATTCCCTTGGCGGGCTCCCTGCACAAATATGCTGTGGAAGATGCCTTTGTCTTTTAAACACGTTTCTTCTACCCAGTTCCTTCTGCAACAATAATAATAAAACTAATAAAGAAGAAAAACCCCACCCCCTCAAACTATCTACTTCTAAAAATAGGGAGGGTTGCAGGAGCACTGATGCCATCATACCCCTGGAAGCAGGTGGCTCATTGCTCCCAGTCCCCTCTGGGACTTGCAAGGACACCTGGGGTTTTGCAGCCTTGCTGTCCTGGGAAGACTGTGGGAATGTGGCTTTCAGCAGCAGAAACAGAGTCCCCCAAGAAGTCAAGGAGAGGGTGGCTCACCCATGGACTCTGATCTGTCAGTCTCATTTTTATATACTCTTTGGTTATTGATTTGGTATTTTTATACCTTATATAGTGCACTTAGTACAGGAAAAAATGGATTCACCAAGTAAATGGGCTTTATTAGCAGGTCTCTGATGGAAAATTATGTCAGTTTTCCATTTAAAAGATGCATCAGATTAATTCACTCATGAATCAATCTGTCTATGCTTGAAAATCTACTCACACCCCACATTAAATCGTCCGGCTTGACACTGCAGGCTGGAGATCACAATGGAAGTTTTTAAATGATGAAAAAGTATTATTGTGAAGTTTTTAGCACTTCCAAGGCAGCAGGGAATGAAATGCTCATCCCCAAAATGAAGCGAGGATCTTACACCAGGCTTAGCTCCAGATTCCCTTGCAGATGAAGCTGCATCAGTTAAAGTCATTTGGATTTTTTCCTTTTTTCTTTCTATTCTTTGTTTTCCTGCTTCTTTCTATGACCAACGAATGTCCCAGCTAAAGGGGCTGTCCCAAGTTTTGTCCTTCACAGGCTTTTTTTTGGCTCACAGGGCCATGATCCTCACCATGGAAAGATGGATTGCACCTGTACTTTCCAGGTGATCCACAAAAGGGGGATAGAAATTAATTCCTTTCCCTGTGCTGAGCAGAAGCTGCAGGATCATTCATTATTTGTTCCTGAGTGAGTGCTGCACGGGGCCACCTCTTACTCCTGTCAGGATATCAGCTCATGGCTGGACACTGGCATATTTGGGAAACAGTTTCAAATCTCCCCCTCTCTCATTCTTTCCCCACTCCTGTCCCTCTATGCAGGATAAAGCAGAAATCATCTGTCAGGCATTGCACAAAATTATTTATAGGACGGGAGGGCAGAAAGAGCTGGAGGCAGATTTTATCAGAGATGCTAAAAGATGTGAAGTAACCGTTCCACGTGGAATTGGAAAAGAAGCCCTTGGTGTTGGGTTTCTTCAAGAGAAAGGCTGCCCATGCTCTGCCCCATCACTCAGTTACTCAGCTCCTTGCAGCCCCCCTGTAGCAGATGCTGCTCCTCCTCAGCCCCAGCTCTGTGGTGCAATCCCACCTTTCAGCCCCGGGGCTACACGAAGCATCTCCGTGTTTATTTTTGGTGTAGTAGAATTAAAGACAAGTGCTTAGAGCCAGCTCAGATCCCTGGGTGCACATCAGTTTCACAAGCATAAGGCAAGAGCAGTTGAACGTTAAAACAGGGAGTCTCTCTTGGAATCTTTCAGGTTGGAAAAGACCCCTAAGATCATCAAGTCCAACCATTAAATCCACGTCCAATCCAGACAGGCCCATTGATAAAATAATTGACATGGAGCTATTTTCTGTTGTCCCTCTGCTTGCTGAACGCCCCAAAATGAGGGATTTTATTCCTTGTGAGGGAAAGGAGGACGTATCCACACCCCAGGCTGGGTGCTACTACAGCTCAGCAGCGCTGCAGGAGCTGAGGCAATGCACGGAGGCCACGCTCCTGCTGTCTGGCCACGTCAGACACAAAGGGAAGGACGTCTGCTCCAACCTCAGCCAAAAAAAGGCTCGTGGACATGGTTCATCTCCTGGATGCAAACAGCTCAGGCTGTGCAGGCACCCTCTGGTGTGCAGCTCAGTGGAAGGGCGGTGAAGGAGCAGCCCAAACACAGGAGCTGAGGGATCCTTCCTCTGCTCTCGCTTGGGTGTGCAGGAGATCCCATCATCCAACCCTTTCTTCCTTTGGAAAACATGTGCAGCACATCCCTCTGCTTGTGTTTAATCCAAACTAATGTCCTACGGCTATGATACGCGTGATTATGGCAGTCATTTTTAATTAGGGGTTGTGTCAATGTATTGACATTTGTATCGCTTTTGGGGGAAGTAGAGGATATTTTCCTGCAGGTGAACTCCTCTCTTCATGTTTCTCTATCCCTCCAGCTGCACTGCTTGCTTATTAAAAAATGCAATGTTATTAAGCCCATTTTTTGTGCAAGTTAATTAAGCAACTTACACAACACCAAATCCAAGGAATGCAGAATTCAAATTCCCTTCATCCTATGGCAAGATTTATAATCTTATCCTGAGTGCAACATTTATCATTAACAAAAGCCCTAGCAGGATCTGGGAAACAGTGTGATGAAGAGAATGCATTCAATGTCTTGCTGGGAAGTGGAGTTAGACAGGAATGGCTCAAGCCACTCATTGCCTGCAGTGATGAACACCCTGCAGAAGATATTGTTCACACAGAAAGAAAAGGGAAGGCAGATCATTACATTTATTGGTCATTGCTTTTCAAGAGTCAATAAAGACCTACTGGAAAAGACATGGTTAGTAGCAGGAATATATCTTTTTTGTCTATCTCAAAAATACCTTTGGCTCAATGGCTTTATATAACACCAATAGAAGATCTGACTTCTGCCTGATATGTCAGGATGAATCTTCCTCCTGGATGATGGTCCTGGTGTAGATGGTGCTCACATTGTACAGTTTTTAATGTCTTTAACCATCTTTAGCTTTGTATCCTGATTGCCCCTTCAGGCTATATGTCAATGCC
The DNA here is from genome assembly GCF_051311805.1 of Agelaius phoeniceus. Taxonomy (NCBI): domain Eukaryota; kingdom Metazoa; phylum Chordata; class Aves; order Passeriformes; family Icteridae; genus Agelaius; species Agelaius phoeniceus. The sequence goes on from NC_135281.1 coordinate 11,151,887, forward strand.
ATCTGGGAGGAAAAGAAGAGACTTCTGCTCACTCGCCGCTGTAACGCAGATCTCTGGACTAAAACTGTGCTTCCATCACTTGACAAACTGTCAGCACAGAACAATTATCTGCCTGTTGGCTTGCTTGTCCTTTCTTTTCTCCCCTCTCAGAAAAAAAATATAAATAAATAAAAGAAAAACAGGTGAAGGAAAAGGATGTGCAGAAAAACACTCCATGGACAGAACCTGGCTGATCTGATCACACTGCCTGAGACACTTGAAGATCAAAGGCAGAAGTGGGTTCTCTCTTTTGCCACTTCCTCTTCCTAGGCTTGACTGGTGAATGCTCTCAGGTCTTTGGGACAGAGAACGTGCCTGTTTTTGTCTGTGTTAAGTCCTGTACAAATATGGATATTAGAGTATTAGTGTATTTAGGCTGATGTGTTCAGCAGCTCTAGATTATGAATTGCTCCTCAAAATAACGTTTGCATTCGGCGACAAAGGTCTTTATTACAGAGGAGGGTCAAGCAAAAAGGATTATTCTTGCTAATTATTTGCTGTTATTTAATATTTGCACAAAAGGTTTGCAGGACTGAGTCCTCAGGATTGCCTTGTTTGAGAAGCTAATGAGGTTTCCAGGAAACCAGCAGTGTCTGGTGAGCCATCAGAGCAGCCTCTTAGTGGATATGGGAAACAATTAGATTTGATGTAGTTAAGGATGGTTGGCTAAAGGTTTCTAATGACTTAGCCAGGACCCGATCCTGAGATTTTCAAAGTCAGTGGTAAGACTCCCACTCAGAGCTGTGCTTTATGGGAAATCAACTGAAGTAGATCCAATTTTCAGACCATGGATGGGTTCAGGATCCGGGCAGCTGCTGGCTGCAAAGGGCAGATATCAGTGAGCTCCAAACCCTGCTCAGGAAGGATTTGGGAGTGAGCAGGGTTGAAACACAAATGGTTGGGAAGGATATTTACAATGTTTTGGTCCATGCCTTATGTTTGTTCCTACACATTATCAGTCCCTAGAGAGCTCCCCTGAAGTCTACCTGCTGCATTCTCCTTGGGCCTCATATTTCCTTGACTAGACCATAATGGCTGTATTGTTATAGAAATTCCATGCTAAGTGAACTGAATTTCTCATTCCATAAAGACATAATTAGGCAATAAAAACACAGCCAGAAATCTTCAAGCATGGGTGCCTGAAGGTGGGATCCACATTTAGGCATTTAAATGCATGGCCCAACTTTTGGGATCCTTGTGTATTCATATCTTCTCTTGCTTCCAGAGAACTGGAAACTTCCCTGCTATTCAAGGTAGCTTTGGGGTACCAAACTTCTTTAAGGAAAAAAAAAAATTATTTACCTTCCCTGGTTTTATTCAAGTTGCAATGCCTCCAGCTTCCCCATTTGACATTTTTTAGTAACTTAATTATCATTACCAAGGAAGAATGTTAATAATGGTGTTGTTTAAATTGGATGCAGCTCTGGGGAACAAGAGAAAATAACCCAGATTGTGGGAGCAGGCAGGAGGAGCATGGTATTTTGGAAACCCAGGCCACAACCTGCTGGAAGCATCTGTTTCTACTCAACCTTTCCCTCTAGAGTCCTAACATCATTCACAGCCCAGACTGCCAGCAATTAGGGACTTGTGCTGAGGATTTCCCTTCCCTTGTGCTGTCATCCCAAGGATGTTCAGGAATCTCAGGACTGGCAGTGACACTGTTGAGGTGGTTTGCCTGGACAGTCATTTGTGCCTCAGCAACTGCCTTTGCTTGATGCTTCTGAGATGGGAATTAGGAATTGGGATTGAGTAGTGCACAGAAACCAGCATGGATAATTACACAGCAATTAATCATCCAGGACAGATAACGTGTCAAGAGGTGACTCAGAGTTACAGAGGTGGTGGCCACTTGGCTGTTTTGCCAAGGGCAGGGCTGTGCTGTGAGGCTTCAGCTGGGAAGCAATGAGCTTTCACTACCCACCGCTGCAGACTGCCTCCATGCTAATACAGGGATTTGTTAAAGCTGCTCCTTTTCCTCTATTTGCAGGCAAAAACGTCAACAAATGCATTTTGCATTCTCTGCAGTCTTCTATCAGGGCAGGCCAAAGCCCTTTTGGGTGCATCGTTGGGTGCTTAGAAAGATGCCGCAGTGTGAAGATAAATAAATTTAAAAAATAGAACCTATAATTTCTTTTACATGCTCCTAAGAAATCAGTTGGTGGCAAGAAGGAAAATGTGCCTGATCTGACTGAAGTATATGGGAAAAAAAAACTCATGTAGACTTCAGTAGGATATTGACATGGATGTTTAGGCACTGTTAAAGTGCAGAAAAATGAGCCAGCAGGATTGAGTTAGCACTATTTTCCTTTTAGCTGAGGAAAGGCAGTCCTGCAGTAACATTGCTCCTCATGTCTTTGCCTTTTAAATACCCAGTGACATAAATATTAGATGCATGTTAAGCCTCAGATCCATCAAACGACTCCTTATCTTGAAGCACATGAATACTCTCGGCCCTAGTAAGAACACTTAAATGGTACCTAAAGGACCAGGGATGTGAAATGAAGTAAACCTAATTTCTAGCGTGTGAAAAGAGACAAATCTCTGCACACTCCCATGCCAGGGGTTAACTTGGGCCAGGTGTTGTTAAGAAGTAAAGACATGAATAATCTCCCATCAGACTTTTGCATCCAAATGGCTCATTAAAGCTGCAATATTCATAGCTCGTGAGAGTCCTATAGATTTACGATGGCCAGGAAAGGATGACGCCCAGCTTACTTTCCCACCAATCATTATTACACGGGAAAGTGAGCGATTTTCTTTAACTCCATTAGCATAACATTAGTGCTTATAAGGACCAGGCTGGGGTAGAGACTTTACAAGTCTTTTAGGTCAACAAACTCAAAGAAGGAACTCTTTTTCAGGAGCACAGCTTAACTCCCATTAACAAAAAAAGCATTTTGTGTGAATATTTGCAGTTTGGGGCAGTGAGGAAGCAGTGGTATTCCCAACTCCTTCCCAGCTCTGGCAGCCCTGTAACAGCTAATTTCTTCACTAGAGCTGTTGAAGGAGCATCTCGGCGCGTGGTACAAAACACAAGGAGGGAACTTCAGATCAAAACCTTTATTCTTCCTTGCAGCAGATGAAACACTGAGGCACAGGGCTCCAGGGTGGGCAAACACACATGAAAATGCACAGCATTTGCAGGGGGAACACAGTGGGTTACAGCTGAGATCAATGGGGGAGGGTGATAGGGATTCTCAATCTTGAGTGGTCTCCCTTAGGCAGAATTGACTGGCAACCACATAATGACTTAGGCTCAGCCCACCAGTTTAGAGCCCGAGTGATAGATCTGTAGATGCCAATCATCATCATTTCCTTATCAGCAGTGTTCAAGTGGCCATTTGTCTTCTACCTGAGCTGCCCTGGTCAGGTTCAAGTGTTTCATCCTCCAAGGTGCGTCTGAGAGATCAATGCACAGCTACAGCTGGTTGAAGGGGACCAAATCCATTGAACAGTTGATTTGGTTCCATTTTACCAGCTTTAGCAAAGCATTTGGCCTCACGGGCTGTGGCAGCAGAGAAGAGAATTCCTCGGGGTCTTTTCTTTCCCAGCTGCCTGGACCTCTTCTGAACTTGCTGCCTGATGCCGCACTGGTTCAAATGGCTTCACTTTCAGGCAGTCAGGATTTATTTAAGCTTCTTAGAGGCTACAGCTGAAGAGTGGGTCTGAATTAAAGAGGCAGGTTGAACAGCAGTGGAATAGTCTGCAGCAGTAACCAGCAGCCTGAAGTGTTTTTAAACTTGATTTTTGGCTCTGTCTGTTTTGAGAGCCATGTTGCTATTACAGTGTGACATAAGTAAATGTTAAGCTACAGTTTTCATCCAGATGCTTTAATTATCACCTCCTGCCTCCTTTCCTTTCAGTGTTTTATGGTGTGCTGTCCTCCTCCACACCCTGTTTTGGTGTCTGAAGTGACACCTAACACGCAGCAGCACAGGTGCCGTCTGCTGCAACCAGCCCAGCCCACAGCCAAGGAACTCAGGCTGCAGAACTCTTCTCCCCTCAGGGCTCTCCTTGAAAAATAGGAGGGAAAAGGCTGGAGCACCTGAAGTCTTTTTATAGAGGTTAGCAAACTTTGCTTCCCTACTGTGAAGCCTCCTGTGTTTTCTCATCTAGCATTAAAATCAGCATTTTCAGAAGGTTTAAGGCCTGCTCAAGCAAGGGTTGTATTTTCCATCACCAGAAACCAAGAGGAAAGTGGTGGAAAGGAAACAAAAGGGAGGAATGAAAGGGAAAATAAACCCAAAACCAGCTTTTCTTTCTTGCAATCTCATAATCTAGCAATTTGTCCCCAAATGGAGGAAGCAAGTCCTTGCTACACCACTGCTGTCCAAGTTACTCCCATGATGGTTCACATCTCAGCACTGGGGTGTTGATTTCTCCTGGAGAGCCCTGCAGCATGAACACCCCACAGCTAAAAATAACCCAGTAAATCAAATTTAAAAATCACAGCAGCTCCGATCACTTCTGCAGTGGGAGCCAATAGAGTCAGGCCTTTCCTCCTTAACCCGGAGCCACGCGCAGATATTGCACATTGCCATGTGCATAACCTATTTAAAGAATTTATATGCGTCATAAGGCAAAGGTGACTTTTCCCCCCTCTCCCTCGCAGCCCACCATGCTGCAAGATGATACCAGGGAAAAGCACCTGTGCTTGGAACCTCTGCACACAGAAATATTGCAAGTGGGCCAGCATTTTATCTCCTGAAGAATTACAGGCTTCGCATTGTCACGGTAAGCACTGCAGATCGCTCAACTGCCCAAACCCGTTACTCTAAGCTGCCTATAAATAAATGGAGAGAGAGATGGAGAGAGAAAGGGAGAGAGAATAGCTTCTTAAAAAGAGCTCTACAATTAATTTAATCAAGTTATCTGTAGGTACCTTTTCAAGAGACAATCAGGCCAAGGAACTAAATGGAAACTTAGACAGTGAAGACCTGGAAGTATTAAATTCATCCTTTGGTAACTTAAGGGAAGCAAAGGGAAGTAATTATTTACTGGTGATTGGGTACAGGTGGAAATGCCATTAGCAACCAAGGCTGTACAGAGCTGAGTCCTGATGGGCAGATGGATTTTGGGATAGAGTGCATCAAACTGCCTGAGCATCACCACCTCAAACACAGTGTGCTCCCCAGGTATGTGGGCACTGTCCCAGCCCTGTTGATTTGGGGTCAGTCCTTTGAAAGTAGCACTGTGGGAGAGAAATGTGGGGTTACACTGAGCATCTTCTGCTGGGGACCAGAGCTGTCCCCACTCCCCCCTGCTTTGCTTGGGGGAGTGCCTTGGAACATATTTGAAATCAATGTGAGTCAGCGTGGATGTTCTATAACATTTTGTCTAAATTCTCTGCAGTGAGTTATGGGTAAGGTTTTCCTTTTTAGAAAATTAGGTTTTCTCTTCTGGATGCCATTAATCAAAACTAATGATGTCTCTCTGGTGGTGAGGCTTTCCCAGCAGCTGAGAAAGAGCAGCCCACATTATAAAGCTGGAGAGGGCTGCAGCCCACGGGGACTTGGTCTCTGCCAGCCCAGGCACTGCCAGGCTGGGCTCTGGGGCTGTACCAGCCACCCTAACAAGATAGATTAGAGATGTGGTCAGAGGTCTGAGCTGTGCTCAAGCCCCTGATCTCTCTAGTGAGGCTCATTTCCAAATGTCTGTGGGCCCCCTCCACTCTGAAATGGGAGGGATTCAACAGGCAAGATCTGGCAGCAGAGTTTGCCAATCCTAACAGCCAGGCAGGGATCAGTGCTGCTCTCCCTCCCTGCCTGTGCCCATGTTGCAAGTGCAGCCTGTGACAGCACCCCAAACCAGGCCCAAAACCTCAACCACCCAACACCAGCGCGGTCAGGTTTGTGTCCAAAGCTGTCAGGTCTGATCATCTCCTGAAATTGGGTCTTGCTTTGGAAAGGTGTGGAAGGAGAAGGTGCTGGTGCCTCCCTGCTCCTGGCCCTGCCATCCTGAGCTGGGCAAAGCCTTCAGGAGCTGTGGGGTGGCACTGGAGAGCCATGGGCACGAGGAGTGAGAGCCAGAGGCTAGAGGTGAATCAAAGCCAAAATAGCAGGACAAACACAAGCCTGGCTTTTCCTTCTCTGGTCGCCCTTGTGTGGTGCCTGTGCCTGGCTGCTGGCTCTGCTGTCCATGATTATATGCAGGAAAATGGACAAAAGCCCCCAGTGCTGTGGCAAGCAGGATCAGTAGTACCCAACACGAGAATCTCCTCTATTGCAGATCTTTCCACTTCAGCCTCAATATTCTAATAAAGACGTGTTATAGACAGTACAGAAAAGGCAAAGAATTTATCAGCATTTGTCGATATTCCTAATGAAGCAGAAGATTCAACATGCAATAGAATTAGCCTACAACAAACCCTTGCATGGGGCCCATCCTTCTGAGTCCAGAAATCTCCTGCCTATTCCAGTCCAATACATTTTTGAGAAATGAGCAGCCCTCCAAGCCATTATCATTATAAGCTAAAAGGCCAAATGAGACAAAGTACTGTTGCTCTTCATCTGAATAAACAAATCATTTTTAGATCAAATGCATGAACAATTTATCATTCTAAAATCCAATCAAAAGGAAAAAGACAACAATACAGAACATTGATTTCCTACAGCTTTATCTTAATGAAGTGCACATTCCCTTTGTAATTAGCTTTGGAAAGTTTTTTTTTCCCCTTTCCCAAAGCTAATGTGTTATTTGATTTCCATCCAAACATTACTAAATTGGAGGAAATTTCCTCAAAATGAAGTGGCTTTTGATAATACAGGAAAATGTCTACTCTCTCACACTGCTATTTTTCCCCCAAACAGACATACTTATACTGCAGATGATTCAACTTTATTGCATGGTGTCTTTGTGAGGATGTTTAAATCAATGCCACAGTTGCAGGATTCTGCCCAATGTGCCATTTGTAAACCAGAAAATACAAGCTCCTTTTCCTTACAGACATCAAATATTAATTGAACTTATATTATTACAGGGAAAAAGTAGACTGTGTTTTATTAACATTTCTAAAATTAAAGATGTTCAACCCAAAAAGTAGACTCCAGACAAGGCTCAAGAGCCTTCTGCTTGGATTTTATTTGACTTAATTAAAAAGCATTCAGTTCCTTTGTGCACTAAGGCAGTTGCTGACATTGCAGTAGCCACTCAGTCTTTCAAACCAAAACTATTACCTGAACTTAATAAAGTGTCTATTTAATTTATACACCCTCATGAACTCACCTGTCTCCAACAGACACAACATGGCTCTTGCTAATGAGCAGCCAAGGCAGCAACTTGACAGCAAACTCACCAGCACCCCGGGGTAACTCAACTGCCCCAAAACTTCATTTCCATCTCCTTTAATCTGCCTTCTCCACCATTACTGCTGTTATCCAATATCCCTGAGCCAGCCATCCCCCTGCATTGCTGGAAATGCTCTTTGCCAGGCCACCTCTCCCTTCTCCCCTAAATATCTCATTTAAATCTTCTCTTCTTTAAATGCTGCTGACCAGAGGACTGCTGCTTTCACCCTGCTTCAAGGAGTACTTGCTGGAATGAAATGGCTCATTTGATAGTCTGGTTTTATTTGGGTGTATTGCCCAGGTACATGGCAATATCTATGACAGGGAATAAAGTCCCAAACCCTACAGTTATCACCTTATTCCTTCATTATACAGAGCACCTAAAGTGATCTTATCTCTGCCTTAACCCAAATTTTGGTCCTGGGCCTCCTGTAAAAACAACAGTCAAGCAGGACCTGCTCTGTTCCAGCAATGCAGAGCATCATTACCTGGAGGGAGCTGGCTCCATGTGGGATCAAGAGGGTCCCTCCAAAGCTCTTTTCTCTGAGCAGGTCTCTGGGAGCTGCACCTCCTGAAACTGGCTGTGGAAATAGTTGTGGAGTTGGATTTTTTTGTTTTGCTACTCACACTCTCAAAAGAGAACAAAGCCGTTCCCTAATACAGTTTGTGCATTTTATGGACCTAACAATTAAACAGGTTTTAAAACATGTGCTGACTGCATAATCCCATACAGGGGAGTGCACTCAGCGTTTTTAAACAGCAACTGATAGGAGATACCACTTAATAGTACAAAACACCAGCAGTCCCGTTAAAATCAATAGAAAATTAGATTCTATGAAAATGCAATATGTGTCCAATTAGTTATAATTGGAGCAAATGGTGATGCAGATAAACTCCTGGAGGCAGAGGGATTTGTCTGGAACGCTCCCGCACGGCACAGGGTGGGCCCTGGCGGGCTGTGCCATGCCCTGGCCAGGAGGGATGAGCCACCTCATGCAGGAATGTTAACTCTTGTCTAATTATGGAGCTGCTCCGAGCCAGCAGGATGGCTCTGGTGCACCACTGTGCCTGGTGAAAAACAATCGGCTGTCACACGGAAACCTCCCGGCTGGACTTGACAAATTATGCCAGCAAACCTGTTTAAGAACTAAAAAATCCTTGGACACAGTGACAGGCAGAGAAAGATGATGTGTTATTTATTTATTTGCCCAGCAGAGTTTAAGAATTGTGGCTTAGTCCCACCAATGCTCACTTTTTTCCCCCTGCCTGACTGCTGTTATATCAGTTTAAACTCCTTCCCACCAATTATTTCTCAGGCTTCTTTCAACTCCTAAAAACTCAGCTGCACGGCAAAACGGGAACTAGGTTATGCAATTCTAACGCTTTATTTTTAACATCTTTGGTGCAACATATTGCCCTCCTCTTTGTTTCATCTTATGACTAAAGAGAAAGAGCGAAGATCCCCTATTGCAGCGGCACAAAGGGACATCCCCAACCAAACATCGCTCCAACCCCTGCCTGCCCTCACACTGGATGAAAACACATCACTTGCAGTACAGCAATTATTAATTTGCAGCAATTTTTTTTAATACAAACAGTATAAAGTAACAGTTATTTCACCAAAACTATTGGCTCAGAGCTAAGCAGCAAGAACTTTCTCCAGGGTTCATATTTTCTTATTTTATATTAGTTATTCAAATTATTCAAGACTTATGGGCACCAAGAGAAACAAAAACCCGCATGTTTACCCAGACCTGAAACCTTTTTTTGCATTACTGGACACAGTTACTTACACTGTTAAGGGAACTGTCTCTCAAGAAAGGGGAAAAAAAGAAGTGGCAGCTTTTATTTGTTACGCTGACTCAGCCGAATGGTGGAACAAGAAACATTAAGCCCCAATCCATAACTTTTGTGGCCGCTCAAAGGACGTATTCTTCCTCGACACTGATAAAAGTTTAATATGTAGTTGCCCAGGTTTTTAATAAACTTGTCAACAAAAGAGCAAGTCAAATTGATGGGGACCTTCCCAGGAATAAATTCAGTTTCAAATAGGCTAAATGAGCGTGGAGGACAGGGAGGGGACGGCGCACGGGCGACTTTTGCTGGGCTTTGCAAAAATGGCACAATAGATTTTAGCGGGTGCATCTTATTGTCTCAAAGACAAGGCTTTAGGACAAAGCTGGCTTAATTTAAAGAAGGAAAAGTGGTGCAGCAGAGCCCTGACTCCGTGAGGGACAGAAGGAGCAAAGCCTGGACATAAATACCCATCTCACCCTGCCTGCACATTCCAGTGCCCATCCCACAGCAGACCTGCTCAGGGGCAAGATGCAGTGTTGCTCCATTATTTTATCCCCAATCTCCCACTGCACACATTTCAGGACATCCCTTTCAGGTATCACCTGCACAGCCAGGTGATATCACCTCCTCTGTTTGGCCAAGCCTTCCTCACTCCCTGCTCCATCATTTCCCTTCAAATACTCAAGGCTGAGCTTAATTCAAGCACAACACCGTCCTTTTCCTCTGCTCTTTCAGAAGCTGTTCCACTTTCCTGCAGTCCATAGCTACAAGCACCCCCCACTTTTAGGGACCAGTTACCCCACATCCCCATGGCCATGAGCTCCAGGCAGTCCCCACCTCCTGTCAGGTTGGGAGTGAATTGACCGTGTGAGATTCATTACTTTCTGCTAGCTTCAATCAAGTTGGTGTCTTAAATTATTAAGACTTGGGGTTTTTTTGTTAATTTGTTTACCCAAAGTAAACACAAATATTAAATCAGAGCTTCCAATAGTCTCGCTGCCAGGAAATTAACAAGCAAATTAACCCGCAGCCTCCCAGAAGGGAACACCAGTCTTTTCATCTCAGCAGCTCCTTGTGACACCTTGCCTCCCGTGTCACCATCTCCCTCCTGACACCTTCCTTTGCTTGCACCAAGCAGCTTGAAAAGCCAAAAGCCAAGTCCTGTCTCCAATGCCAGGTCACAGCTCAGATTGGAAGCGCTGTCCCGGCCGTTGCGGTGAACTTTATTCTCGATTGCTCTTAGGTCACTGGATTCCTGCTCCTGTGGCTTTATCCGACTCCCCAAATGCCAGGGTTGACTTGCCTATGTAAGGGATGGCTCCTGTCCTTACAGCTGCTGGGTGACTTCTGCGGTTGGTGGTCACGAGTCCCACGCCTCCTGGCTGCCCAGATGCCACCTAATCCTGTCCCCCCAGAAGGGCAGCTGAGAATGAGCACTATTTATAGCAGTTGTTCCCCAGTCCCCCCAGGCTCATCAGTCTGCCCAGGGCTTTTTTAGATAGCGGCACAGGTCCCAGCACAGGCCATATCTGGGCATGGTGAGGCATTTACAGGCACGGCTCTGTGCTTCAGGAGAAAAAAAAATGGAAAAAGAAAAAAAAAAAGGAAAACCCTGCATCTGTTGGAGATGTCAGTCACCTGCTTCCCTTGAGCCTCCTGAGCACCACCAGCAACTGTTCCAACTGCTAAAACCTTTGACTATCAAATCCTGCTTTAGTCAAGACATATCTGTGTCTGAAAGCCTTCCCCTTGCACACAAGGGGGTCATCCACCAGCACTGCTCCTCCGTACAGACTGCTCTGGAAAAATACAGACTAACCCAGGGATGCTCGCCGGTGCTGCTTACACAGTGCAAGCAAAAACACCTCAACAGCACCACAGGGTGCTGCAGTGGGCAGGAGACAGCAGCCCACAGGGACACTGCTCCACCTGTAGGTGCCCACCAAGGTGCTCAGAGCTGGGAATGTACAGCTGGTTAAGCCTGGCATAGCCCAACCTGGTGCTGGCAAAATCACCCAGCATGCAGGATCACACTGGTGACCAGCAAGCAGGCCCACAGTGCTGGAGCACCCCACAGACCCTATCACCCCTCATGCTACTGGGATACCCCCAGGCATCCACAGCTCCATGGGCTCATGGTTGACGTCCAGCCTCCATACCTCACACCTTGCACCTGTTCCAAGGTGTGGGGAATGAAGATGAGTGCTTGCATGACAGCACGAGGGCAGAGGGGCACAGTCCAGGCAGCCTGTGCCATCTCCCCAAATACACACCTGCAGAACTGTGCAGGCCAATGTCAACCAAACCAGAACAACCTTGGCCTCATGTCACCGCCTCCACCTGCCTTGGCCACCTCCACCTTCAACCTCACAGAGCAAACACAGCTTCAACAACTCCCTCCTCAGCAAGAACCTGCTTTGCCTTGGAGGGAAACTGAGGCAGGCGAGCAACACAACTTGTCTGCAACCCCAGCGAGCCGGCAGTGGAGTCCATGTCCTCTCTTGGCTCCCATCCTTGGAGCGCTGGGCTGCTCTCAGCGTGACCTCCTGCATCCCAGTGGGAAGGCAGCTCTCAGCATCGCTGTCCGCCTGGCTGAGGTCGAGAGCAGCTCCAGCATCACGCGGCAAACATTTAACCCAGCATCTTCTCTGGGAGGCACCCGCCAGTGCGGCACTGAAATCAGCCCTGGGCTTTCCGGGGAGGGATCCGAGCCGAGGAACGAGGATATTTCTCTTGCTAGGAACACACCACCCCCTCGCCCACAGTCACTGCTAAGTGCAAGATGTGGTGAAAGTCTTTAAAAATAGATATATTCCCAAGCAATTCATGCCGCTTGCATCTGGCAGGGCAAACCTAGCATGGAAGCTCTTTCTTACTGACTAAAAAGGATTGTTAGCAGCTCGAGGCTCGTGCAACCTTTACTCTCTCCTCCTCTCTTCAGGGCCTTCTCTTGTTCTTGGCCTAAACCAGTCCTGGGAAACACAAGGGAAGCCCTGCCCAGCTAGGCTGGTGTCAAAGGCAGGGAAAGATACTGCAGTGCAGTGCTGATCTCTTCTGCAATCGGACGTGCAGACTAGCCCGAGTGCTGAGTCAGCACAATTTCTTTTTTGATTGGTTGATCTGAGTAACATATTTTCAATGTATGCTAAAGGGACAGCAATTAATACCTTTTCCCCCTTTCCCCACTTTCCCAAACCGCTTCAAATCGAATGCACAAATCTCACCCCCAAAGTCACACTCTGGTCCTAAATATTCTGAGGCTCTTTCATTTTTAATTTAGGGCATTAAAAAAAAAAAAATTTGCAATCTAAGCGATGCTCACTTTGATCGACTTGTGCTGCTGCAGCTAAAATATCTGTCCTGCAGGTCAATCTAATCATGCTTAATAGCAGTTTATTCTTCAACGCAACATTTTTCACGTTGGGTCGACAGTTTTAAATGAGATTGCTGATGCACCCCTTTACTAATGCTTTTACCAGGGCCAGCACATCCCTTGAAATACTTGTGCAATAAAATGCTTTATTGCTCTTGATGAATGCACTATTAAACTTGAATTGCAAACATGCCCCCCCTTTTTAAAAAAAAAAAATAGAGGGTGCTAGAATTTATGGGACCACCTGTCTTCCAACATTAAGTAATAGTAACAACTGTAATAATGGATCATCAATGTAACAAACACGCAAAAGTACAGAAAAAAGAAAAACCCGCCAGGGAAAACCGCATGGCACAAATTTGTCCCTGTGCTCTCATGTGCACGTGCGAAATATCCATCTTATACCTGCCGGTAGTTCCGCTTACATGCGGGGAATTCATCTCCAGAACGGCTGGATTTTGTGAGGCATAGAATAGAAAAATTTAACTAATTTGGTCCACTGGATTTATGGCTTTTACAATTCTCAGAGCTCCTGTTTCTGTGCCTGGCACTGCACAGTCCTCAGCTCGCAGGATGGATGGGCGCACCTGAGCATCCCAGCGCTGCGGGTCCAGCATGAGTGCTCCTCCTATCACACCCACCACGGCTCTCAGGGCCAGGAGATGCTCACCAATTTATAGAAAGCTAAGAGAAGTGGCTTTAATTTAGCTGTAAAATAGAGCGGGCCCAGCGCAATGTAACGGCCGCAGTTTTAATCCAAAGAGGTGTGAAAGGGATGAAGAGCCGCCATGGAGCAGAAGGATGGTGCAAAGTGGTTGGTGAAGGCCTGCAGCCACCACCTGCTTCCACTGGTGTCAACAGCAAGGCTACCATGGCTCTTGGGGGGCCACATCAATTTTTAACACCATCCAAGCCCAGGTGACACCATCCATGGCAAAGCTTCCCCTACCATGCAAAGCTTCCCATCTCCGCTGCCATGCTGCGAGACAGCGCTCAGAATTATACCTTTGAAAATATTTACATAAAAAATAAATCTGAGCACTTAGCGACTTCCTAAAGTTAGCAATTCCATGTGATTAACAAGCGTATTAATTCAGAGAGGCGGGGGGAAGGAGATAAAAATTGCATTACAAATGCAGGTATCTGCTGTAAATCAAACCATGAACACCTTCGAAAGAGCAACATGCAGTGGCACAGGGGTTTTAGTATAACCTGTGCTGAGAAGGGGAAGAAAACAGAGAGGAGAGGAAGAAAAAAGAAAATTTAAAAAAAGAAAAAAATAGAAAAAAGAAAGAAAAAAGGAAAAAAGAAAAAAAAAAAGTAAAAATGAAAAAGGAAGGAGAAGGGAAATGTGAAGGAGTGGAACAAAGGGTCAGCAAAGAAAGGAGGGGGATTTCATATATAAATTATATATTAGATGTAATGTTATGTTATATTCAGAATGGTGAGAATTGTCCTCATTTTTCATCCAGAGACTCAAGGTAACATTGCTGATTTACAAAGGAGCAGAATTCCAGTCCTGCATGGAACCAGTGCCTTCCTGCCCGGGTTCAGCTCGTTCCCCAGCATCCATCAGTTTCATATTTAAGTCTGAGCCCAAAATGGGGCTGGACACCCACGGGACCAATCCTTGTGGGGTCACGGGGGCCAAGGATTGTCCCCAGGCAGGGTGGCTGCTGGTGGGGCTGAGCCCTGGGGTTGCTGCATCCTGAGGTCCTGAGGGACTGCGCCGCAGCCATCCAGGAACACCCTGGCTTTCCAGGGCCCAGCACAACCTGAGCATCTGAAAAAGCCAACAGGATAATGTGCACACCAGCCATCCTCCAGTGCAAACCCAGCCTTCCCAAAGCCACCTGGCAGAAAAAGAAAAGGCTCCTCCTCTGCTGGGAAGGGGGTCAGCACTGCCCACGCCTCCGTCAGCCATGGTGTTTAATTTAAACAACAACAACAAAAACAACAACAAAAAGCACCGCAATAAACCCCAAAAATCCTACAGGTAGGAAATCTCCCCAATAGTCCAACCTGCCTTTTCTCACCCACTACTCACAATCACCTGCTCGAGTCCGATTCCCCTTGGCGTACCTGGAACAAGTGATGGCGGCGCTCACCGTGAATAGAGATGGATAAAGACTCCCCAAAATCCAAACTCTGAGCCTCGACTGCTCCCATGCCTGGGGGAGGATGCTGCCATGGGAAAGACTTGATTAACCTGTGCATGGCATGTCCTGGCACCACAGCTACCAAACGATGCCTGAGGAGCCCGTGAGCAAGGCGAAGAAGGGGTTGTGATTGCAGGGAAATCACTCAAAAGCAAAATGCTGCCCTCAGCGGCCCCACAGAGATGGAAACTGGAGTTTGGGGAACTGGGGAGCAGCTTCTGGAGGAGTTCAGCTTTGCACATCATTGCAACTTCACAGAAACACAAGGAAATTGGGGCTGAAAGCTTTAAACCCTCAGATGTGACTCCCGCCTAGGCAGAACATTAAACATGTCTTTAAACCAAATTTCTTTTATCTTGCCATATTATTGTAAGATCCTGAAAAAATAGCCAACTATTTTACATTGGAAAATGTTACAAAGGAAAAGGCTTCCAGAATGAAAGGGTCTAATTTTCTTATTTAAGACCCCTATATTCAGGGCACTCCTCTGGCTTTAGCTGTGATCCGCTGACACGATGGCTTGCCACACTCACAAGGAAGGTGTCCTCCTCACCAGTTTTCAGCACAAAAAGTTTTAACGTGGGAAAGATTCAAAAAGCGGAATTTGCACACTAATTTATAGCTAGAACACCGCACGCCCGAGTCACAACTGTTGTCTCCTTTTCCTCTCTCTTCTTCTCCCCCCACCATCCACCTTCTTTTGTTGTTCCTAGATTTAAAGATCAGCCAGCTTTGTTTGCTATCCAGCCTTATTTTGGGGGTAAAAAGGGTCGATGGGGAAGCAGGAGAAGGGAGAGGTTGGCCTGCATCCCTGTTAAAACCCAGGAGCGGACAGCCAGCTTTCCTCTGGCATCGCCTTTCAAAGCCCATGCCGCAGTCAGCATATTGAATATTTAATGTCCTGATGAGCATTTCCACCTGCTGACACAGGCAAAGTGACAGAACAATACACGCGCTGGAACAAGATCATCAATTGACTCCCCAGTCAGTCTGCCAGGTCAGGCAGTTAAAAAAAATAATAATATAAAATAATCTGTCTGTCTTTCTCCCCCGCCTTGCCCGGGGTCACACATTGCTTCTCTGAGAAGGATTCCCACCTGAAATACATACTTCTTTACATTCCATAGCTTGCCAGGTTCATATGGGCATATAAAGAAGTATGTCTCTCAAGCAGGTAGTTTCAATATGCGCATTTATATAGTCACAGGAGGAAAAATAACGCTGATTTACAATTTACATCCTGAGAGTGAGTTACGGCTCAGTTCAAACCAGCAGACTTTCCTCCTGCCCAGCCCATGTGCAGACAGACACACACCCCAGCTCCCTATCCTTGCCGGTAATGCTGGGCTGAGCCCTCGGCAGATGATGGATTTTGGGTCCTGGGAAGGGGAACTGCATAATTCACTGGACACAAAGCAGCAGAGGTCCAGTGGCTGCCCTAGCAGGGGCTCTTTGAAACATAAACAGCACAGAGTAAAAGCCAGCCTCCCACTCCACCTAAAAAGTAGGTGTTTCATTCTAAATCATAAACTTCTAGCATCTAAAAAAGACAAAAATGTGGTTTAGAGGAAAGCCTTTGCTGTACACGCATATGGGTTTCATTCCAGACAAAGCCATGTGGGAGAAAGTTAAATATCTATCAATTCCCAATTGCCTCCATCCTACAATTTGGAAACAAAAAGCCAATTTGTTTTCAGAAAGCCAAGAATCGAATGGCAAGCTACTGATTTACAAACCACCACCGGGAAGGGCTGCTCCATCCGCCAGAGTAAGAGAACTCATCAGCCCCAGACACGCGATTGCTTTATCAGTAAGTAGAGATTAAAGCATAGGAAGAAGAAAGCATCTTACCTAGTGAATCCAATGATTTTTCCTTCTGCTGGTCACTGGGAGCGAGACACTACCCCCACAGATAAGCAACCCCCAAAAGATAGCACATGCCTTTTGGCACATTCAGGGCATTAAAAATAATTTTAAAAAAATGATTAAAAATCGCTTCTAATAACTCATCCGGTTGAGCTCCACGCCAGCTAAGGGGCTTTGGGAAGACCCGCAGACATAAAAGGCAGCCAAAGCGAGGCGCTGGCAGCTCGGGCCAAAGCCCTGCCGAGTTCTCCCCGCATCCCCCGTGGGATGCGCGCCCCGGCCGGCACCGCGCCGTGCCCCGCGAGGCTCGGTCCCGCACGCAGCCCTGCCTCTGCCCCTCTCCCTCGCCTCCCTCGCAGCCGTGCTGAGCTTTAAAGCTCCCTGAACAATGTGGGCCGAGTGGCAGGGCTGCGCTGGCCGCCCGGGCTGAATGGGAGACTATAATGGGCAGGATTTAGGCAGGAGCGCGGCGGAGGTCACGGCGGGCGCTGCCTGCTCGCTCAGCAGGGCGGGCACGGTGCCTCCTCACCTGCCGCCGATCGATACCAATTTACAGGCAAATGTGCAATGGCTGCCTCCGTGTTAATGAATTTTACCGTTCCTCGCAGTCTTCTAATGAACCCTTTAAAGAGGGTTTAAGTAAACTTAGCAAGTGGCAAACTAAGCACTTTGGAATACCTAATTGCATCGATGCGTCTCGCTGCTTTTTAAACTATCACTGCTAGCTGGGGAGCAAATATTTCCCTGTGCCCCATCGACTTCCAGCAGCGCTGAAAAGCAAAGGCCGCATGGGGCTCGGGTGTAAATCCGCTGTGCTCGGCCCCAAACCCCAAAATCGCTTCACACCCCTCATGCAACGCCAGCACATGCCTCGGTCCTGGCTCTGTGCAGCTTCCCCCTCATTCCATCGGCTTGTTGGCCCTTTTAACCATCGTTATTTGTCTCATTTGAAGGCAAATTTCAACCTTTAGTTTGGATTAAGGGGAAGAGAGATGGAGCTGTGGCACTGGTGTAATGCATGACTGCAGTGAAATTAAAGCAAAGGGAGAGCTGAAGAGTGTGAGGGAAAGTCTGGGTAATCCAAATTAAAAAAAAAAAACCAAACAAACAACAAAATCAAAGTGTTGGTGCTGGGGTGTTGCACAGCCAAGCACTCCATGGTATTGAATTTCCTTCAGACTGACCCCAGTAGGACAGCTACTGGACTTCTTGGGCTGTTAAACATCTGCACCTTGTACCCAATTTGATTTCCTCAAATGCGTCTGACATGGGCTGTCCTAAACAGTCCCCAACTTCTGCAGACCCAGACCAGCGGGACAGCAGCTGCCAGCCACCTAAAGGGAGCCCTGTGGAGGAGCTTTAAAAAAATGACCTTATAAATCCTTACTAGAACTGAAGACAATGACACAACCACAGCAGCAGAGTTCATCACGGCGATTTAAATTGGCTTTGAGGTTCTGGGTGCAATCTTATGCTTTCCAGGGTTGTGCCATTTGGTGTAGGAGCAGACAAATGGCCGTGATGGTGCCTTTAATGTAACATCAGAGGCACCCTGTGGATCCCATCCTCCAGCTACCACCAGGAGGATGGTGGTGGTGGGTGAACATCAGCCACTATCCTCAACCCACTTGGGCTCGCTGAGCTCCTACGCTTGCTCTTGGCAGGAAAACATGAGCAATGAAACTGTGGCTGTTCTGTAGAGAAAAATGGATGGAGACCTGGATCATGCAGAGGCCAAGGGGCAAATAAAAGGGGAGGGAAGAGCCTGAGGTATTGCCTGAAGGCGAAAGGGGAAGGAGCGGGGTGAGAGGGATGGAAAGCAACATGCTGTACATTATATCCCTGCTCTGCCCAGGGCTCAAGGTGCTGCTCAGGTCTAAGTGTCAAAGTCAAACTGAAGCTGTGCAGCACAAACCTTTAGGGATTTTGTATCCAGCCCCTGTGTAGGGCTGGGCACTGGAGAAGGGAGATGCCAGCGGGGCCGAGGTGGAGGCAGGTGCTCATCCCAGCACAGCCCATGGCAGAGAGACTGGGCTCAGACCTTGGGAGCCACAGACACAACCATCTGCTCGAGAGGAACCCAGCAATTAAACTGACAGCACAAATCACGGATTTCTGCCTATACAATTACACAGAGCACACTCCCTCAGGCACAGGCACACATATATACCTGTATCCACACTCCCCACACAGCCTGGAGATGGGCTGTGTCTGGGTGATACATTACACCTGCTTGTATATAGCATTTATATACCTATGCATAAAGATGCATATAAAATATCCATATGCATGCTATAAAAGGTACCTAAATCTGCATGAATGTGTGTGTGCACCACAGTATCCACCTCACCAAACGGGTGTCTATATATTCATGTGATAGGTACCACCACTATCATATAAAATATAATGACCACAGTCAACTCTGAGTTGCAGGAGCAATAACAGTCAATTGATGCTACACTTCATGTAACCTGAATTCCAAACCCTTGCAGGGAAACCTAAGTTCTCCTCCTCCCCATATTCCCTGTCTGACCGTCCACAAACCATGCGCCTGTAATTAATACTCATTTCTCAGCATTTTAACAGTTAATCACTACAGCATTGAGATCATTGCAAGTTAGGCTAAGTTTAACCACCTCTCACCCTTTTGCTCTGCCTGATATCAGCTTATAGCACTAGTTTGTTGCAAATAAATAAATAAAGCCCCAATCCCCCCAGGTGTCATTAGCCAGCCTGTGTCTGAATTAGGCATTTAAAGTCCGGTTTAACCTTGCAGAACGGTTGCATGTCAAAGTTCTAACATTTCAGTTCAGATTATTCTAGTGCACTGCTTGCTCTGCAGTTTGTTAGTTTTTGGTTTTTTTGTTTTTCTTTTTTTTTTTTTTTAAATGCGGAGAATGCCACAGCAGAACAAAAAAAAGAGGGGGGTGAGGTTTCCTAAGCGATCCACAGATTAAACACACATCCAGCAAATCCCCACACAGACACACACACACACACACACACACACACATACATTTGTGTATGCAGAAACCCACATTTAAGTCTCCGGGTAAGTTGGATTGGCAGGTAAGTCCTGCATTGGCCAAGAAAAGTGTTTAAACCAAGCTGAGCTGGTAGCGGTTAAAGGCAAGACAAGGAGCAGAAGAGAGAGGGGGGAAAAAAAAAGAAGACATACCAGTTAGGAGCTTCTGTTGCAGCAGAGGACTCACCAGAGCACTAGCTGAAAGCTGAATCAGCTTTCGAGAGTTAGGGATGCATAGAGGAGGGTCATGGAATCACAAGGTAATAATGCGCTTCATGCTGCAGCCGTCAGCCTTCTCCTTATAGCCAATCTCTAATGCAGGAAGGGAACAGAGAGCAGGCCCAGGGATGGGATTAGTCCTCACTTGGAGAGAAAAAAAAATTAAATAAATAAATAAAAAAAAAATCACCAGGCAAACCCTCCCCTCCCACCCACCCTTACCTCGCCCCCGCCGCCCAGCACCGCCACAACTCCATCCCTGCGTGCCCGCGGCTGCACCGCATCGCAGCGCGGAGCCGCGGGGTGCGGGGAGGCAGCGCGGAGCCGCGGGGGCTGCGCGGGGCGGGCGGGGAGCGCGCTCGGGCAGCGCCGCGGCCAGCCGGGGGTTAAGGAGCAGCCACCGTGCCCGCCCGGATTGCAGCACACCTTGATGCGAGAGGCTGCGCCGGCACAAGTGCCTGCGCCCCCACCCCCCCACCCACCCCTCTTCCCTCCTCCTCCTCCTCCTCCTCCTCCTCCTCCTCCTCCTTGTCTCCCCCCCCCCGGGGGTCAGCCCGGGCTGGGGGTCAGGCTGCGGGGGGATGCACACGGCTGGGGGGGGCTGGCGGAGGGAGGGGGCAGCTCTGGTCAGGACGCGAGTCCACCTTTCCAGTGCTTATATACCCAACGAAGCATCCCAAACACGCACCCCCGGGCGCGCGGCCCCTGCTCCTGCTCTTCCCTCCCTGACCATATTTAGTCAACCACGGCAAAAAATAGCCCGTCAGCTGGAGCCTGCCGAGCAGGGCTTGGAGTTCAATCGCTCCTCGCAGCCCATTGACTACTGGTCCTGCAGGGTCCTGACTCTGCCTTTTTTTTCCCCTCTGCTATTTTTAGCTAGGCCAAATAAAGAGGGAGCTCATCTTACTACTCTGTGCCGGCCCGAGGTTTCGCGGGGCCCTGGCTATGTTTGGTAAGTGCCAGCGTTGAGAGACACAGAGCGGAGACCTTGTCCACGCTGGAAAACCTTAGGCTGCCTCCTGCTCTGGTTCTTTTCTTCTCCTTTGCTTTCTTTCATTTGTATTTCTTCCTCTGTGGTAGAAAGGTTTCCAGGTGAGAAGGTGGGGAAGAAGCTCAAAAGATCCCGATTTTCACCTCACAGAAGGAAGAACCGCATTTCAAAAACCTCATGCTGGGGCCAAGTCCTTCACCACAATGTCCTGGGCACCTCATTGTCCGGCCACGTCCGTCCTCCTGTGTCTCCAAAGGTGCTGAAAGCTGGCGAGGTGTTGGACTTTCTGCCCTACATGGAGAGCACTGGGGAGCCTCATTGCCAGGCAGGGAAATTTGCCTGTCAGGGTGGTTAATGTGATCACCACCACAGTGGTGTCTCTTGGGTTATGAGGCCACCATAACCTTTGGAGGTTTCCAACCTCCAAAGTTTCGTCCAGTGGCACAGCAGCGAGGGGAGATTTTGGCAGTGCAGGCACTGCCCTTGGCTTGTGCCCAGGGAAGCAGGTGAACATCTCTAGAAACTTGAGTTACACCCACCTTCCAAGTGAAGATGTCCAGGGCCCTGGGAAGGTCAGCTGGGGACAGCAGATAAATGATGGCAGACGTGGCAATGTCTGCACTCAGCCAACCTGTCCTGCTTGCTTGCAGCAGACCCCCATTCTGGAGCACCTCCCCAGCCCCATGCCCCTCCCTGCCAAGCTCTCTGCAGGTCTCTACAGCTCACTGAGGCTCCCCAGAAGGACCATGGCATCTCAGACCCCAAGGGCGCCTCATGCTGCTGACAGATCAGCACTGTGAATGGCTTTGGGGGGTCAGGGATCAGGGAGGGACCAGACCCTGCAATGGATGTGTGGGTGGTGGTGGCTGGATTTGGATCTGGGTGGGGAAGTTTGCATGAGCCTGGTGAGGTGCCCAACACCCTCTGCTCCTATCAGCAATCCATGAATGTGGAGTGGTGTGTGACAGGGACAGCCACCCACAGACACCCGGCACTGTGACCCCAAAGGACACCTCCACTTAGGACATCTATGGGAGACCATCAGGCAACACTCGTCTGAGGCTGTTACACTTGTTGGGAGCTGATAGCAAGACATCTAAGGACAGGAAATGCCTGCAGGAACCATCCCATGGTGCCACAAGGTGGGAAGGACTCCTAGGAGGTCCCAGAGGTGTGTCCCCGTGCTCCCAGGTCCCCAGCTCAGAGGACAATGCCAGAAATAGCCACTACTGGTGATGTGTCTGCTCTCTGGCCTGGGCTGCTTTGGCTTTTTCTCTCTCTCAGCCTGAGCTCTGCTGGGAACCTGGATCCTCTCTGCTGCCCCCCACTCCCAAGGACAAGCTGTTCCACATTGTCAGTGTTCCGACAGCCCAGGACAGGTGTGTGGCAGCAAAGCCACAAATTCTGGTGTCCTGTTGGTGCCAGAGCCATGTCTGCAGTGACCACAACACAGAGCGGCCCTCAGGCAGCTCTGTCTGAGCCCAGGAGCCAAACCTGCCACCCCTCATGGGACTGGCAGTGGGGACAGGGACTGCAGGACAGCCTCTCCCTGTCCCCACTCCTCTGCCCCAACATGGTCCTTGTGATCACCACTGTCCCCTCTGCACCCTCAGCTCATTTTCCCATGGAGCAGCTGGCAATTTCTCCACAATGACATAAACCACTGTTGGGTTTTTCTCCTCCCTTTTTCCATTGTTGCAGGGATGTCCAAGCTGCTCCTCCCTGGACATCAGTCAGGACTGTCAGCGCTTTCCCAGCCCATGCCCTTTCAATAGCTGAAGCCATTCTCCACCCTGACTCACCTCAGGATCACCCCAGGAAGGCCTTTACCCAAAATACCAGCCCAGCCAGCACAGGGGAACATTGCCCTGTACTCCCTGGGGAGCACTTGGGGATTTTGAGAACCTGAGTGCCAGGAGCAACAGGTTCTCGTGCTGTTTTGGGGTGCATCTGAAATTACAGAGTGCCCGGGGTGTGTGGCTGCCTGTGCCCCAGCAGGACCCTGCCCTGGCCACAGGGGAGCTCTTAGGAACCACTTAGAGCACAGCCATGCCCTTCTTTGGATTGAGCGAGTTGTTATCACCTCCCTGACAGGTTCCCCGGGGTGGAGAATCCATCCCCACACCGAGATGTGTCAGGAACAGGAGCAAACTATAAACGGAGATGAACCAAGAGCAAATCTCCGAGATGTGAATTAAGAGAGTGCTTAAAACCCGGACCTGGGTTTTGCACACAGATTTCTTCTCTTCACTAATTGCTTTAAAAAAACACACTCACCCCTGAGCTCCTAATGGGACTAAAATATCTGTGTTCTCTCCAAAGTACGTGGCATCTTTTTATCAGGACTTGGTTTGGGGCTTTTTCCATGTGCTGATAATGTTGGGAGTTGGGGATGCAGGGAGTGCTGGGAGAGATGGGGCCTGGATGTGCAACCACCACCATCAGACAGGCTTTATATATATGTATATATATTTTTTTTCATACATATATACACATATGCCTAATAATATATTCATGTGTGCACATAATAATTCTGCATTAAAACTCCTCTAAACGAAGAAACCTGAGGAAGCTGCTCGGCAGCCTGTAAAACTGAGCCAGTTCAAAGTGATATGTGAGAGATTGCAACACTCCAAACAAAATGCAAGATGTTACTTTAAAAGAACCAGGCTCGGGCTTTTGAATTTATGTAACCTAAACTGATTTTGTCTGTTTAAAATTGTTGTTGCGTGTTGGGAATCTCAAAGAGGTGAGGAGCAAAGCTGCAGACGTTTCCTTTGGAGTCCAAGATTACAAGCCCCTTTGCTTCTCCCTTCAGCTCCAAAGCTGTTAATGGTTTGCTTCATTTTATTAACAGCAGACAAGAAAAAAAAAATTCCTCCTCAGAGCCTGTGTGAGGTGACAAGCTGGATAATAACAGCTCCTTTGGAAGTTTTTATAGTGCATTAGGCAAACATAGTGGATGTTTATAGACTTTTAAAAATGCTGATTATATAAAAATGCATTTATAGCCTTCTAAAATACCAAGCTACTGTAATATAAATATTTCCAATAATAAAAACTAAAACCGCGAATTATTGGCTTGATTGGAGCATTTTTAAAAATTGATTTCTCCTTTTCTTTGGGCCAAAAGCTGATCTCAAACCATAAAACTGGCCAATACCCTGTGAAATGAGTCAGGTCAGTCAGGCTTTCCCATCCTGCAGAAGATGCTGCACTGTGCTGGGATGAAGCCAAAGTGACTGGACCATGCACCCCATTCCCCTTCCCAGCACCTCCAACCCACCAGGCTCAGGGGAGCTCCTGGGATGCCCATTGCACCTCCCAGCAGCTGCTGGCCCAGCCTCCTTCCCTCCTCACTGGTGCTGAGGAGGCTCTTGGTCACCCAGTGGTTGGTCTTCCTCTGCTCTCCATAAGAACTCGTATGAATAATTAATTTTTTATTGGCACAGAAGGCTGAGTGTGGCTCTGTCCTGTTCCAAGCTGATAAGGTTGCTGGGGATGTGCCTTCTCCCTGTCTTGTCTTTTTTTCCCCCTACTTTGACACGAAATTCCATCAGTAGGTGGAATTAGCTTTTGCCAATGGCAGTTGTCTCAACACAGATAAATTCTTTCAAAAAATTAAGCTTCTGACAATTTGGCATGTTCTTACCAAAAAAATACTCCAAACACTTAGTGGAAAATGAGTTATGCTTTATTTTATAAAAGCAATCTTTTCTTTTTTTTTTTTTTTTTTGCTTTGCCTTTTATTAATAATTGGGAAAGACCAACTCTGGGCTTTGGAGCTGCCTGCAAAGTCCCTAAAGTCAGCATGAGACCAGGCTTTTAAAACATACAATACACAGTTTAAACCTAAAGAAAAGGATTTATTTCAATTTCATCTCCCTGGAGCTAATTTTCTTCCTTCTGGTCATTTAAGTTCTATTTTTTAAATAAAAATCAATTTTTTTTTTCTGTGACTCACCTCTCCAGTAACAGAGCCCATTGCAAAATTTCCCATTACGGAAGAAAATCTCAGCCCCAGTGGTGAGGAAGGATGGAGGGAAGATGCTGCCTACAGCTCTGCCACCAGATGAAAGCAGCAATTGCATCACCATTTTGCAACATAACACTGCTTAAAAACACACCTCATAACTTCTCCAGAGGCCAGCTCCAACCTTCTCTGCTGCACACAGACATAACCCATCTGTGTGACACACACAATTCATGCCATGTAATGAAAAATGTGGGCTAGGGGTTTTCTTTTCCCCCCTATGGTTTTTCCCTTTCATTTGGTGTTTCTAACAAGAGGAAGAAAATAAAATTGTTTTCCAAACTAGTGACAAATGGAAGTGATGCTCATTGACAGCACAGTAGTGACACACACAATTCATGCCATATAATGAAAACTGTGGGCTAGGGGTTTTCTTTTCCCCCCATGGTTTTTCCCTTTCATTTGGTGTTTCTAACAAGAGGAAGAAAACAAAATTGTTTTCCAAACTATTGAAAAATGGAAGTGATGCTCATTGACAGCATTGACAGCACAGTAGTGACACCTTTTCCTC
Source organism: Agelaius phoeniceus (assembly GCF_051311805.1). Lineage (NCBI taxonomy): Eukaryota > Metazoa > Chordata > Aves > Passeriformes > Icteridae > Agelaius > Agelaius phoeniceus. Next base: position 11,177,186 of record NC_135281.1, read on the forward strand.
TCAAAATCCCAATGTGGGAGGCACTGTGGTGTTGGTCTCCCTTGTTTAATTGGGAAACTGAGGCAGGAGGAGGATTTGCTTTGCCTGGGAAGGGAAGGAGCAGCCAGGGGGTGCTGGGGCTGTTCCCCAGCCCAGCCACCTCCAGGGCTTATCAGCCTCTCACTGCTGGCAGATGAAACAGTGACATTGGAGATAACTGAGCCCATTACCCACAGCTGACTTGAGTCCATTCACATGTTGGGGGCTTTATTTTTTTGCTCAGCAAGATGTGAGGGTTGGGTTTTTCCTGGACTTTTCAGAAGCTGTGGGATCCAGCTGTGGGATGGTCTCCCAAGGATGAAATACAGCTGTTCCAGGGGCTGGTGGGAAGCTTTGGCTCTCTCTGTATGCACATATATGCAAATCCAGCATGTTGTGCCTGCAGTTTGCATGTGTAATATAATACTCTTGTTTTGGAAGGTATTTCCCTGAAGACACTATCCACCTCACCTCCCAACACAAATGTTGTTTAATTATTTCAGGGCTTTTTCCCTTCATTGCTGGAGCAAAATCAACAGTGGGCAAAAATACAGAACAAAATATTTTCATAGTGCTCTGCTTGCTTTTAAAGTACCCATCTCTCAGATACTTGGCTCTTACTGTAGTTTTAAAAGATTATGCCATCATACTCTGAGGGAAAGAACAAAGGACCACTCATAAATTTAACCAAACTCCCCATATTTTCCAATCTGTCTGATGTCTCTGAAACCTGGGATCTTCTTTTGTGTCAGGGACATTTATGTCTTCTCCAATGTTCTTCCAACAATACGTGTTCCAGCAACAGGGATTGCATTATATACTGTGGTTTTGTTTGTGGCAGAACAAAATTAAATGAGTACATAAATTACTCTGCTCCTGGAATAAAGAAACAAACTAAAGAACGCTGTTGCCTTTTTTTTTTTTTTTCCAAGTGGGGTGGTTTTGTTTTTTTGGTTTTTTTTTTTTGATAGGATGAGTTAGATTTCCTGAAACCATGTGCAAATTAAAAAGTTCACAGTTCAGGCTTATTGTGAAGACTAAATCTCAGCCTCATTTTGAGAGGCAGCATATTTAAGAAGACACATTTGGATTTATATAAGAACTTGTAATTGGCTTCCCGCATCTTCCTTGAGCAAGCATGCCTCCTGCCCCTCCCAGATTAACTCTGGCGGTGCTTGACAGCAAACAAGGACACTTGTGGCTTGGTACACTCTACAGAAATCTCTCCTGATTGTTGTAGAGCTCTGCAGCATTCCTCTGAGAAGACCCACTGCCTCAAATAACTCATTCCTGAAACGCAGAAATTCCCTTTGCTCCCCCAGGTGCAGCCTGGTGCAGGGCACTATCCTCAGAGAGGTTTTAAAGCAGCCAGAAGAGCATCCTTGGAGGGATGAGGGACACACTAGTGGAGAAGGTCCAGGTGCCCTTGAGCATCCCCACAGCACCCACTGAGCACAAACCTGCTCTGGGTCTCTTACCAGGCTCCTTCTCCACTGCAAATCTCAGACCAGGCGTGCTTGGGGTCACTGCTGGTGGCTGGTTATAGCCTGGGCTGTACAGACTGGTTTGGGAGCAGAGGAGCTGGGGGAGAAAGCAGGTGAGGAGCTGACAGAGGAGGTGCAGAGGCAGTGGGAAAAGCAGAGTGCTGCAAGGGCTCCGCGCTTTATTGCTCAAACACATCCTTTCCCTGCGCACAGGCTAAGGTAACAAGATGCATGATTTATTTAGCACGGGGAAAGCAGCTGTTCAGAGGCAGTGCAGGAGTTTTTAGGCAATCATGTTCAGCTCCCGAGGAGTCCCATTTACAAATGCTCACTGCTTCATTTTACCCCCTCCCTGCCTCTGGCTCCCCCGCCGTTATCTCGCCGTCAGGCTGTGCCGCGGATGCCTCAGGCTCTCACTCAGCCCTTCACTCTGCCTTCACTTCAATTTCCTCAAGTTCTTGGGACTGCCTGGCTCTAAGGGTCACCCCACCACCGTTATCTAATCTAGGAGACTATTTCTGAGTTTCTCACAGTGTCTGAGCCAAGGAAACTCCAGCAGCACCATGGCATTGAAAACAAGCCACCCTCAGCAGCCAGGGGCATTGTGAGGCTGTGCTGCTTGCCCAGGAGCAGGTGAGACATCTTTGAGGGACCTGTGCCAGCAGCTGTGTGCCCAGTGCTCAGATCAAAACCTCTGCAAGTTCATCTTTCTACAGTGTGTGTGCTCCCACCCAAAATGCATTATACAGGACTTGGGTGTGTGGCTGTGATTGGGGGCCAATCTCATCCGTACAAATAACATCTTCTCCTCTTTTGTCCCATTCCAGGCCTGGGAATGAAGCCACAGAACTTCTAGATGCAGTGTTGGTGGTGCAGGGCTAACCAGCTCACAGAGCTCGAGGTTTGGGACTCACCTGGGAAGCACAGCACGTACCCCCAGCCCTTCTGCAGAATTCCTAAGCGATCTGGAATTAACTGTTCTCCTGCAAGTAACTCACTAATAGATGTGATTAGCAATTAAGAAAAACATTATTATCTGTCACATGGGAATGAGGAAATATTCACTGCAAACCTGTGCGTGACAGCAGTAGGAAAAGGGCCCAGGAAGGCTAAGGAAATATCAGTGAGATAGTGTCATGGCAAAGGTTATCATGGCAGAGACACAATGATGGGAGGAGAAGCCAACAAGTTGATTCAGGAAGGAAGGGAATGAACAGCAGTGCCATAGCAGATGTGCCCCATGTTGCACTGACAGGAGAAAGCAATTTGTCCCTGAATGTGGGGAAAAGTTCTTCTGAAAGATCCAAGAAACCTAAGTAAACCAGGTTTAGCTAGGACATAGCCCTCGTGAGCCATGAACTTACAGTGGCACCAACGGGATTTTGTCCATTCCTTTTGGTCATGCTTCTCTATTTATTTAACATTAACCAATTTATTCAAGTGTAAGCTAAGAACCAGTGGATTATAATAAATATTTATTGAATTTTAACAAATCTGTAGGATCTGTATGTATATTAATCTTCATTATAAGTGCTGCCACTTGCCACTTAACCTACAGAAGCTCTCTTCCAAATTTATTATATTAAATACATATTTGAGATGACTAATTTACAGCATTAGCAGAATACATTTATGTCACTTTCCATATTTCCTGGTTTTGCCAGCTCCTTATTCCTGAGAATCCCACAGGAACCAGCCAACAGGCCCCAAAACTAGAAGCAAAATTAATATTTTGAGAAGTTCCCTGACCACTTTGTAAACCAGGAGTCCTGAGGGAAACAAACCCCAGACCTGTGAAGGACAATGCTAAAGCCAAAGGTCTCCTTGGAGGCTGAAGCAGAGATCAGATGCCCCAACCTTCTCCTTTTTGGGGCATCAGGAGTCTGAGCCTTTTCCTCAGTCACATGTTTTGCTGCATAGACAGAAGTCAAAGTCCTTTTGTCTGCTATTCCTCCCATGAATGTGATTAAATTCAGCTTTCATGTTCAAAACTTAGAGAAATGTCCACAGATTTGTGCATGCCCAATCCACCTTCCTTTAGGAATCCATGCCAGGAAGCCTGAGGGTCATCATCCAAAACTCACTGCAGTCAATAAATGGCTCATTTCGATGCCAGTGGCACAGACCCAGATTTTCTAAGCCCAGCCTCTGAAAGCATCCGTGGGTTTTGCACATATCTGACTTGGGGCTACAGTTTTCCAAGCAAGTCCTGGATCTCTCCTTGATTTTTGTCCTGGAACTGAGTGTGTCCCAGAGTGAGTGTGCAGTGAGGTGTGTGCCCATTCCATGGCAGGGGTGAGGTGTGTTGTTCTGCAGTAATGGCGTGGCAACTCCATTAGAAATAAAGGTAATTATATTGTGACTCACCTTAACGCTACCAGATTATATCCTAATGGCTGTTCAGTTACTTCACTTTTATTGTCTGTGTCTTGGAACGGAGTCCTTGGAGTGTGCTGCTAATGCATTGGAAATTAAGAGTGTTCCTGGGCCCGTGGGTGATCTGTACCCAGCTGCATATTTGTGCTCCTAAAGCAAAAAGGCTGTGAAATCAAAAGGGATTTAGTCGAGGAATAGGAAGTGCAGCCCTGCCATGAGTCCATCAGGAATGTCACCCTTGCTGGGAGGCAGTGGGAAGTGCAAACGAGTTCCTGCGGCACAGAGCTCCCCGGGAAACTCAAGGAGGTGTCACTGGGTGCAGGAAAAGTGGAGCAGCAGCTGAATCATTGCCTGATTTGTAGGGAAGATGACTGGGACACACACTGGCAGCTGCACCAAGAGAAACTGCCTGGCTCTGCCCAAACTGCAACCCCAGCCTAATATTTTCTTCATTAACCTTTGTGCTAATGAGAGATAACAACCAGACTCTTGGCTGAGACTGGAGCTGGAGCTTTCCCTCCTGCTTACTTTGTTTACGAGGAAAGGGCTCCTTTTGTCTGGTGTCTTTGTGGCTCATTATGGCCGTAATTTATTTGGGGACACTGTTTTTGTAATGTGCAAATTGCCTTCCTCCAGGGAGGACCCGGCTTCGGAGCGGAGTCGCCTCCTCTCCGGCTCGCAGCTCACCCAGACGGATCACCGCAGGTATTTTTAGAAGGTCATTCCGAAGCAGCAATTTCATCTAGTGATTTTATCTCCTGCCTTTTAGCAAATATTGTTGGTTTGTTGTTTTTTTTTTTTTTTCCCCTTCCCTGCTGTTTTAGATGGTGACAGGTTTTAATGTCAACTTCAAATTACCCCATATTTCTCAGCCCAGCTCCTGTGCCAGGACCTCTGCTGACACACAGAGTCACGCTAGTTGTCATTCTCAGCAGAGGGACCAAGACCGTGTGAGCCTGGATGAATAAATTTCTTCCTTCCCTTTTAGAGGTGGTCCCTCGGGACCATTTTTTCAGGCAGAGGGATTTTCCACTCTGCAGGACAAACAGTGCCATTCACAGAAAAAATATGTTAATGGAAGTGAGCTTCATGCCAGAATCTCTGTGCGTGTGTATCAGGCTCAGCAGCGATGACAGTGCAGCTCCTGCAACAGGCTGCTCCAGCCAGCCAGCCTTGGGAGCTGCTGAAGGAGAAATCCTGGATTGCTGTGCACCCTAACAGGATAACCCAACACTTTCCTTTCTGTTTCAATCACCACTTTTTATCCCCATCATGTTTCTTTAATTGCAGGCGTCAAATTTACAAGAGCAAGTTTACTCAAAAAAACCCCCCAGCAAAACCATCTTGATTTTAAAGAACTACCCCATTTAATAAGAGTTATTTTAAGGTAGGTCAAACCTGTGGCCCAAAAACCCTTGGCAGTGCCCCTTTGCTATATTTCAGTAGCCAGCAAAGAGTTGGATGTAAACAGACACGCACCTTATCAAAGAGCAACCTGGATTGCAACAGCTGATAATCTCATTTTGGTGAAGGACTTCTTTCATGTTGCCTTTAGCTGGAGGCTGAGGTCTCCACCAGGAGCAGCAGGTTTCCAAGCCCAGCAGCCACATCTCGAGGGGAAGGAGAATGCAGCCATACATTTGAAATTCCTGCAGAGAGAGTCAACCTGTCACCCACACTGGAGGATTAATTCTCCTCTTATTGGTGAGAACAGCTCCTGGAGACAGCCACAGGCAGCTCAGGTAAGACAAGGTTCATTTTTTCTGCAAAAGAAACCCAGGCAGGTGAAACCCCCTTGCCCCTTACCACAGTCCCATCCAGGATGGGGTGGTGCTGGTGCTGTAGGCGGCCAAGTGGGAATGAGCTCCTGATGGAAAACCCACTCCTGCCTGCTCCTGGCACCTGCCTCTCTTCCCACCACGAGCAATGTGTCTTGACACTGTGGTCCCCATGAAGGGAGGAGTGGAGGACGTTGTTGGTCCTACCAGAAGTCTTGAAGTCAACAGGTACCACTCCTAGCAGAGACAGCTCTTTGCTCAGAGCAGGGCCCTGCACCACCATGAAGATGTTTTCATGCCAGTAATGTGACATGTACCTCAGTTCTGGAGCCTTTTCCAGTCCTTGGAGCGCTATTAACGTGGAATTTTGTCCAACATGTCTTGGAGGTATTAGTTATATTTACTGGTCTGCCAAATAGCTATTTCTTTCTGGTTTGGCAGGAAGCATCTCATTCAGGAGGGAGATAATTGCCTGGCTCAATAGCTGATCTGTTTTCTACTCAATGATGGTTCCCCTTTTTGAAAATTGATGATCGATCAGTTATGTTAAGGATCACCAGATGTAGTATTTACCACATATTATGTTTATTCCAGTGTGGGAGGAATGCATTAGGCTTCATATCATTCAAAGGGGATATTTCTGATGTAAAACTGTGCTGCATTAATGAGACTACCCATCAAGATGGATGGGTCAAATTAAAGTAGAACAAATTGCAGACTCCTACTTAAAAGTCACACAGGAACCTCCAGCCTACATTATTTGTAAAATTCAAATTGAGCCCGTTTTTGGCTCAGACATGTTTACATTCATATTGGAAAATATATTAAACTGTATTTAATTATATCCATGAGAAATGTTGTATTTTTTTTTTCTTGATGCCACCCAAGATAACTGAACCTCGAGTTCAGGACTTTAAGATACTACTGTAATTCAAATACTGATATTATCTCTGTCAGATAGGTCTGGGCACAGAAGCAAAGCCTTTCCTCTTTTCTGAAGGAATCTCAATGATTTAGGAATCATTTCATCTTCTTTTGTTACATTTCAAGCTTTACATTATATTTTAATAAGTCTGTCATACTGTACAGACAAAAGGATGTTCAGCTTCTGCTGTAATTAAAGAAAATCACTGCAGTGGATAACATCAACCCAGCAGATTCCAATGATCTTGCTTTCAGCACTCCAAACTCTGCTGCTCTTTGCATACAGAACTAAAGCAGCACCAGGCTCCAGGCTGCTGCTCTCAGGGCTCATCTCTCCCAAATCCAGCTTCTAAAGACAGGCACTAAATCAGTCAGAGCCTCACTGTGGGATAATTTGTCCCATGCCAGCTCAGCCACCTGTGTTCAGCCTGTTAATGTCTCCTGCCCTAGCTCGGGGAGCAGGCTGGGCAGGAGGCTGGCAGGGTGTCCCCAGCAGCACCAGAGCTCTCACTTTATGTGTCCCAAGGAAATCCCACGGCAGAATAACGCTTTTGGTGCTCCCATTAGCATCCCTGGCCAGTATCCAGGATTTCTCCTGGAATTTCAAACCTAAATCAGCTTGCTAGACCAGAGCCACTCCTGCCTACAACCACCATCACCTGGTCAGAGCATCCCCCTGCAGATGTGGAAGAAATCCTTCCAGTGCCATATTCAATAGGTTTAAATAGGCAGTGGAGCTCCCCTTTAAGATTTTATTTCTTTCTCTCCCTTAGACGAGTTAGCTGTGGAAAAAATCACCAATAGTTAAAGTTAGTTAATTGGAAACCGTGAATATTTTATTGTCCTTTGTGAGAGAAAGGAATTAAAGAAATGGATTTGGCCTTGATTTTTTCATTTGAACTTCTCTGCTTGAGCTGCACTTTTCTATTACCTCTGCAACTCTGCCTTCGTTATGTTATTAAAAGAAAAGTAATTTATGATTGCCAATCTTGCAGTCTCTAATTATTTCTGGCTGTGCATCACAATTATTAACTTGAGTATCCACCCTCTTCCTAACAGGATAAAAGACTTTCAGCCTCTTCTGGGTGAGTTACTCACAGGTAGCCATGCATCCATCCTTGCTGGCCACTGTCTCCAGCCAATAATCACAGTTTTCTAGTTTGATATGTTGCTCAAACTTTGGTGCAAGCCAAAGATTGGATTTACAGTGAAGATGAAACACAGTCACAGGTTACTTGAGGCCTGGGTTTAACACCTGGGTGTCCTAAAGCATCTTGCACTCTTCATAGTCTCCTTCAAGAGTAGGCAATAAAGCACCACTCAGCAACAACCAGAATATCAACATATCACTGCTGCTCTCTTTCTGTTCCCTTGGTTGCACTGGTTTTCCATTTACTTCTGGTGGGTAATGAAGACATCTGTTCTCATCCCAATAGCTCTCTGCAACTTGCTTCCTGGGAAATGGAATAGCAGCATTTCAGCAATTTTGATCAACTGAGAAAATACTGCCCTGTATTTATGGAGGTCAGGACAGTCATTATATTCAGGGCATCTCCATGAAAAGTCTCAAGGAATGGGTGATGAATGGAAAAATCAGATTTCTGAAACAAGTTTGGATACCCCAGAGATGTTTTGCAGGTAGATCTCAAGTGGAAATGCCCTGGCCAGGTTGGGTGCTCGTGAAAAGCAACAAAATTCAAAAAAAAGGCTGAGAAATCCCCCACCTTTCACAGCAGAAACCCCAGAGCCACTGGGGAAGCTCATTTTGTGTCAGTGAGTGTGCATTCCCCAGCTCCCATGGCCCCCAGCCCCTCCAGTGACTCGTGTTGGAGTAAGAGCCTGGGAAGTGCTCTGCTGAATTCCAGGTCTCATCTGTATCAATCATTTTCCCATGTACCAGTATAAAAGATATGCTCCCTGGCCCAAATACAGCAATCTAAGTGCTGCATGCCAAACCACACATCTCCCTGAGTGAAGCCAGGCTAGACTGCTCTTTGGGTCCAATCTCTCACTTCTCTGTAACAAGATCATTTGTCTATAAAGCACCTCATTTTTATCATCTTTAAGATAGTCTTTATGGTAGGTGTAACTCCATGCAAAGGAAGGAGGGGGGAAAACCCTTTAAGCATTTTGCATTTATAGTTATATGCAGCTTTATTGCATAGTCAGTAAAAATCCCTGCTGATTATGTCATTGCTGAGGCAATCAGGTGCCAAAAATATTTTTTTTATTTCATCCGAGCAATAATCATTTTCTGCCTGAACAGTAGACCCAGTTATTGTTTCTTCCCTTATGTTTTCATTAATTAGAAGGAAGTGGAGAGGTAACAAACGACTCCCTGGATGCTGAAGTGTACATTTTTCACTGTCAGGTTATAAGAGGCAATGGGCAAAGACAATATATCCTGTCAGATGTGAGAGTACTTATTGTCAGCAGGGCTTGTAAAAATAGAAAGTGAGGTAGCTTTTCTGGATGGAGTTGAAGCTATCTATGGATGGGGTTTAATCTGACTAATTATAACTAAAGACTTTGGCAAACAGCATCTTGTAGCTGTGAGAATAGTGGACAGTGGTTTTTTTTTTCCTTATCAAGTCCATGTGAATGTTAATGTGTGTAAGTGTAAAATCGACTTCTATTAAATCTTCTAAATTGCCAAGCACTCCTTCACCCGCAGCGCCTCGCTGCTCAGAGCAGTGGAGTTACTGGGAAAAGTACTAAAACTCCCTGAAACAGCCATATATCTTCTGGTTTACAGGAAGTGCTTCAAGTGAAGGGAAAAAAAAAAAGAATCCTTTCCAAGGAGCAGAGAGGAGAAGGGAGTTTCATCCCCAGCTGAACACCTGGCCCGGCTCCATTTTATTGACCTGATCCCCACCACAAGGAAGGCAACGTGGCACAGATGATATTCCCTGCTGCAGAGGCACTGAGGAGCAAATACTGGGGCCCTCAGCATCTCAGGGAGCTCAAGCAGCTCCTTCTGACCCTCTCTTGCCAAGATGCAGCCCCTGAAGGGTGCAGGAGCCCAAGAGAGCCAAGGCTCCCCAGCCTGGCTCCCAGATAACTGGGGGTTCATGGAGAGCCTTGGCTGCTGGAATGAGGAGCCAGGGGATTCATGGAGATGAGTATTGGGTGAGGTGAGGGCTACACGGAGGGGAACTCTGTCCTGTGCACCCTGAGCATCACCCCAGCCCCGGTGCCCCTGCCCCAGGGCCACCCCACCACTCCCCCAAGGCCCTCTCCAAGGTGAGCTACTGCAGAATATGAAAGCAGGAAAGGAAAACCAAGCTGAAGCTTTTCTGGCATGCAAACGATAAGTTAAGCTCTGCTTTTGTTCTGCACTGGTGAATCTCATCTTAATTGCAGCAAGCTGCTTGAGATCCCCAGATGCAGAAACTCTGTAGCCATCACCATTCCCACTTTTCTCAGCCCAAATCCTTTGTTAACACCACCAGTCACCCTTTGGCCATGTCTGAGCAGCCAGGGACAGGCTGTTTTGGTTGGTGTGAGCTTTTCCATGCTCTTCCCAGAGGACTGTGAGAGGGACCCTCTGCAACACCACCCCAGTGTCCACCACCCCACAGCCCCCAGCCACAGAGGGCTCCTCTCCTGCTCAGGCATCAAATCTAACAAGCTGATCATTAGCAATGCAGAGCACCAAGCCACAAACCAGCTCCAGGCCTGAGGAGAGGAGGCAGGAGAGGAAACCTGCCATGCATGACAGATGTGAGTGAGCTGCAGCACTTAGTGCACACATGGCAGGGAGCACTGCCAAGGGTGGGGAACAGAGAACAGAATAGAATGGAATAGAATAGAATAGAATAGAATAGAATAGAATAGAATAGAATAGAACAGAACAGAACACATCGTTTGTACTTATTGTGTATCAAGCTGTGCTTTGCAGGTTAACAGCCTTACAGATATGTCCCCATTTTTAACACATCCTATTTTCTGTTCTAACAGCAGCCATGAAATCCACTCTGTATGTGCCAGGAAAAGGTTGATGTTTAGGCAGATGAAATAAACCTCACTTCATTTTATTCTGATGATTCATTTTGCCTGTCTGAGGTGGATCTGAATTTTTTTCTTAGTTTTCTAATTAATAGATAGTTACTGACTTAGTACCAATGTTAATATGCAGGAAACAGCAACCAAGTTACAGCTGAGGTGCTCACTGGTTTAATTTGACTTTTTCTCACTGGCTTCAGTGAGATTAGAGACTAACCCAGCCAAAATCTGACCCAGCTCTCTTCCATAAATGCTATGGTAATATTTCCAGTGTATAGCTGTGGGTATTTCACAATTTCACATTCCAGAACAGCTTTGATGACTGCTGAGAGCTTTTGCTTGATGGCATTGCTGCTGCTTGGATGGCTTTTGGGGAATGTGTGCATTTAAAAAAAAAAGAAAGAGAGAAAGAAAGAGGAAGAAAGAGAGGAAGAAAGAGAGAAAGAGGGAAGGAAGGAAGGAAGGAAGGAAGGAAGGAAGGAAGGAAGGAAGGAAGGAAGGAAGGAAGGAAGGAAGGAAGGAAGGAAGGAAGGAAGGAAGGAAGGAAGGAAGGAAGGAAGGAAGGAAGGAAGGAAGGAAGGAAGGAAGGAAGGAAGGAAGGAAGGAAGGAAGGAAGGAAGGAAGGAAGGAAGGAAGGAAGGAAGGAAGGAAGGAAGGAAGGAAGGAAGGAAGGAAGGAAGGAAGGAAGGAAAGGAAAAAATGAGAGAAAGTAAAAAGAAAATTAAAATTTGTCTTAATTAAATGAAGATTTTATCTTTCATTCTGCCTAAACGTGAAAGGTCAGCAAGGACAGTGCTATGAACAGGGAAAGGCTGTGGGGCTGATATAGAGGAGACTCCCAGTAAATTTCAGCAGTTTTCCATAAGGCTGCAGCTCCAGCATGGGGAATTAGGTGACACCAGCCTGAGGGGAAACCTGGGCTTTGTCCTGGTGCAAACCCCAGCCTGGGAATGGAGGCTGTGCCTGGATCCTCCTGCAAAGGATCCTGCCTCCCCCTTAGAGCTTCTCCTTGCCACCATCAGGGCAGCCTGGCATGATCAGAAATACCTCCACATTCCCAATACTGTGCTAAAATCAGTGAGGGGCACCTGTCCTTGCTGTGTATCATAAACCTCATCTATAAAATGAAGAAGGAAGAGAGAGAATAAAAGGCAGAAAGTGGCATTGTGTGCAGTCGAGCCTTTTGCCCGCCTCCGAAATAGTCCTGGAGCTGCCTTTGCACCGCATGTGATGGGTTGGGAAATGAAGGATGGGCACTGAGCAAACCTGTGGGCCATCAGAGTGCTCTTTGCCCAAGGACATCCCTCCTCAAGCCCCTGCATGCTGCTGGCAGCTGCCAATCACCGTGAGGAAGATGTTTTACAGCCTCAGAAAGATGAAGTCCCTTGCGACTCTCTGCAGGTTTTATTCCCCCTGCCTGTTAAACACGATGGACACTGAGGGCCTTTCCAGTGCAGGCTCAGCATTGCAGCTCCCAGAGCCAGCACTGCCCGCAGTAATAAAAGGTGATTGCTTCCAAAACTGAATATCCCCTTCCTTTGGGTCATTTTTTTAATTGACTTCATTAATAAAGGAAAGGCCCTGTTTAAACATAACTTCATCTTGCTGGCAGAATATGAGCAGATGTCATAAAGAAAACAACATACACTGTTTTGAACTCAAAACTTTAATACTAAATTGCATTAACTAATAGCATAAAAACACCAACCATCTGGCTTTTTGGTGGGAGGACTCTAATTCCATTAGGACTTTAATAAATGTACTGCACTGTAGAGACATTTTGCTCTGATAGCCTGGGCAAAAATGAGGAACGTTTACAAGATTAGTTTACACAGCAGCCCCGGGATCTCTCTCTTGGAAAAGCTTTAGATGGAGCCAAGGGGACATCACTGAAGGACAGAGATGATGTAAGAGGTACCTGCACTGGGGGCTGTCTCTGGGGCTCTCAGGTGCCCTTGGGTGCAATGCTCTGGCACGTGGATGTGCTGCAGGGGGAAGAGCTGCTGGCTCTGGCATTAGTGGGGCAGCAAAGATGCAGGAAAGGAGTGGATTGCTCCAAATCCTGACAGGTTTTTGTCTCTCTGGGGTGACTGCTGTCATACCCAGCACAGGGCCCTGGCCATGCCACAGTGGCTTTCTTGTGCATCCCTCTGCCAGCCCTCTGTGTCTGATACACCCCAAACCCTGCCCTGGGCAGATCACAGCATCAGACAATGCTTTGGGTTGGAAAGGACCTTAATGGCCACCTCATTGCATCCCCTGCCATGGGCAGGGACACCTTCCACTATCCCAGGCTGCTCCAAACCCCATCCAACCTGGCTTTGAGCACTTTCAGAGATGGGGCAGCCACAGCTTCTCTGGGGACCCTGTGCCAGCGCCTCAGCACCCCCACAGGGAGGAATTCCCTCCTCAAATTTGATCCAGCCCTGCCCTCTGTCAGCTTGGAGCCATTCCCCCTTGTCCTATACCTCCATACCCCTGTAAAAAGTCCCTCTCCAGCTCTCTTGGAGCCCCTTTAGGTTCTGGAAGGTGCCATCCCACCTTCTGATCAGAGGCAATCCATGCCAGCTCCCTGCCTGTCTATCCTTGTGCCCACATGAGCCACTTCTTCCCTTTAGGAAAAGGAAGCAAGCAAAAATCCCATTGATTGCAGGAAGGGTGGAGCCTGAAACACGCCCAGTCCCCAGCAAACTGAATTTCTGAGCTGTGTAACCACTAGCAGCACTCATATCCCTGCTGCACTGGCAGGATGAAGGAGGCAGAGTCCCATTTTACTCCCTGGATGCTATTAAGGTGAATTAATCTGAGTATGCTGTGAGACATAAGGGCAACTCTGTGTCCTTCAGTGGGGTTGATCAACAAGCCCTGACTAATGCAACGTGCCGGTTCCTGGCATGCTGAACTTCCCTGGATGAGTACCAAATGGGAATCAGTGAGGGTAAAACCTGACAGCATTATTTTTCACTGAGATTAACATGTGACACAGAATTATAGGTCTTCCTTCACGTCAGTTTTGTTTTCCCTGGCTCTGTTTTCTTTCAACACATTCGGAGGAGATCCTCACCTCTTCTTGTAGCCCAGTTCATGCCACAATAAGAAGGAGTAAGCAAACAGGGCTAAGAACATCAATGTATATTTTCATTAATTTTTTAAACAGAATTCATTAATGATGGGCATGTTTGGGTTATTTTGAATAAATTCCAAACTGATCTTAATGCTACTTGACCCTTGTGATCACCTTGTCAGGGTAATTACTGGAGGTTTTTTTAAAAGCATCCTGCGCCCAGAAATATTTGTGAGTAAAAGTGCCTTTCCATGTTGGTATCTTTGGAACACAAAGTCGATTTGCAAGGAGTTGCAGTGTCAGACGAAGCTTTTAAAAAGTTGGCTGCCTTCCAGATTTTAATTTACATGATCATTAATACTGACTTACTCCAAATATATCAATCAGTTTAAAAAACACCATGTCTCACTCCTTGTTCAGGGAAGAATCCTTAACCAGGTGAATGCTTGAACATTTGCTTAGCTTCAAGCAAGTGCTTAAGTCATATTGAATAGCTCAGTGTTAAGCGTATTTTCCACTGAGAGAGAGCTGGAATTAAGTCTTCAAAATGCAGCATCCAGATGTGGTGTGAGCACAGATTCCCTGGGAAACCCCTGCATGGGGGACGGGCGATGATCTGCACCCCACAGCCCTCAGAATCTGAGCCTGAGCCATCCTGGGGCAAAGGTGGAGTTTCCCAGGAGCCTGTTTGCATTCAGACACGCTGCTACAACAGAGCAGATGTAGCTCTTTTCATTAATGCTCCTTATTATCAGCTGAAATAATATTTCCTCAGCTGCCAGCTCTTGCACAGCACGGCGTTACCATCAGCCGGGAAACCCCGCAATCCCTTTAACCTGGCGAAGGATCAACCTGGGGTTTTTTCAGATACAGAAAGCTATAATAAACCCATCCAGAAAATGACAGGTTACAGGGCTCTGTGATTTGGAAACTGCTTCTATTAAGTTGCCTTCTTGTCTGGTGGCGGCAGGAGGGATGGTGATAGTGGGCCCCAGCCGAGCCCTCGAACGCGCGGCTGCGAGAGCGGCTAATGCCATCCTTGTACCCCTGGCTGTTAGTGTCATTTCTCTGTAATACACTGCAAAATAAACACCCTTTGGGTTTTCTACCTAAATCCACCACACAAAAGGGGAGTTGACTTGAATTGGCCAGCTGAATCATTAGAAAATGAATGCTTTGGGGGAGAGAGAAAAAAAAAAAAAAAGAAAGAAAAGAATTACATTAGTGATCCCCCAGCTTGCCTTTGTGTCTTTTCTCTTTCAGAAATCTCTCATGTTGCTGCTCTCTGCATTTTTCTCACAGTATTGATACATGAAATAAAGCATAAATAACCTCCCTTTCTATTCTTAAGCCTTCGATCCCAGATCACCCTGAGCCTGATAAGACCATTTTCAGCATCCGCTGGCCTGGAAGTCGGCAGCGATGGTCAATGAGCTTAGGAAATTTGTCCTGTCACCATCCGGGGTGTGCTGTCATCCCATCAGGCACCTCTTTGGTCTCCTTCCAGGTGTACTGTGGGAATTTTTTTATCCACAGATGAGCAGTCACGGGCTGTGATCAACATTTTTGGGGCGTTTCAAGGGTATGGGCCGTGCTGACACGCTGCCAGTGGGTTTTGGGACAGGGGCTGCCTTGCTCCTGCTCCAGTGATGGGTGCATTTTGGTCAACAGACTTAAATTAAGTCAGAACTGCCCACATAAACAGCTAGTTTTACATTAATTGCACTTTATTCTGCTCTTACACACAAAGGTTTCCATTTGCAGCAAGGTCGCTGCTAAGGGTGTAAAACTGATGATATATGGAAGAGGGAAAGGGGATTACTTGGTCCAAGCCCATCCTGATTTTACTGCTGTCCACCCTTTCTGGTGTTTATGTGGGGCTTCCAGAGATGCTGTTAGCTCTCCCAATGAGGTGATTGCAGAATGATTGCTTTTCAAGGTCAACAATTTAAGTTTTACCACCCTTTCTCCAAAAGGACAAAAGAACAGCAGCAGGTAGGCAGAGATGCATAGATTAAGCAACATGATCAGCTGTTAATTAAAGTCCTTTAGGAGGAGGAAGAAATTACTTAACCCTTCCCATCACTGTGTGAAGCCTCTTATTAGGGGCAGTGTGAAATTTTCCCTGCTTGCCTGTCAAACCCTTCTATTCCCATGCAGTTTCCATCACTGTGTGCTTTGCTCCTCGGTTTTCACTGGAAGATACCAGACAGACACTTCTTTTTTACTCAATATTTCCTGACCAGTTCAGTGTGTAATTGGTTCTCCTCTTCCATTTTTGTAATTAAACAACAAACATTACATATTATACATATATATGGGGGATGGGTTGTATAGATTTATTTTACATATTTTTTAAAATATTTTATATATTCTCCCTGTAAAGCCCACAGGAAATTCATGTCATGAGCTGTGTTCAATGGCACTGAGAAACCAGTTCAAACCACTGTGATTTATATGCTGATTTAACTAACATTGGGGCAGTAAATTAATTCTGCAAGGGTCCTGTCCAAAATAACATTGATTCTGATTTTCTTGAAAATCATCCATTAGCCAAGAATTACTACCAGTGTTAGTGGAAATGCTGTAGTGTCATTAATTGGAATTAATGGATGGGTAGTTTTTATAGGAGATTTGAATGAAGGCAATATTCCTTTCAAAAACCATTTTATTAGAAATTTGCTTCCCAGCTGTAAAAGGCAATGCCACAACAAGCCATTCCACAATGCTTTATCCATGGCTTGATGTGTTTTTAATTAAAGGAAAGCAAAGCAGTTTGAAGTGTTTTTATTAAAAAAAAATAGCCATATAACAGATATTTATTTACTGCTTAATGGGTAACTCAGACCAAGAGAGGCTGGGAAGGGTCACAGCAACACTGTCCCTTTTTATTTACTGGATTCTGAATGGTTCTTCTGGGTGTTTGAAAGGACTGCAGGTAATTATTGGTGCCTTGTAAATTGTTCCATTCACACACTTCTCAGGAGTAAAAAAAAAAAAAAAAAACCAAAAAAAACAAAGAGGATAATCTGCTCTAGCTCTGTCCTAAGAACAGTTTGTAACCCTGGAGGGTTAATACTGGAACTGCTGGAATAGCCCCAGTCCTGGCTGAACTGGGTCAAGCCCAGCTGAGAATGACCCATTTTCTGCCCTTTCCAAGGTGGGCATAAAACAGGAGAGGAGACAAACTGGTGATGCTCCCCTGAAGTCAGAGGAGCTCTCCTGATCCACGGCATGTGAAGATCTTTGGCCCTGCCCTTCTCATCTCATGGGGGTACAAGAAGCTCTTTTATACACCTCTTCCATGGCATTTGAAGCTTTTTGCCGAGGCAGGGTGAGTTGGTGTTCTCTCTTTATGCTGAGAAGGCAGACGTGGAGGAGGTTAAAGGTTTTGCTTTAGACCACAGAGCAGGAGCTCACCAAGCTTGTTAGAAAATATCACCCTCCCACCAAGAGAAAATGTGAAGGTTTCCCACAGCACTTACTTTAGCTTTTAGACAAAACCAGATTATTCTTTAACTGTGTCAGTGCTACCAGCACTTGCTGTCTTTTCCTGCCTCTCCTTTCAACTGGGGCCTATGGATCTGGTTGCATTTCCTGAAAAAAAACCCCTCCAGTGGTGCAGCATCAGCATCCTGTGCCTGACTCTGGCAGCAGGAAGGCACACGTGCTTTGTATGACCTGTGTGCAAGGATGCTGCTTGTTTTAAGTGTGTGTTTGAGGCAGCAGAGCCTGAGGTGAGGGTGTGTGCCAGGGTCTCACAGAACCACAGCCTTTAGGCAGAGGAGAGGCCAGCCTGTATTAAGCCATGCCTACATAACCAGGAGAATTGCACTTTAAAGCAGTTCAAGGCAGTAGTTTGCTCATCCTTCAGGCGTGTGGCTCATGCAAACACTCACCTCGAGTCCCTGACCTGCCCTGGCCTGTGGAGCTCACCTGGAGCTGCAGTCCCCAGGCTCCTGCCCACGGGAGCGGCTGCGCTGCATCAGCGCTGGCAGAAACCCTTCACCATCACACTCAAGGACACTCACACGGCCCAGCCCACTTGGAAATGATCTTATTCCCTTCCCACATCGCTCTGGTGCTGCTCTCCAGACAATCTGATTCTCCCCTAAACCCGTACACAAGGTTTGAGCAAACAGCAAGGGGCACATGAGAGCCTTCATCTCACTGAAACTGCCCGTTCTGGTGTTAGAAACAGGGACTGCCCATGACAGCCTTCATCTCACAAAAACTTCACATTCTGGTGCTAGAAACAGGGGCTGGGGCCCTTTTCTGCTGCCCCAGGGCTTCACACACAGGAGGGATGCAAGAGACACCAGTGACTGTCCTTGGGTGGTGGGGTGGGCACTGGGTGCTTGGGGACTGAGGTGGACACAGTGAGCTGAGGAGCCCCTGCCTGCTCCTCCCCTGTGCCACCAACTGTGACCCCTCACTCCAGAGCTGGGCAGGCTTCAGAAAGACAAGGGGAAGCACCAAAGGAATAAAATGGGGTTGTATGATCAGAATCCTAATTAAGGGCAAAATATTGGAAATATGCCATATTAGAAATGCTATGACGATTAATAGTGACAATACCACTCTTGGGAAATAGGCAAATTTACACAGTAGCTATACATAAAATTTACTTTAGCATATTCCCCTCTCTACCTTGTTTGCACACTGTGATAACAAATTGCTTGTATACTGTACAGTGGTATTTTTTTTATATTTAAATATTTGAGCCAGCAATTCATTTTGTGAGGAGGGAAAGGCATGTGGAGGTCTTGGAGCTGCAGAGCCAAGTAAATGATGGGTTGTGATATATTTAGCAAGTGATAATGCAAAAAACACCAAAAAAACCCCAAGTATATTGGACAAGAAAGTAAACACAGTAAGAAAGAGCTTAGTTTGGGATTTCCCTAGCAAGAAAGAAGAGTTATTCTGCAGGTAAGATGTGAATCTGTCAACCATGGTACCATGTCTGCAAAGTTACTTTATCCTTCAATTCAAAGTTGCTTTATCCTTTTCAATTCTTATTTAAAAAAAAAAAAAAAAAGAAAAGAAAAAGAAAAAAGGGAGGGGAAGCATCAGTGAAGTCTTTGTATGGTGTTTCCACATCTACTAATGAAAATATTTTTTGATGGTAAAAATGACAAAATTATTTACTGTTGCTAGCTCTTCATGTCATTTGACTGCATCATCGCCCTGTCAGACAGAACATTTATGAGATACATTTATACATAGATAAATGTGTTTATACACCTATACAACATATGCCAGGCGTATATTCCTGTCTCCCACTTGCTCCTCTCCATGGATACCCTTAGGTACAGGGAGGAAGGTGGTGTGGAGGATGACACTCGGTCATCATTAGTATGGGATGGCTGTGGATCTCTCTCCTTCGTGGGTAATTAAAAGCTGCTGTGTGCTCAGAGCTGCAGGAGCCAGGAGAGATTCTCATTGACATGCATTCCTGCAGCACACTGCAAGCTGGAGGGCAGCGAGGAGCCCTCGTACATCCCACCCCATCCCAGGATGTGCCAGGAAGGACATTCATCCCCACTCTGGGATGAGCTGCCAGGCTGGGTTTGTCACCGTGCTGCCCTGGCAGGGTTGTGGAGACCTTCAGCTCCAGATCCTGCTCCACACTAGTGCTGGGGTAACCAGTTTCCTTCCAACTGGTGATATCAATTGAGAAATAAAAGGAAAAAAGTGTTTCTCCTTGCACAGAAAAAGAAGCCAAAGGAGATAAGAACACACTGGAAGCTGTGCCATGGTGTAGGCAATAGGCAATCAGGCTGCCTCAGGATTAGTGCCAGAATGAGGCTTTGTTCCATGGAATCAGCTTCATAGATGGAAGCTGATCTCACCTGAGAAGGAGACAAGATGGGCTCTAGACCCTCCAAAAAAATAAAAAGCTTCTCTGTTTCATCCCAAGGTCCTGGAGAGGCAGTGGTTTGTTGCTGGCACATTCCAGGGCTATTCCACACAAACCCTTTTCCAGCTCCACATGAGGGGCAGGCCCAGCAGGCCCAGAGTGGTCATGATGCTGCATTCACACCCCGAGCAATCACTCACTCTAAAACTGATTTCCCCTTGGGTGGTTAGGGGACATCCCATTACCAAAACTCGGCCAAAATGCAGAGCTGTGCTAATCCTCATTGGAAATGCAGGACAGGTCCCAGCTGGTGTGAGCTGTCAGAGCTCCCTGAAGCCTGCAAAGGTTTTATCATTTGGATCAACTATAGATTGCCCCAAAGGCTTTAAAACCAACAATTCTCCACCCAGACACAATGCCTATAACTGATCGCTCTTAAGACACCCACCTTCTTATTTAATAAAGCCTTTCAAGTCGCTTTGTATTTTATTCATAGGAGCTGTAAAAAATCCAAGAACTCGGTATAAAGACTCATTTATTCTCTTCTACATAGCACTATAAATTTACACTGCATTTGCAAACTAAGAGCCCATATCTTAGGGCAAAGCAGAGCTCCAAAGTGAGAGCAGGAATGGATTTCAAAAGGCCAATCTGTCCCAACTAGAAGATGTGTCGAGAGCTCAGATTTACAGCCACAAACCCTGAAAATGAGAAATTAGATATAGAATTTAGTTACATTGTTAGAACTGCCTTGGCCATTTAAAATAAAACTAACACCAGCTTTTAGCAGTTTGCAAATGCAGAGCATTGATCCCTCTCATGTGTAGATATACAGAGTGGGAAAATGGGGCTGGAAATGTATTAAATGGGGCAGACACACCGAGTGCCCAGTGCCATTGGGGGTAAATCCCACTGTGTGTTGTTCTGTGCATGACAGTGACACACAACACACAGGTCTAGCTAGTGGAGAAGGAGAGATGCTCTTCATGTTGTAAATACCATTAAGGAGGATTAAAACACTCTTTACCCTTCTTAGAGGTCTCTTTGTCCCTTCTCACTTTAAGTCACCAGAAAGGGTGACCCAGGAGCCGCATGCACCAGCACTGGGCTCTCCAAACCGAGGCACCTTCAGCACCCAGCCCTGCTGTGCTCCCTCCTCTTCACCCCCTGAGCAGGCACTGGGGCTGTTTCCAGCTGGCCTGAGCGATGGAGCCACCAATACCTCAGTCCTGGCTGCCCTTTCTCTGCATCAACAACCTGCTGCAGCCATGAAATTCCCCAGGCTCCGCTGCTCCCGGCTCTCGCCTTCAGCTCATTCAAGTAAGCCGCAAAATGGCACAAATCCAGCATGATCAAATGCTTCCTTAGTGTCAGTCTTTGCTTTCAAAGGACAGAAAGGAAAGGGGACGTGGTGGGATATTTATGAGCCTGTCAAGCTCGCTGCTCTCACCAGAAAGGGCTCTCAGGTTTCCTTCCTCGCAGGGGAAGGGACAGAGCAAGTGCTGGGGAAGGGCAGTTTGGGGGGGCTGAGCTGCCAGCCACGAGGCATCTCCTCAATTGCCACAGGCATGGTGGCATCACACAGAGTCACCCCAGCTGAAAGCCTGGCCCCAGAACTGACAGGCTACAAATCTGGGAGGTTTTATGAGCAGAAAGAGTTTGGGGACACAGGTGCTGCTCCTTCTGTCAGTTCAACCATGGCATCCAAGCAACTTTCTGCAGGACACAAGGAGGCAGGTTTACATATTCCTCTGCCAGTAGATTTTTCCCACTTCCTTAGGGGACGAGTGTATTGTGGAATGCCTCATATTGGGTTTGGTTTAGAGTGTAAAGTGCCACATGTAACCGAGAAAACATGAGCAGGGGCTGTGCTTTGTTCTCTAGTGGGAAGGTGGCTCAGTTTGTGTTGGACTGTACCTCCTAACTTGCCCTTGCTTTAAACCAACATGCTTAAATCTGTTCAGAATTGGGAAAACACTGTTTGCTTCTCATCTGTGTGCAGATAGTTTGCCATGTTGCTCCCCTGCAGGAAAATGATAGAAGCAAATTGTAAGTGGTGCCTCTAAACCTGAAGGGCAGATCCTCATCGGCTGCACATCGGCGCAATTCCTTTGATTTAAACCCACGTTTATAACTGCTAAGGAGCCTCCAAAATGAGAGGACTGTAATTACAGCTGTATGATAATGCCTTCTGCCACATCAAGTGGAGGACTATTGACAGCAAGCAAAGACCTGAGAAACACTGATAAGAATGAACTGCAAGCCTGGCCCTCCAATGCGATTCCCCACCAGCCGTGATTTATGAGCCCAAATTAGCTGCCTTGCCTTCAGGAGGAATTGGCCAAGGCTGGTTTTCCTTGGAACACCGTGCCAGGCAGGTGCCAATATCATACATGCTTCTGAGTGGTATCTGACCTGCCATTGATCAGTTGGGGTCACAGATGTCCTCTGAAAGATTTCCTTTAGGCTCGAGGAGAGCGGCATAATTTGCTCCCGTGATGGTTGTCCTGCTGGCTCCTCATCTGAGGAAAAACAGCTACTCCTTTAGGGCCACTGCCAGGGGACATCAGAGCCTCCTCCTGACCCTTCTGACCCATCATCTGCTTTCCATGCCCTCAGGGAAGGTGGAAGGAATAGGTTTTTTGAGCAATTATGCTGGGTTTTTTTTTTTCCTAAGAGCTTGTAAGTGTGCTGATCTCTTGGCCAGCTAAGGTCTAGGGCATGTTGATCTGACATTTCACAGGGAGAAGATCAGATCACTCCTCTGGTCCCTGCTGGCAGCTCACAGTTCCTCCTCTCAGGTTTGAAGCAATCTTGGGTCTCCTTAGCCAATTATAGGGGCAGACAAGATCTTCTCTGACAATCAACTCACCACTTCTTTAGTTTGAATGAAGAGGAGGATGGCAAGAAATTTTTGATGAGTGGTGGCCTTGGACACTGTAATTTTCCTCTCTTTTCATCCAAAACCATCTGAAATGCTTGGCCTTGGTTTACCCCTCAAAGTTTTTCTTTTCCCCTCCGTTTTTAAGAAAAAGGGCAGCCAAGCCTTACTTCTTACAGTCCAGGGAAGTAATAGCTTGTCATTTGAAAAAGGTTTATGAGCTCTGATTAGTGACCCTTTCTCTCTTGTACATGTGCTTAGGAGGAAAGGGAGGAATTCACGTAATGGCAGAGAAAAGGCTCACATTCATTTCAACAGAGCTGGCACTGTGCTGTTAAAGGGAAAACCCCAAAGCAAGATGCAAGAGACCCTAATCAGTTATTCAGCATGTGACCATGCTGAGAATACAGTCAGAAACACAAAGAGTAAAATTCCAAGATTTATTAATGCTATCATGCTTTCCCTAAAAGGATAATCGATGTACCCAAAGTCTCTGAATCAATATTTGTCCTTCTCAGGCAGGGTATGGTAAAGAAATATTCCCAAAAGCACTCACTTCTGAGATTTTGTCTGTTGCATAACATTTCAGTCAACTACAGAATGTCTCCAATAATGATGATAAATAAGTATAAAGCCTACAGTGGTCTGTCTTATAGAGGAAGTAAAATAGACACTTATGTGCTTGGTAACAAAAGTTCAGCCCCAAGTAGACCTGACCTCGTGATCTTTTAAATGTATGGCAAAGATTTTATCCACTAGATTTAGGTTAACAGCTCTGGGAATTTGCAGGTGTTAAATTAACCACAAGAGACAGTTTCTTAAGTGCAGCAGAAACACACTGAGCATGATAAGGAACAATAATTAAAAATTGAATTAGAGGGCTGTAAAATTTAAGGAAAAATATGTGGCTTTGTTTGTATAAAAGTGGCACATACTCAGGAAATAGGAGTGATGCTGTGATACCCCAGGGCAGTAGTCCAGATACAGCTCCATCACCTTCAGCAGAGACCTGACCATGGCCCATCTGCCAAGGCAGAATCACCTCACCCAGTCTGTGAAATCTGGACACCCCATAAACCCCAGGGTGCCCCAGGTGCTGCACTGGCAGCTCCCTTGGGAAGGGGACTGGGCTCTCCAAACAATGTGGACTCCATCCCACAGGGCAATTTTGCTGCAGCTCTGGCAGAGCCAAAGCTTTAACTCCTGCCTCCTTCCTCTGAGCCCTAATGCAGAGCAGGGCACACACCCAAATGCCTCTTAGCTATTTCCTTGCTGACCCATTGACCTGGTTTCTAGGTTCACTAAACACACGAGTAATCAAACACTGTTTCATTTCAGGCACAAAACCTAAAGTATATGAAACCCTACAAATCATTATTCATTTCTTTTTCTCACCCACACACAGCCTTTTCATTTTCCAGGTGTGCCTCTTCCTGCAAGCATGCTCAGCATGAGAGATTATACATTTCTGCAAGTTTGGCCAAGATTTAGGCTTACAGATAGTGCCCAGTGCTATCAGCTGAGCTGGAGCTCTGCATAGGTAATTATTGCTTTAGCAGGGTGCTGAGTAAGGCTCCACAGAGATTTTCCTGCTCTTGGCTCCTTCAAAGCCATCAGACCCAGGCACTCTCAGGAGGCTGATCCAGGAGCCAGGGTGGTTGTTAGCAGTGAGGAGTGTGGGGCATAAATGGCCAGCTACAGGGATGAAGGCCAGCATTTCTCCTCCTGATGGGCAGCAGCATCTCTCAGGGCTGGTTCTGGAAAACCTCCTTTGAGGTGCTTAAAAATACACTGGACAAAAGTGGAAGATGAATTGGTGGGATTGGTGCTTGGAGCTGCCAGGTCATTCATTCTCCAGTATCCATGATTCATGTATCCCAGAACGTGACAGTCTCCCTGGCAATCACTTGGTAATGATATTAGAAGTTGCCTGGTTATTGGAGCCATAATTACTACATCATTTGGAGCTGTAAGATCTCATGATAATCCTCTCCCTAGCAGACAGGAAAAAATAACCTGCTATTTTATTTACCCTGTCAACATGTGGAACTTGCCTTACAGTGTAATTACATGGTCAGTAGTTACATGGCTCTCTGGTTGATGGTGTCCTGTAAACAAATAAAGACCCACAAATTCCACCTGTGGGAATTCAGGCACTCCATAAAAATGACAGGATTTTTAAAGCCTCCTCAGTGTGTGCAATACTGCACTGAGGAAACTGCATGCCCAGTTCTTGCCCTTTGCTCCTGGTGTTTGCCATGCAAACAGCTTCTCCCTGCAGCACCACCTGCTCTGTATCTCAGGTGTTCAGTCAGTGTCACAGCATCTCCTTCAGACCCCAAATTTAGGTCAGCATCCCTCTCTCTGACACATCTGTGCTATAGAATTGAATCATAGAACCATTTAGATTGGAAAAGACCCTTAAGGTCATCAAGTCCAGAATTTTGTGTTTGTATTCGCAGCCTCCTCCCCAGCAAGAGAACATCCTTCTAGTTTATCTAATTTACTGATGGAGAAAGGAAGCAGCTTCCTCATGGCCCCCAAGGACTCACAGGAGACTTGAGACAAGGACCTGGGTTTCTAGAAGCCAAATCCAACCTCTTGACCCCCCAAATCCAATCTTTTTCTCTGCTGGGATATTGCTTTTTGTGACTCTGCTCCCTGCTTTTGAAATCTGCTTCGTTGCACATCCTGGGAGTGTGCAGTGAGTGGGAGGGGAGGGCTGGGATAAATCTGAGGAGCTTTCTTGCTTTGTTTATTTATATGACCTTAAAGATGATGTCTGTGCATAATGCTGAACATGACGGAGGGAAGCTGACAGGGCAGTAAGTTCTGGCTACCGCAGAGCGAAAACAAAATTACATAAAAAATATCAATTGTAAAATTGCTCAAATCCATTAGCTTAATTAGCATCATTAATCAAGGCAAAACATTTGATACGTCATGTACTTTCACAAGAGATAAATGAGCCTTTGATGGAAGCCCAGCAGGTTGCCCTGCTCTGGGATGTGGAGGTGAGGCTCAGCAGGCGCGGGGCACTGGCAGCTCAGAGCAAACACCGTCCTCTGAATGAGGATCCAGCTCAGTGAGGGGCTGGCAGCACACTGGGCCAAACCTGGCCAGGGTTTCATATTGTCAGGCCCATCTGCAAGGGTGTAAAACTGCCTGATGGGCTGCACTCGTGCAGTGTCATCATGCCCTGGTTGATACTTGACTGGTTTTGAGGCAAGGTGAGCAAGGATACAGCAAGGATATCAGTAATTCCTCTAGCAATTACAATAATAAATCCAGGCACTGTGCTACCCTGTTTTACTTGAGGAAGGGAGGCTTACTGAGCTCTTGCTTTGTTTAGGGTGATCTCTGGGGAGAGCAATATTTCTCTATCTGTAAACTCCTCCAAGGAGAAACACTAGAGAGATCTTGATAGCAGATGCAACAGCACATCTGCAGATTCCCGAGATCATATCTGTCTTGGAGGGCACTCTAGGCTCTCATCTTTCCTTTTCTCTCTGGGATCACACTGTTGTGGTCAATGAGGTCTCCTGTGTGCAGTTCAGGGCATTGGTGATTGCTGCATGACTTTCTTCCCTTTGCATCAGCACTCTGTTGTTGCTCATTCCCTCTCCCCGTGCCAGGGCACATAATTGAATCTTCTCTCCTGCTCCGTGTAACAAGACCCAGCTACAAAGGCTAAATGCTTTATTCCCTAGAAAAGCCTTAGAGATAAGATTCACCAGCTGTGGCAGCACGGTGCAGGTCTCAGTAAGAGAAATAAATGTCCCTTCACTCCACCACTATCTTTCCAGCACTTTATCTGCAATGAGCCCAAACACAGTTCTCAGCTATTTGTATTGCTAAATATAATGAAGGAGAAGTCAGCAGTTTCTGAGGGATACACTTCCATAAAAAACAGTTTGATGGCATTTTTCTGCATTAAACACATTATTCAAGGGCTCTTCTTTCCAATATCCAGTTTCTGCTGGGTGTACATGTGGTTGAAGCTTCCTTCAACATGTCAAGACACCCAGACTGCCACTGAACTGCAGAAAGCTTGGTCCAGCTTTGGAGCTAAAGTTGGATTTATTAAACCTCTTTGAGAATATTTGGACACTAATTGACCGAATAGTGATGGGGAAAGGATGAACTGATTGAGAGCACTTCTGGCTCTTTGATGTTTGCCTTTTTGTTTCCCTGAGCAATAGCTGATCTGGAACCAGCAAGGAAAGTCAGACTGGAGGAATGCAGGGTTTTGAAGAACTCTGCTGCAGACTTGCAAGTGAAAGACACAGACACAGCCTGACATCCCAGGAAGAGCTTTTCTGATCACCTCTGTCCCCTTCCCAAGGCTCAAAGGCAATGCAGCTTTTCTCCCTTGCTTGTCCTGAGCAGCACTCAGAGACAGATGAATTTTAGGCTCTGATTTTCACCTTCATGTAAACACTGTGATGATAAAGTAATCAAAAATGGGTATACTTGACTGTAAGCCTTAATTAACTATTAATTAAATTTTATTAACCCACTAGTAAAGCTGATTATAGCAAGCAGTGACTAAAAGGCTGCAGTCAAAGCAGTTAATGTATCACTCATTTTTATGTGGAAAGAGGGCTCATCGTTTTCCTGAGGTGGCCAATACATAAGGATCCCTCCCTGCTAAATCAGTCTGGTCGTTTTCCTACATGCCACTGATAAGGAAGTATTTACGAATTTATTCCTAAATTCAAAGTATACTTCAGGCCCTAATTTACTGTCGTAATTATATCACTGGCTCAATTAGTCCCCAATAAAAACGTTATGTTATTGTATCAAAGAAATGTAGTACCTTTGAAGTAAATGGATTCACTTGCAGAGTAAGAAATCTTCCCTTTTATTGTGTTTTCTCATCTGCTACTTACAGCCACCCTTGTCTTAAATTGCCCTTTTTATTCCACTCCTTGCAAGCGCGGTCTGTGCCTGAGCTCCGGATGCTCGTGTGCAGTGAAATTCTCCTCTTAGCCTTGGGGCTGCATCGGGAAGCTTGGTGGTAACTTCTTCTCGTTAGAGCCTTGCCAGCCTCATTTGCATGCTGATTTACATGCCATGTTTGCTCTGCCACACAAAGGCTACAGGCTCTGTGGGTTTTTTCCCCCTGACTTCCCTGCTTTGTTTCCTTCTCGGCAGTGGTGGGGCCATGTTAGGAGGTGCAAGGAAACGTGGCTGTGCCTTCTGTCCTATGGATTTTCTCCTGCTGCATTTGACAAGCCCTGGCAGTGCTCCCCACCTCACTCTACCTACCCCAAACCAGTTAAGACTGACACAAGAAGGGAGTCCCTTGTGTCCCTGCAGAGAAATCACTGCGGAACCTCTGGATGACCCATCCACAGTGTTTGGGGACCATGTGGAGCTGCAACGGATGCAAAGTCCTTGTCTCAGAGAGTTCACCCTCCAGACAGGGCAGGAAAAATGGTGGAATTGGACAAACAGTGTGTCAGAGGGATGAGGTAATAGCACAGCAAGGAGAATTTGGCAGGAAATCTATGCTCTGGCTAGACAGCACAGGACACAGATCCGTCTAAGAAATGGGAACGCGTTGCCGTGAGCAGGGTTCTTGTGGACATGGAGCTCTTTCAGACATCATTTGGCATCACTGCCTGTCCTCACTTCAGCAAACCTCTGGAGGCCTCCGGGTTTGATTTTCAGACTCAGGGACTAAAGAGCATCCAACTGTTCATCCAAAACATTGTTCAATGTATCTTTGATTGACTTCTGAATGTGCGATAACAAGATCACCTCCAGACCAGAACTGGGCACAAAACCAATGATAAAATCAGCATTTTCTGAGAACCTTCTACCAGTCCAGAGCTCTGAACTAGTTGACCTTGGAGGGGCATTTCCCTCAGCAGCCACCAGCCTAAGATTTGCTACCTTTCAGATGCAGTATAAAAAGAGGTTTTGCAATGAGCTCATTAAAAGATGTTTCCCCCCACAAAACGATTTCTCAGTTCTGGCCAGTGCTGTTTGCACAGCCCCAAAGTGTGACAAGGACCAGATTGTGCCTTATCTGCACTTCTAGCAAAAGCCTCTGCCTGTGGTTCCATGTGTTTCAGCTGCCAATGTTGGTGTGTCCAGTTTCTCTCAGGGAATGCCGTGGGAATACCAAGGCACACCCCAAACACCAATTCCTCACTCTGCCCATATAACCAACCCAGTCCCATTCCCAGGATGGTCTGGCTGGCTGGTTTATCTGTCTCTGGATGTGACTTGCCAATGGGTATCAGAGATCTGTTCTCCCAGTCAGGTTGGTGATCGTCAGCCAATTTCTGCTGTTCAACAAAAAGTCCCCCCTGAACTCCTGTAGGAAACAGTCCCAAATGTCCCTGCTTATCCCTGAGCAGATTGATGAGAAATGCTCCCCAGGTTTGTCCACTGGCAGTGAAGCTATAATGAGGGAATAGCCCCATGTCCAACTGCACAGCATGTGAGATTAATGCTTCCTTTATTGTATTTATCAAAACCAATGTATTTGGCATTAAACATTAAAACATCTAAATATTTTAAACCCAGAGGACATTCTTCATCTTCTTTTCACATCTTCATGGTAGATGAAATTATTGGAGCCTACCATTTTCCCTCACCTCACACAAAAAAATGCTAAAAACCAAAGTAAAAAGAAAGTGAAATTTCTTTGCATATACTGTTTTCTTAATGTCTGACTTATTTATTGTAGCTGACAGTCCTTGTGCCCAGGTCCATGGCTGCTCTCTCTGTGCTACCTGTATTTATCCAGGTGGCTTTGTGCCTATTAAAAAAGGGAATGTAGCAAAATTAATGTATCTTTTACAGCAGGAAAGCTGAATTTATTGGTCTCACCACAGAAATTAATTTAGCACTCCCAGCTCCCCCTCGCTGGACGATAAAGACACAAAATGAAACTGCCACACAAAGTTTTGACAAAATTCACAGTCATATGAAAAAAAAAAGCGCTATGGGTAATTTACCACCAAATCTGAATCAGCCTTTTATGCCAGTGATGCACCAGTGACACCATGAAGGGAATTTTTACCCAGTGACAAGAAAACCCTACCTGGGGCTATATACAAGTGCAGGAAGGAAAACAAACAGATTTGTCTTAATTTTTTTTCAGATTGAAGAATAAATTTGGTAATAAAGCAGACTAGGGGCTTATGGAAGGCAGCATCCCCTGGCCTGATGCACCCACTAATGTGTGACCAGGGTGATGGTGGACATGTGGGGCCAAAGGATGCTGCACATGGAGGTCCAGCAGTGGTGGAAAAACACAGCTCAAAGGAAGCAGAGATTGTTCTGCCTCTCATTTGGTCCCACACCAGGAAGAATCAAGCCAGCACATCCTCTGGATCAATACAGAATTTACATGTCAGTCCCCACCTCTCTCTCTGCACTCTTGTTTTAATGTTTCCTAAATATAAAAATCAAATATAAAACGAAAAAGAAAAAAAAACAAAACCCAACCAACAGAACAAACAACTTTTTTGTATTGAGGTTGATTGGGCAGTGGGTGGTGAAAGATTTATCCCAGCAGTAAAGCTGGAAAATGGCTATAAACCTCAGCAGAGTGTCTGTGTGCTGGGTCCGAGGGAGGCTAATTGTTTGTTTGTTCTTTGTGTTTATGGTTTATCTGCAGCTCAGCTGACAGGAAACCTAAACCTGAAGGAAGCAGCACATCAATTGCCATCATCTGCCTTCTGTGCACACACTCCAGACAAAGGCAGGCACAGGGGCAGCTCTCCCACCCCACCCATGGAGCTGCCAGCCTGCTCTGGGGGGCACCAGGGGAAGGAGGGAGGGAGAGCAAGGGCTCCCCACCACTGAGTTCAGCTCCCTCCTGAGCCCTCTGCCACAGGGAGGAGATAGGTGCTGGTTGCACCAGAAAAAAGGCAATGGGATTTTTCCTGCAGCACTGCCCCCAAAAGAGAGAAGATTGTCCTGAAAGCAATGTGTGAGTGCCACCATCTCAATTCCCTTGAGATTTCACTTCGGTGATTTCCTTCACCCAGAAGATTCTTGGGTGGTGGAGAGAGTTTCATAATTCAGTGTTTTTAGAGCACGGTGTTAGTGCAGTCAGAGCAGTGCTGATTGCTGTCCTTGTCACCTTCCAGCCTGGATGGGCTCTGTGGTGTCTCTGTCAGGATGTTTTGTACAGGTGTGGCACACAAGGCCACCATGGTGAAACCAGCCCAAGCCACCACTGTGGGGCTTCAGCCCCTCCAAGGGATGAACATCCTGCTGGGAGGAACAACCTCCCTGGCCTTGCCCTGCCTGCAGGCACAGAGGGGCTAAAGGAGCTAACCCTGGGGGAGCACGGCACATGAGCCTGTCCTAAAATGGTCCAGAGCACAGTTGCATCATCTGAGCAGGTTTATATCCCTGCCAGAAACACACAGCTCCCAGAACATCAGCCCCACACCGTGCTGCACTGGCCCTGTGCCTCTTGCACTGCTGCAGAGCTGCTCCCACAGGCTGGGACACCCACACTCCCTGCCAGGACCCGTGGGCACTGAGGATAGAGAAGATTTGCTGCACCATAAACTCTTTAGAAGCAATTCTGTGCCTCAGTTTCCCTGGTTTTTTCCTTTCCTTCCCGCACTGCATCACTGGAAATGCTCTGAGCAGGGGCTGGATCCTGGAGCAGGGATGTGCAGTGCCCCCCACATCCGAGACCCAGAGACACTGGGTAATAATGATTATTGATTTTCCAGTTTCCTTCATGTTTCATGGGGTGTTTTGCTGGAAATGATATAAATAGCTGTCTCTGTCCCTATCCCAGGGCACCATACAGCAATGTTTGCTTTTTTTCCAGGAAATAAAATAACAGTCCAAGGAAATAAAATGCAAAGTTCATTTCGCAACGACTTAAAAGTTATATTAAGGTCCAGGGCTGGGTGAAGCAGGAGCAACGTGCCTGTAACTAGATAAGTGCAGAGCTGGAGTGACCGCTGGGGTAAGTCACAGCTGTTCCATTTGATTTATCCCAGCTCAGGGGCTCCAACCCTGCACCCCAGGTTTCGGTTTACAGCGACTTTGTGCTCACCATCCTGCAGCAGAGCCCACCCCAGTAACACAGC
Organism: Agelaius phoeniceus; assembly: GCF_051311805.1. Classification (NCBI taxonomy): domain Eukaryota; kingdom Metazoa; phylum Chordata; class Aves; order Passeriformes; family Icteridae; genus Agelaius; species Agelaius phoeniceus. Next base: position 11,208,656 of record NC_135281.1, read on the forward strand.
CAGGGAGATCCAGCTGCTCTGCAGCCACTCCTGGTCCAAAAAAGTGCTCTTTGGGGAGAGCAGTTCCATGCAGGAATGCACTTACTGTATCTGTGCTAAATATAGCAGCAGAGCACACAGGGAGTGTGGTCCCTCACCCCTGAGAATTGCAGGGGAGATTATTCATTTCCACTCTGTTGTACCTTCACACTGGCAGGAATTACTTTAGCCAAGGGGATTTAATAAATGATCTGTTCATAAACAACTGATCATTTTTCCAGCCCCACTGCTGCTCGCATCCCAAATTTCTGGAGGAAAAGGGGGTGAGAGCCCCAGCACAAGCAGTGCCTGCAAGCCCAGAGAGCCAGGCATTGGCACAACCTTGCTCATTATCCTTCCAGGGTATTAAAAAGTCTGGGTGTGATAAGGAAAAAGGAGGCTGTAAAACTTCATCCTTACCTTCCAGATAGTGGAACTGATCTTGCTTTTATTTATGCTGGTGTAAAGCAAAAGTAATTCCATCAGTGCTGCTGGTGCAGAACCCGAGCAGGTGATCTCAGAAGCGTGCCCGGACTCTCGGCTGGGGTTTTCTACTTTTAAATCTATTAATTTGACAAAGATTTTCTTGAGCTGCTGGAACTGCAGATCCAGCCTGCAGGGCTCAGAGTGAAGGGGGGTGAGAATGAAGCCACGTGTGCATCTTTTCTGCATCTTTTATCGTCTCCACTTGCATTGTTCTGTTTGATATGATTTTAAAGACAGCTGACCAGGTTTTCCAGGTGGGAAATACAGATGGAGTGGACATGCACAGCCCCAGCATCCTACATGGGAACACGGGTATGTGCTGGGGGTTACCCTGCCAGCAGTGGATTAGGGTCTGGGGGTAACCAGAGTTAAATATGCCCAGATAAATGCATGTTCCCTGCTTGTGGACTTATTCTCCTCTCACACTTTTTTTTCCTCTGGTGACAAGAGGAAAATGAGTCCAGATTTGCATGTGCACAAAGGAAAACAAAATCATGTCCTTAACTCAATGCAGGCAATCCTAATTATTAGTCATTGTTGTTATGTTAATTATTATTACCGCCGCACAAAAGCATTGTAAATAGATAACATCACCCTTTTATTTTTTATTTTTTTTTTTTGCACCATGTAGTCGGTTGTTTTGTTGGTTTTTTTTTTTTTTTCCTCCAGCATTTTTCCTTGATGGTACCAATTAAGAAACCACAAGACAAATGTTGGGGAATCAGCTGGCGGGTGGTAATTTCCTTGCCAGCGAGGACGCAGCGCAGAGCCCGCAGCCTGCTGCTCTGCAGGTACCGCACGCTGCAGTGCTGACAGCAGTAAAAACTTGTCTCTGACAGTAAACTAAGCATGTGTGACCCGGAAGACATAGAGAGCAGATAAGGGCAGGAGCACAGGCTCCATTTAGTGCTATTAAAATGGTTAAGTAGACTTACGATCGGAGATGCCAGGCTGAAATTGGAGACGCTCGGAGAGTGAGGAGTGGCAGATGCATGGCCGGCAAGTCAGGCTGCAACTTGGGTCCCTGCAGCACGGGCGACTTGTGCCGTGTTCCCAGGCTAGGAAATCTTAAAAAATGAGAGCACTTCACTAGGAGAAAGTGCTTTTTGCAAAGCAGTGCTTCTGGGAATCTTAGGCAGAAAGGAGAAGCAGCTCCAGCATCACTTTGTGGGACTCTGACAGTCATTGCAGTGAGTGAAGAGCTTTATTCTTATTAAAATACACAGAGGCACTCACAGGTACAAACCCTCACTCTGCAGCACCACTGAACAGCACGGGACAGCCGGAATTTTAAACAATTCCGCTCGGATCTGGGCTGTGTGGAGAGCTCTGCAGTGAGCACTGGCCCAGCACTCAGCTGTGGCCCCTGTGACACCAGCGATGCTGGGCAGAGCCCGTGGCTCTCCCCCCCTGCCTGCAGTGCCACGGAGCTGTGCTGCCCTCCCGGGACCATCAGGGCAAGGACCACCGAGCCTGGCATCAGGGCAGAGCTACAACCATGCTGCAAAACCCGCTTGTGTGGTGTTTGAGAGAACAAACACCTCTTGTTTTATTACCATTTATGTGACAAATTGATTTATGGTCGATAGTGACAGAAAGAGCCTGACACCGAAAAAATATTTTTTTTAATCAAGGAATGATCGCCATAAAGAATGTGCAATATCAGTCAAATCTACCCAGCTGCAAATACCCTATATGGTAGCATTAAGAAGATGTATTTATTATAAACAACTTTTTAAGGCAGCTGAGGCTTGGAGGATTTTGACACAGGAAAGGATGAGAAGTATCATAATTCCATATGTGTCCAAGCATTGTGGGCTTCTTAATGAAATTTCCAGGGTTTGTGGGAGCTCTTGATATACACCTGTTACAGCTGTCAGGAGTAGTGCAGGTCCTGAAATATTTATTATTGTTTATTTTTTTGCCCATATCCCTCTTGCTTCCCTTGTGCTTCATAACACTGAGGTTCCCTGGCACTCATCACCCAAACACTGTGTCCCCTTCTGGTGGTTTCTGTCCCTTCTGCTCTCAGCCTTCCTTCTTTCCAGGAAACTCCAAGGTGCTTTCAGGAGGAATCTCATGTTCCACAACTCAGCAGCCTCCTCTCCTTGTCCCTTGGGTCTTCAGTCCCATTTTCCCCTCCCATTCCTTCATTACCTTCCATCCCACCCTGTAGGGATGCCCAGAAACTCCATCAGGACAGCAACAAGACAGGAAAAAATGAAGGAATAACATTCTTCAAGGGGTCACTCAGCAGGTGGATTCTCCTGACTCCACCAGCATCTCCCTCCTACTCCTCCCATCCACGGGAGTGTGTTACCTGCCTGCCATCCCTTCCCCTCCATCCTATTACAAACACAGCAGTGGATCATTTGTTTCCTGTCCTTGAGGCATTGCCAGTGTGTGACCTGCAGAGCTGGCTCCAATTCTTCACTCTCCTCCTCGTCCCTGGTTGTTTCCCCATCTCTCTGTGCAGCAGCAAACACACGTTGGCCACGGCTTCGCTCTGTGTCTTTTATCTTCCCCTCTGTCTTCTGAAGGTGTGTTCCTCCTTAAATTCACATTTATGCTGGTTTTGAAGGTGTCTTTAGAAAAAAAAAAGCTGGAGTTAGTTAATGTCAGGGAGGTTTGCTCTGTAAATGTACAGAAGTAAATGAAGCCGCCAGGTAACAGTAAGAATCCAGACTAAGGTTCGGAAAGAAGAGTGGGAAAAGTGCTTCCTGCTTGGGAAATATGATCCAAGAAGTTCTTTTTGATCTTTCACTTCTCCTAATTTTGGGGAACTTGTCCAAAACAAAAATATCCTAATTCATGAGAACAATTCACGTGCATGAAAGAAATGGAAAGGCTGCTGTTTCCTCACTTACAGTGGTTTTTTTGTCCTCTCCTTGTTTTATATTGAAAACATGGGAGTGATAAATAAGAAAGAGAAAGAAAACTGCTTTACTCTTTTTTCTTTCTCTTTTCAGAAGTTTTTTTAAGAATTTTGGCTCAATGTGTTCCTGTTGGTGCATTTTCCCTGTGCCCAGCAGAATTACTGCTACCTCCCTGAAAAGCAAAGCAGGAATGGCCCCAGGAGGGAGGAGAGGTGACTCTCCCCAGACATTATCTGGCAGAGGCAGTAGCTGTTTTGGGGACAAACAATGATAAATTGGCTCCAGCTTCTTGCCAGAGCATTAGATAAGCAGTGTGGGACCGTAGAAATCAGCCCTGCCTACTCCTGGTTGCATTTGTGCCCCTTCACCTCCCAAACTTGCCAGTACCCGAGGTGCCCTTTGCTGGCTGCTTGGCTATGGATGGTGTTGGCTCAAAATGGATGGAGCCCAAGGCAGACAGATGGGGAGGGGACCACGGCACGGGGCTGGGCTCTGATCCTCCCCTCCAGCCTCCGGCCCTGGTTCTGCAGTGTCTGTGTGTCCTTCGCTTTCTGCAACCTGCACTCAGCCCTGCATTGCAGCAGCACAGGAGTCCCCTCGCTGCTGCGCGGCTCCCGGAGCCAGGCAGGGGCTGCACCGACCTGCAGCTCGCTCTGACCAGGGGGGAAAGGGCAGGGAAAGGTCCCAGGGCCCCCAGAGCCTCATGTCTCCAGCAGAGGTTTCCCCAACCCGGCTCTGAGGGCTGTGCAAGGGTGTGGAGAAGCCCCTGTGTAGCAAAGTGATCTCCTCGAGGAAAGAATCCCATATTTTTTACCAGTCCTGGAGTAAGACAGTCTCTGTCAATGCTTTGGGATATAGATATATATTTATTTAGGATCATCTGTATTGCTGTGTGCTGCAAAGCTGCTCTGGACAGACAAAGAGATCCTCATCTGGCAGAGTCATTCCAGCAATAAGATCCCAGGCTGATGGGATTAAAACCTGTCATCCCAGGTTTGGGGGGTTTTCTTTCCAATGTCCTTCCTCCACACATGCATCCCCCTGAATGGAGGAGGGAAACCAGCACAGCCAAGCCTTTGGAGCAGCCTCTCCGTTGTGGCTCAAAGTAGAAAAGGTTGGGTGCCAAATTTTTTACTGCAGTGTAAATTAAAATGCCTGGACGAAGATGATAGACACATCGCATGGAGATCAGCACAGCCTCCTGCCTGGTCAGAGGCATAGTAGAATAGAGAGCAAACCATTCCCAAAGGCATTGTCTGCTTGAGAGGAAAAAAAATAAAATAAACCACAGCCAAGGGGGGTCAGGACTCTGGTGCCAAGGCCTCTCAATGCCTTTGGGTGGTTTGAGGGAGCTGGAGGAGGCTGGTGGCTCCTGAGCATGAATCCTGCCCATGCAGACATGCTGCAGATATTTGTCTCTCCCAGTGTGATTACACTCTGAAAAGTGACTTACCATTACTACCCTTGTGGGATTCTGGGCTTACAGGCTCTAGTTAATTTTCCACATTAATAAAAACTCACATGAAAAACACAAAGGGGTTTTGTTTCTTCCTTTTTTTTTTTGTTTGGGATTTTTTAAATTTTATTTTACTTGATTGTTTCCTTGCTGGAAGCTCAGTAAAGTCACCCCAGGCTCTGGGGTTGAAGAGCCACAACTCTTCCCATCAGTGGGACAGAGTGATGGGAAGGGAGGCAGCTCCTGCCCTGAAATCACTGCTGGGTGGCTGTGCCCTGCTTACAGGGGCAAAAGGTAGTAAGAGATATATTTTATCCCTGAAGTCAGCAGATCTGAGGATGAACATGCAGATCTGTAGGAAGCTGTTGGTTTTGAGGGCACCTTTGATGTGTGACCACACTTTAACCTGATTGGGTTCAAGAGCAGGACGTGGCAGGGACCAGCTCTTTTGTGGGCATTTGCAGCAGATGCTTATGGCACAAACCTGCATTAACTCTTTCCCAGAGTGAACAAGTACCTGCTGAGCAGGGAAAGAGCCTTTCCTCCAGACAGGAGAGGAGTTAGCAACACTTTCCAGGGCTTGTGCTCAAGTGTATCACAGAGTTTGGGCTGTTTGGGTCATTTCTTTAATTAGGCTGTTCAGGGGTGATGCTCAACTCCTCTAAAAGAGAAGGATTTTCAACTCCTCTAAAGAGAAGGATTTTCTATGGCTTTGCTTCAGGTCCTGGAGCTCTGTACAAAATCCCTGCTACTCCCAGATGCCACTGAAGCCCTGAGCTGCTCTGAGAGCAGGAGCTGTCCCCACCAGGCTGGGCACAGCAACTCACCATCCCTCAATTGCTGTTTCTGGCTGGCACTTTTGGGAACAAAGTCCCACCTTGCAGCCTTGCACACACGTGGAATTCACGAAACCAGAGCAGAGGATTTGGCAGGAGTCCTTTTGAGCCATGCTGCATGCACTTGTGTGTTTCTCCATGTTTGCATACAGTGTGCTCTCTGCTGACAAACAAATGCATTTATTAATTCACACCTGGCTTGGTCCCTGCTCTGTGCTGCCAGGCCCAGCCAGGTGGGATCAGTTTTTAGCATTATTTCCCCCAGTTGTGTGCGAGCAGCACTGGCTATAGAGGCTGCAGCCTCGCATTCCCAGTGAACTGTAAAACCAATTTAAAAAAGACATTTCAGGAATTAATGCAATGCCCACTGCAATCACACCTTGGGCTGCTGAGGAGGCATATTCCAGCCTGGAATTTGTTACCTGGCCAGACCATTTGTCACAGCACAAGAAGAGAAAACTTCCCCACCTTATTGCCCCTCTGTGCAAGGACAAGGTAAAAATACAGACAGGCTGGGATGTGTTTTAATCCTGCTCCCACTTCTCTGGAGCCAGTACCATGCTGTGCTCTAGCTTTGCAGGTAAGAGGGTTTTTAATAATTTTTTTTTTAGCAATAATCAGCCCTTTGGTACCACCTCACTCTCCCACTGTGGCTCATCTGTGGGAGATCAAGGTGTTTCACAATGTGTGTGTGAATAATTCAGCTGTTGCAAGAGGAAACTGAGGCAGGGAGGAGCTGCCAGGAGCCAGGGTGCTGGGATGGGGCCAAGGGCTGTGCCTCCCATGGGAGCTGTGCTGCAGAGCTGCTGGCAGGAGCATCCCAGCTCCCAGGAGCCAGGTTTCAGAGGCCATTAGGTGCCTAATGATGCAGGCAGACACCTGGTGGCATTTGCACTGGGAATGAGGTGCTTTACATGCCTCGGCACCTCTGAGAATCCCACTAGGCACCTACCTGCAGCTGCAAGCCTCTGCACAAGCCAGAGGATTTTCAAACTGCTGCCTGGGAGGCTGCCCTGGGCTGTGCAAAGGCTGTTTTGGCTGCAGACCTGGCTCTTCAGCAGGGGAGAGCAGGGCTGCAGGGCACCACGTGTCAACCAGTCCCTCACAAGAAGCTCCCATTTCCCCAGGCTTCCCCCTGGCCACCACCCACGGGGTCCCCAAGCTCAGCCACTGCACACAGAGCTGTCAGCACATCTCACCCACCCCTCCCACATTGCCTTTGGGTGAGTTTAATGGGTTCTGAAGAAGAGTTTAGCACAGTCTCTGTCCCCTTTGCACAACCACTCCTCATCTCTGCCCACATCTGCCCACACCTCTTGCACCCCTGTGCACAAGGTCCCCTTCAGGTGGCAGGGCAGGGGCAGGCAGGGATCCCTGAGCGTGGGAGGCTGCAGGGATGAGCTGGCTGGGGGCCATGTCTGGACATTCTTCACCTGCCCAGAAACATCTCTTGGGCTTACAAACGTTGTGGGCAGCAATTTTGCCAGAGGCTGTCAGGAGATCTCAGCTGGAGTGGGGTTTGGGTAACAAATACTTGTAGCCTGGGGGATTGAATGGCTCAGGAAGGGGATGCCTGGGGGAGTTCCATAAATGCTCTGGTGCTCCCATATTCCAGCAACAAGCAAAATCCCCCACCCCAGCTTGGAAAAGGCTCTCACAGCTTTGTATCTGCTCTGAGCCCCCCTCAGACCTCAGCCCAAATCTGCCTTGCTGGAGTTTCTCCAGCAAATCATCCAGTAATTTATTCTTAAACCAAATGTTCTTAGATGTCTCCCTTAATAATGAATTTATTTCCATGCTATTTGGCAAAAAGTAAAAGTCACACCTCCTGGTACATGGTTAATTTTCCAAGTTTGTGGAAAACAGGCAGAGGAAACAAATGGCTTCAGTAGCTGTAAAATAATCTACAAGGCAGAGTGTGTCTCCTCATCTTCTTTCAGAAGCTTTTATTCAGCTCAGGCTTTCTATACGATCCAGTGATGAATGAAACACCTGGGAACAGCACAAAGTAACATTATTTATGGAGAATAGTAAAAGAGCATCCCCTTTCTTAGCATGCACTTTTGGTAACAGCAGAACTTCTGGATTTAAATTAGATTCCTCTCACCTAATTTCAATTCATCCCAAACTTTAAAAACAGGTCTAGGGCAGAGCTGTTCTCTTGGTCTTCCCAATGCTCCTCCCATCTTTCAAACATCCATCCCTTGGTAAAGGCAGGAAGAAGATGAACACACACTGAGCACCCCAGTCGTGCTCTCCTCTACACATATTTCTCCTCAGTGAGCCCTAATCATCCATAAAGTCACGCCCCACCATCATCTGGGACATTGAAAACTAAACTGAGCAAAGAGCTGGCCTTTATCACAACTCAGTAATTCGGTGAGCCCAGATTTTGATCCTTGCAAACAACTGCCAGAGCACCAAAGGTAATTTGATGGTGACTGCAAGCATCCTGTGCAGGATGGGCACCTGCCTTTCAAAACTGCTCCTCCTGCCTCCAAACTCTTTGAGTCCTTTGCAAACACGCTAAAAGTTTGTGCTGAGTGCTGCCAGCTGGCTTTGGTGGAACCTGTCTTGGTACCTCGCTGAATAAGGGTCCCCACTTGGAAGGGCTTTATTTAGGAAAGCATAAAACCATAGAAAGTTTTTGTTAGAGAGGTCCTTTAAAGGTCACATAGCCCAATCCCCCTGCAATGAGCAGGGACACCTTCCACACGCCTCATGCTTGCTAAGCCTGGGATGAAAACCCTTTTCTTTTCTTTTTTTTTTTTTTTTTTTTGTTTGAAATGGTTTGTTTGCTAGTAAATTCACAGTACGGCTGAGGTAGCACATTTGTGTTGTTAGGTACAAAGATAATGGAGGATTAAAATGCTGACAAGTGTGTAGAGAGGAAAATGATTTGGTTACCTCTTAGCAATGCAGCAGCAGCTGGAGTGAGCCCCGCATCTGTGGCTGCTTCCAGGCAATTACTGCTTCCCTCCCAGCGCTCCTGACAAATGCTGCTGCTCTCCTGCTTTGAACTGTCAAACGCGAAAGTTGCCGTGAGAAGTGGTTTCCCTCCTCTGGCCTTGCTTTCAGCTTTGCTGTGATCTGTTTGGAGTATTTCCACGGGGAAAAATCCAAGCGTTTTTGTGGTGGAAATTCCCCGGGCGGGAGGGTGAGCGGAGCCTCGGCACCCGGCGCCTTTGTGAACTTCGCAGGTTTTTCTCATAAAACCCCCCGAAGTGACTCCAGCCCAGTCTTTAATTCGGGTTTAACAGCAGCTCCTCGCACAGAGCGCGGCTTTCCCGCTATTCCCCGAGGCTGTGCCAAGAGCCCATTACCCGGGTGGATGAACTCCCCTTTGGGCCGAGCATCGCCTTCCCCTGCCACCTCCAGCTCTTGTGAAAACAAACACGGGCTCCCTAAGTGCAATTAGCATCCCAGGAATGCCAAGAGAGGGAGATTAATCATTCATAAACTAAACAAATACTGTTCTGATCCCATTAGCCAAGAGACAGCGTCTCCCGTTAATTTACTTCTGTTTGAGGTGTATCTATTAACCCCTTTTAATCAGCTATTATTCTAGTTAAACTCTTAGCTGGGCTTGGTTATCAGAGGATGGGACCCTTCTGACATGAGATCAAGTTAAGATTATGGGAAACTTGTCAGGAATGAAGAGCCTTGCATCCATAATTAGGTTATAACCTAATTTGAAAAAATGAGGTCTGCTTCTGAGGAGGGCCCCGCATCACTGCTTCCCCTGAGCATCCTCTTCCCTCCACAGAGGTCTCTCTGCAGAATTTTGTCAGCCTAAACTCAACCAGACAGGTGTCACCATCATCTGCCTTGATGTGCTCACCCCCTGACACGTGCAGCTCTTCTCTGTGGCTCCCTTTGTACCTATGACAGAGCTGAAAATTTAATTTTTTTTTTAAATGTCAGAGAGGCACCTGAAGTTAATACATTTACCAGTGTGCAGCCCTGCACTTAAAGTCAATTCCTGGCAGTGGATCCGTGTGTCCCAGCAGTGGGAATGTCTGTGGCAGGATGGGCTCTCCCATTTAGGGAGCACACTGTGGAGGGAAAATTTAATATTTGAGACTGCTGGTAGCAGTGTATTAGATCTGCAGGTTTCTGAGGTCACCCTCAGTGAGCAGCTTCCTTCTGCCCACACTTAGGAGGATTTGGGAGCTGGGAGGAGAGGGGTGTGCCCTGGAGATGCCACCCAGCCATGGCACTGCTGCTGGGTCAGATGGAGCAGCCCAGCTGGGCAGGGCAGCACAAGGTGCTCTCCTGCTTTGGGGTCACTGTGCTGTGATCCCAAATGCCATGAGGGGATGCCAGAGGAGCAGGGGTCCCAGCCTGGCAGCAGGGAGTGGCCAAGTGCTGCTGCTGCTCCAGTTATTCAGCCCAACATTGAATGGTGAGAGGAAAAGATTGTGTCCTGTATTACAAATACCATTGCTCACTCAGCACCCAAATTTTCCATTTTTTGGGTTATGGCACAGCTGGCTTTGTCTCAGTGGGCAGCCCTAAAGGGGCTGGAGCTGAGCCCTGGGAAAAGGCAGCCCTGCACCCACAGAAGCAGAGCTGATGCTCTGGAAATAAGAATTTTGATTAAATTGCTAAGTTTCTATTTTAAGAACCAGAACAGCTCAAATGGATTTCATTTTCCTCCAACTGAGAACAGAATTTTAAGAAAAATTTGCAATTTAAGCCTGAAAATCTTAGTGCCAATTACATCCATTTCCACACTGGGGATCACTTCCATGACAACTCCACGCAATCAACCAAATAAAGCAAGAGGAGGAAAGTCTCACCTGAGCTGCCCAGCTCCCAATTAGCAAAAGGTAAATAACTCTTATTTTCTCTTTCTTGCTTCCTGGGCTGTGATGGCTGATGAGAGTGGTGAGATGAGGGCCCTCCCTTCCTTCTTCAGTGCATAAATAGTGCATCTTTGGGGATTCACTCTGGTTAATTTAGGAGCTGCTTGAACTTTGCTCAAAGGCGCCTGCGTGTTACTATCCCTCGGAGTCGCCCGCTGTATTTGTCATAGCTGAACCTGCAGTTCATTAGAGGTACAGAGTCAGCTAATTACTCCCAGAAAATGTAGTATAATTTTATGAATTATGCATAAAATATTAACTACTTGTGAAGTTCACGGGTGTGTGTGTAGGGACTGCAGGGCAGATGCTTCCTGGCTTGAGGGCTGCACACAAACAAATAATGCAAATATTTACTCTGGTGTTGCAGGCAGGGTGGCAGCACACCAAAGAGTGTCATGGAGATGTGGGGTCCCCTCCAGTGCTCAGCCCATGGGAGCAGCTGCCAGGCTCAGCACCTCTCCAGGCTGGAGCTCGCAGTGGAGTCCCCACTGATGGAGTCTCACACTCCAAGCCAAGCTGATTTGGGAAGGTCTGTGCTGAGTTGCATGGATGTTGGCCAAAATGCTGCCTTTTCCCAGCAGAGAGGTTCTGGTGCACTGGATCTGGAGGTATCCAGCCTTCTCACAGGCCAGGTGCACTGAAGGACAAACCCTCAGCACTCCCAGCCCAGGGGAAGCCCTGCTCTCCCGCAGACACAGCAGCAGGACTGATCCAGGATTTGATCCATGGACTTTCTCCTCAAAGGTGCAGATCAGCAGCAGCAGTCCCCCTCTGACATATGCTCATTTCAGAGTTCACCAGCATGCTTTGGAGACATAAAAATCAATAGAAGAGAGAGAACAATAAAGTTTCATTGTTCAGTAATGAGGTAGACAGCATCTATCACAAACTCCCAAAGTGCTGCTCACTGCAGGATTCTCCTCCACTGTCTCCTCCTGGCTGGAGATGAAGAGCCTCTGGTGCTGGAGCTGAACCTCAGCTAAACAGAGATGTGCTTAGCTGGGAGGAAAAGGAATTCTGGAAGCTGAGCATCCCTCCATGGCCAGACTTGACTGCTTCTTCCTCTTGAATGCAATATCACAGCAGCACCCTGATACTTTCAACTCAAGGTCTTGAGAGAGTTGCTGAGCTCCAAATCTTGACCTCCAAAGGGACCAGGAGTTCATGCAATTGTTTAATTTATTCCCAGCATGAGGGTGTCCCCATCAGCATTGCTGAGGTTCATACAGGCTCTGTGGACACCTGTGCTGAGGGATTCCCTGGATGGAAGGGAGGGCACCAGAGGAGCCACCTTAAACCCTTTGACTGCAAAGATGCTGATGCAAGTTCTACATTTTTTAAAACAGAGGACTCCCCTCTGTGTTGTTAGGGAGCCCAGGAGGTGACAGGGTGGGATCTCAGGGCTCAGTGCAGGGCTGGGGACTGGCACAGCAGCTTCAGGCTCCATTCAGAGCTCAGTCCAGGCTCCTTTCAGAGCTCAGAGCAGCTTCAGGCTCTCAGCTCCATCCCTATGGGTCCCCATCTGCCCTCCCATCTCCACCACGAGCATCACCCAGAAAAGCATTTCTTCCCTACACCCACAGCAGCTTTTATAAAACAAGTTGTGCTTCATTTAGTATTATTTTATCATAACTTTAAGTCTCCTGGTTTTTTTTCCTCTTCTTTTTCCACCACCCCCCCCCATGCTTTTTCTGCTGAAGAAGTGGAAACGAGCTGCTGTTTGAGTGGAATTTTTTATTCTTTACCCAGAAAAACCTTTAAAACCTGAGACAAGGCACATGCTGCAGTGACCAGGGGAACACAAGCTCATCTCTTGCTGGTGACCAGCTCCCTTGTACTGTCACGCTAACAGGAAGAAAGATGCAGTCACCCTTGCTGCATATTCTGGCAGGGTTATTGTCAACTTATTATTTTTTGACTCGGAGCCAAAAACGAAGGGCATTTGCATCTTGCAATTTTGCTGTTTGCTTGTCTTGCTTATGTTGCTGGAAATGACCTACAAGGAGTCAACAGCAGGCAGCTAGGACAACACAGGAGTGGGAAAGAGATGAAGCTGGGAAGTTCATATCTCACCCTGAAACATCCCACAATATTTAGTTAGTGAGAAGAGAGCAATTAAAAAGCACATGGATGTTACATCTATAGATTTATTCTGATTTTTCAGGGGTTTGTGTCATAAGAGTGCACATATGGGATTTGGATTTCTCCCTGAAAAAAAACAAACCCCACACAATTAAAATAAATATAGCAACCAGATGCTAGACCTGTACATGGTGATGACTCTCATTAACATCCATGCAGTCAATGCAGAAAAAGGAATCACCTTGCTTATTTTCCTTTGTTTTATGTTATACCCTATCTTAACAAAATTGTTTTGTATCCTAAAGTATGAGGGTACTTTATTGGAAGAATTTACATAGATGTGATAATGAAACTGTACAAATATAATTTACTGTAAGTGGCACTGAATTATATAAGCAAGAAAAGGTGAGGATTTTTGTGAAATTCTGCTTGTCACAAAAATAAAATAAAATAAAAAAGTCCTAAGAGTAATATCTTCTTAAAGACAGTTTTGCATAATTGCTCTGTACATCTGACAGGGCTGGAATTGGAATATACTTCTATTTTTTTTTTTTTAGGTGTCAAAGCCCCAGCATTGACTGAAAGAGTGGTGCACTCTGCAGTCTTTGGTGCAATGCCTGGTGCATTACGCTCACGCTGTGAGACACCTCCTCTCAGCTTATGAAATGGTTAATTTTCAAAGATAAGAAGAGTTTCTGTACAGCAATCAAATGGAAGCTAATGCACACCTAAGGCTGCAGGCAGCAGCTTTCTGAGCTGCTGGCATCGCACGAAGAGTGGGGGAAAAAAAAAAAGGAATAAAAGAAACCTGAATGTTAAATGTGTGAAGAAAATATTCTCTATCCACACACCTCTGCTCTGGTGACAATGAAACTTTACACACGTGTTGGTGTTGGCCCATAGACTCCCAGCAGCATTGTAGGCACAGAGCACCTACACAAAAAAGAGGATTAAAAGGCTGCCTTTGCAAGAGGGAGGTTCCTGCTCACCTGTCTCCTTCACAGGAACAATCTTATCAAAGTTCCTGGAGTGATTTTCCTGCATGCAGGCAGAGGGACTTGATGGAGGAGGAGATCAAAAGGGACAGGCAGCCTGCAAATTCTGTGGGTGCACAGAATGGATGTCTGGGGAGCCAGCCCCGAGTCCCTGCAGGGCTGGGGACACTGAGGCACCGACACGGGTGCAGAACTCCTCTAACTTCATCTGCTGCACTGGCTTCAGAGGCTCTGGGAAAGCAAAAGAGAATCCAAGCATTGCAAACACTCTCTGAGTGTTCTAACCCTCTGTTATCAGTAAATCTCTCCTTGAAATGTCTGGTGTCATCAAAGGTCCCTTTGCAGGTCACTGTGGTCGTCCCCTCGTGCCACGACCCAGGGAAAGCCAGTGATGCTTTGGTGACCTTTGTCTCAAGGTCGCAGTTTTATGAACTTGGCAAATGTGTTTCTTATTCCTCTTCTTTTGAGCACTCTTCTGGTGACAGCCCTGGAAGGCAGCCTTACACTGCAGCTCTCTTTTGGGATTCATCTAGAGGATTTTTCAGGCTGGGTTGCTTTTCCCAGGCTGTGGAGTTTGTGCTGGACGGCACCTTACTGGGTAACGTTGTTGTGGGGCAGGTTCCATCCTCTGCTCCAGGTTTGAAAACAACTGGGAGCAGGAAGCAGTGAGAGGCTGCTAAACAAGGCTCTCACACCTAATTATCATCAGGCAAAATTAAATAAAAGAGAAATGTTTATGCAGTTGGTAATTACTGAGCACAACATTCACGGAGCAGCTTGGGCAGATCCCTCCGGCCGATGCAGAGGCTCCAAAGGAGAGACAGACAAAGTTTTTAGTTCTCTTCTTCTGTGAACAATTCTCTGTACCCTCCACTTTGTGATTATTTATTTCTGAGGTGACTAATTATCAGCTGTAGAGAGAAAGCTGCTGCAGTGTGAAGAGCAGTGCAGCTCCGAGGGGCGGGAGGGACGCACGCATGGACAGACCCTGCCAATGTCAGCCAAGGCCACCTGCAGCTGCAAGGGTTCTTCTAAAGACAGCTGAGCCCCAAAACGGGACAAAAGTGGGGCAGCACAGTGTGTTTCTCTCCTTTAGAGCCAATGGGAAGCTAAAATGCCTGCTCCACCCCAGGGGCCGGGATGCTGAAGCATCCTAGAGGACTTTCCCTGCCCCTTAAGGGTTGCAGGAAGACTGAGGCAGTTCACACTGGCTGTGCACAGCCACAGCTGTCCTCAAAAGGGTCCCACCCCCCAGCTGATGAAAGCACGGTCACACACATGTCATTGTAAAGCACACCACCCATAAGTGCCCCTTCCAAAAATAGCAAACCAGAGGAGCAGCACCTTATCTGCCCACAGACATGTTCCTGGGTGGCTCCCTGGGGAAGAGGGACCAGGACCAGCTCTGCAGGCAGCCCCCAGACACCCATCACTGACTCAGCAACTTCAGCAGCAGAAAAAAATTATTCCAGGAGGTTAAATTGATTGCCAAGGAGGTCCAGCAAACCTGACAGCCTCGGTGTGGCTCAACTTCATTTAAGTTATTTCAAGGCAATTCCAGGAGGGCAAAGAGGAGAGCGGCACAGGGAGCCACCGACGGCCAGCCTGTTCTTAAAGAGCACAGCTGCATTTTCTGAGGTCATTCTCTTTTCTACTTCTTCTTCAAGGAATAAAATCTTTTGTAGAATGAAACTTTTTTATTTTCTTGCTGGTTTTTTTTTTTTTTCCCTTATTTTTAATGCCTGGGTGGCTGCTGAGGAGGGCAGGAGCTGGCCCTGTGTTCAAGTTCTGAACCAGGGAAGCAGGAGCAGTGCTGGGTGACTGCATTTCAGGAGGCTGTGGCAGAGCCCACACGCAATTCCACAAGCACTGCAATTAACTATTGCACTGTTGGGTGCCAAATAAATTACCTGAGTGGCTGCTCTGAGGCACTTAGGCTGTGGAGCAAGCAGATGATGTACTATTCACCAGATATTTTCATAAGTAGGAGATAAGAGAGGCTGGAGGAGAGCAAATCAATGTCTTTTTTAGATCTATGGTGCTTGAAGCATCTGTCAATGGTGAAGAGTAAATATTTACTTTTCAACATAAAGTCCATATAATCACTTTTCTATCAGTCACTTACTGCTCCTGAGTGTTTCTTACTACAATGTTGATATTTGCATTAGCTACTTACCCTGGCTCTGAGATTCATACAGTTGTCAACTGCATTTAGACTTCAGCTGAAAATCCCCGGGTCCTGTACCACAGCTGCTGCAATTGCTAATGGCAATTGGAAAGAGAAAGCAGTGATATTTCCTACAGCAAATTGCAGGCAGAGATAAAGACAGAGCTATGGCATGAAGGTTATGGTAATAGGCTCCCCTGTGCTTATTAAATTAGGGATCCCATTGGATTCACAGTGTGCAGTTGTGGGCAGGACATGGTGAGGAAAACTTAAATTTGGAGAAAGGAGATGTTAGTAAGCCCATTTTATTGCTGGGAGAACTGAGGCACAAAAGTTGAAAGTGACCTTGCTCAAGGTCAGAGGCAAAATTGTCTCAAAAATTGAGAAACTGAACCCAAGTCTAAAAGCTGGGGGACCTGCAAATTGCCACAGGACCATTCCTGCTCCTTGTGCACTCAGAACTGACAGGAAATCACCTGTGCAAATGCTTTCAGGTAGATGGAGAGAAGAAGAAAAAACATTTGACCTGAGCAATATCCAGGGCTCAGTCTGGTACAGGAGAGCAGCACCAGGCACAGCCGATGGCCAGGAGTGGACACTGCTTCAGCAAAGGGTTCACACTCAAAGATACCCAAAGAGTCAATTTAAAAGCTTCAGAAACAGCTCCAAATATCCTGCAAAAATCCTTGAACAGCAACTCCCATCTCAACCATCAGAAATTACTTTTCACACTTTGCGAGTAGAGGGAGAACCAAGAACTGGTGGGGCAGCTGGAGTGGGACAGAGGCACAGGGTGCCCAGCTGGGTGCCCTGACACAGACCTTGCACTCCTGTGGGGTTTATTCCCAGTGTTTTGGAACAGACAGAGTGAACCACAGGGTCTGGTGCATTTCCAGGACCAGATTGTGCTTGTGCTGCTGTGTAAGGCTGTGGTGCAAGATGCATGATGCCCCTGGGCCTCAAGGCTTTTTTTTTTTTTTCTTATTTTTTACAGCACAGAGAGGAGGTGAAGGTTTGCATGAAGGGTGGGTGCTTGAGGGGAAACCTCAGCACAGCTCTGCCTTGCCCACTTCTGCCCCAGTAGCCAGAGAGCTCCCCCAGCAAACAGCAGGGCTGGGAACCCAGCAGAAATGAACTCTGCCATGGCTAAAGGGCAAGGTGAATTCTGAAACTTGTGGAAAAAAAAACAACTCAAAATCTCAGCCAAAGAAATGAACCTGGTTTATGGTTAAACAGGTCCCAGCAATTAGCTGTGCTGGGACATTAATCTCAGCCCACACCTCTGCTGGCCGTGCTCCTGCGTAGGGCTGGATTCTGGCTCGGTTACTCCTGCTCGCTCCCACCTCGCTTCACAAGCAGTAATTCAAGTTGATGGAGCCCTTCTCACAAAAAGCTGCTCCTCGGCGTGCAGGTGGCAGGACGTGGCCAGCAGATCAGCATTTCGTGCCTGCCTGCCCGCTGCTTCCCCCCTTCCCTTCCCTTCCCTCTCTCCCCATCCTTCCCGCAGCGAGTGGTCAGCGTTCTCACCGCCCCGGCGTGTTGACATGCCAGAAATATCTCTGCTTCACTGCCTGTGCTCTTGGAAGCATTTTGCTGCTCTCTCACCTCTCCACGAGAGAGACACATTCATCTGTCAGCTTATCGGAGGAATTTCCAACAATCTGTGGCAATGCTACAAGTCTCAATCTTGCTGTAAGTACCTAAAGCCAATTAGCATACAAGATGTTTCCCTCTCACGTAGTGCACCACTGGCCTAAGGGCTTTTTTTTTCTGTACATCGGGATTTTTTTCCTTTTAAAATTTGTTTCCCTTTTTTTTTTTCAGAGCTGATAGCTATTGAAGCACACAGCAGCATCCTCCCAGCATAGACGGGGAATGGGAGAGGATCCAAATGGATCAGCTAGGATTCATGTTCTCCTGACGAATCCCTCAGCGGCTCAGCCGGTGGCAGAGGGATGCGGGGAACCGGGGGGATCCCTCTGCCCGGAAGGAGGCGGGGACCGGGAGATTCCCCTTCCCGGTCCAGAGGGATGCGGGGGGGCGGAGGATCCCTGTCAGCCTGGAGCAGAGGGATGTGGGGCATTCCCACTGCCCGCTCACAGGGATGCAGGGAACCGGGGGCTCCCACCGCCCGGAGGGTTCCAGCAGTGCGGGGAAGGGCTCGGGGAGATGCGGGATGAAGGATGCGGGGTGCGGGATGCGGGATGAAGGATGCGGGATGTGGGGTAGGGGATGAAGGATGCGGGATGTGGGGTGCGGGATGAAGGATGCGGAATGCGGGGTGCGGGATGAAGGATGCGGGATGCGGGGTGCGGGGTGCGGGATGAAGGATGCGGGTGCGGGATGAAGGATGCGGGATGAAGGATGCAGGATGCAGGATGAAGGATGAAGGATGCGGGATGCAGGATGTGGGATGAAGGATGCGGGATGAATGATGCGGGATGCGGGATGCGGGATGAAGGATGCGGGATGCAGGATGTGGGATGAAGGATGCGGGATGCAGGATGTGGGATGAAGGATGAAGGATGCGGGATGTGGGGTGCGGGATGGGGGATGCGGGATGCGGAATGCAGGATGCGAGATGAAGGATGCGGGATGCAGGATGCGGGATGCGGGATGCGGGATGCGGGGTGCGGGATGCAGGATGCGGGATGCAGGACGGCCGGTGAAGCGCTCCCGCTGGCCGGGCCGGAGCGGCTGGAGCTGCTGTTTCCCACGAGTGCCCTCTCCTGGAAAAGGCTCTCTCCACGCGTGCCCGCCCCGGACACAATGACGGAGGATGCCGAGGTTTAAGAGCGGCGAAGTTTCCCGTCTCCTCCCCCTCCCCGTTCCCTCTGGCCCGTGGGACGGGTGCCAGAATTCCTGCCGGTGCTACTTCTCTCTAGCCGCACCTTTACATTTATTTTGGGGCATAATTAATCCTTTTGGCGTGCCAGCTTTCTCCTGCCAACGGAGCCCAAACGAAGGCTTGTCCTTGCCCATGTGCTGTCAGCTGGGTGATGGCCAACAAACTTTGTCCTTGCTACCAGACATGCAGCACTCCCTGAGTATCCTAAAGGATAAGAGACACCTACATTCCACATTCCTGGGTGCTTTATTTGGAATAGATCCATGCATTTCCCAAAGATTGGATTTAAAGGCTCAAAGCTGCTGCAGCAAAGCTGGCCCACAGCCCTGTGGGGCGTTTCTCATAGCCCTGGGGATGTTTCTCATCCTCCTCTGGAAACAAAGCTCTGATATGGAGCACTGCTCCACCATATGGGTGAGGATTGGGATATTCTTTGCACCTCTTCCCTGTAAGAACCTCTCCCTTCCCACCAGTGTCTCCAGTCAAAGCATTCCAGGACAGTGAATCCTTAAAAAAATCCCTTTTCTTTGAAGCTGGGGCATGAGCACTTTTACCATGGCTCCATCAATAGTTATTCCTCCAAGCAATTAAAGCACCCAGTGAACCAGTGGCTGCTCAGGAGACAAAGGTCCTTCCCACCACGACACCCCAGCAGATGAACCAGTTAAGAGGAACTCAGGCCAATTTATTTCCTGATAGATAATGATGCGAGTTCTCACCAGGGATCTGTAATTTTCTATTGATGAAATCCTGCCTTTTCTGATTTGCAGGGTTATCTGTCTTTCTCAACTTCAGGCTCTTGCCAAACTCGCAGGCAGCCCTGTGAAAGTGCTGTGTCCCACAAGAGCCATGTATTTTAATATGATGTAGTTTTCTTTGCCCTGGAACCAGGATCAGTTCTCCATGCTGACAATCCATAAAAGACCTAATGACCCATCTGAGGAACATTAACCAGTGCTGTGGCCATTCCAGGCAGTGTTTGTTTGTTTTTTTGCCCCCCTGCTCGGGAGTGTAATTTCTGGAGAGGATCTTTGGGGGGTGAGTTGGATCTTCAGAGATCTTTTAGTGTTGAATAACTAAAAATCAGGCTGAAGGGTGGCTTAGGCTTTAAATTTGAAAGCCTTATTTATCAAGCCAAGCTGTGTTAAGAGCTGCAGTGGGCTCCAGCAGGGTCAGCAGTCTGCAACAGCCTCCGCATACCCTAAAAAGTGAATTTTTCAGGCAGAAACACATTATTGCTTTCGCCAAGAGCTTGCAAAAGTGACTGCTAATTTAAAGGAATTTTTGTCTTCTAACTTAATTGTCTCTGCTTATAATTTAGTGCCTTATAAAAGAGAACTATTTACACTCTGCTGTATTTCATGATCTATAGTTAACATTTGTGTTTAGCTGGGAATTACGACCGTTTGGTCTCTGAGAAACGACTGAAAATATTTAAATGCCAAAGGAACCTCCCGAGGTCAGAGCCTTTCTGCACTGCTGGGTGTGGAGGTGGGACAGAGAGGATCCCCACCATCACCAGCACCAGGGCAGAGGGGAGGGCTGAATTTGCAGGGGAAGGTTTGATCCTGGCCACCCCACCCGCAGCCAAGGTGGTTTCTGGTCTCTTTTTCCCTCCCAGATCGTTTTTGGCTGCTGCCAGTGGGGTTTGCCATCAAAAAGGTTTCTCACTGGCAGCCTGAAGTGGTGGTCAGGGTGTTGGAGCCCCAGGTGTCCCAGCTGAGAAGCGAGGAGGTTGCCTCACCTGTGATCACCATCCCCAAGCTCTTGGCATTTTGCAGCCAGCACCAAGACAAAAGGTTTTGCATCCATCCCCCAAGATCTTCCCTCACTGCCTCTGAAACAGGCTTAAAATCTGTTTGTTCAGGTGCTTGTGACTCCTCCAGCCTTCAAGAGTCCTGGTAGACACTGACGATCTTCCCTTTTTTAATTTTCCCTTTTATTCCCCTTCTTTTTCTTTTTTTTTTTTTTTTTTTTTTTTTTTTTACCCTTGGAGTGCCCTAATTATACAGAGCATTGATTTTACAATGCATTCATGGATTGATTGTACTGCCATGCTCCTCCCACAGGAAACAGCTTGCACACGAGCACTTTTTGATCTCTCCAAAGTATTCCCTAAGGTGAATCAATGGCTCTTGCATCTTGTCTCTTGCTTTAGTCTAGGGGAAGCTGGAGATGTCTTGCTACTGAAATGAGCTTCGAGAAAAATATTGGGAGGCAGAAAAAGAGAAGGAAAATTATTCACTTCTTCCTGCCCAGAAAAGATTGTCTCATGTACAGCAAAATATGTTCTTGTTAGCATAATGTTCTCATCCAGCTCAGCCAACTGCAATCTTGGAGAATGCATGGGAACTTCCATATAATTATCTTTAATAAACTGGCCGGGATAAAAGTAATGATATCTTAAGACACATAGAGCATAATAAAATATATATCTATATAAAAGCCTATCTATATCTATGAAATGACATGCTAAAATTAGGAGAAAGAGGCAATTTATGTGTTTTATGGCTTTGGCACCTCAGTAACAGAGATCTTGGATACAACACTGTTAACCAGACCAAACTTTTTAAAAGAGCCCATCTCTTTTAGCCTAGATGGAGGGAATTAGCTTCTGTTCCTAGTGATTCCCTGTGAACAGGGTAATGGATTACACTCAGATTCAGGCTGAAGGCTCTAATCCCTGTGTTTTAATGACTGTGCCTGCCACCAGCCACAGCCACAGCCTTGTTCCAAACCCCAAATCCATGGAAATCCCCAGGAACGTCCAACCCTTTCTGCATCCAGTGCAACCAGATTTAGCAAAAGAAAAAAAAAAAAAAAGCCTTGACCTTGAGAAATTCTTCCCAAATTATGGATTAATTCAGAATTAGCACTGAGACTTTTGCTGGATAATAAGGGGGCGATTCCTGCTGCCAAAAGCTTCCTCTGAAGGGTTTGATTTCCTCCTGGGTTAATCCTGGCGAGTGCACTCCTGCCCATTAGGATGCTCAGTATTAATTTCAGTCTGCACAGAGTTCATTTCAGCGGGCTGTGCTGAGAGCTCCACTGATTGCAGTGCTTAATTACCAGCTGAGTATCATCTCTTTAGCATGTGGTGGCATCCTGCCAGCCCCTGAGGGGTCTTGAGCCCTGAGCAGGACCCCAGAGCGCTCAGGGATCCTCATCCTGCCCCAGCTCCACGGGCCCTGCCAAAACTGACCATAAGTTCTGTGCTTCCCTTTACTCAGCAGTTTCCTGGGGAAAAGCTGGTAGGACAGAGAGGAGGAGGAGGAGGAGGAGGAGGCACATTCCTCTTGTTCAGCAGCTCACCAGGGTCCAGCCCTCCAGGAGCTGGAGGATGCCAAATAGCAATTTTTAATCTGGGTCTGCCCAAGGTCATGATGCTCTGCCCACCCCTCCCTGCCATGCTGCCTCCAAACCCTGCATTGCAGCACAGTGTTGGGTTTCTCCATCAGTGTTCAGGAGCACAAAAACCCACCCTGGAGCACTGCTGTGCAGGTGTGTAGGTGCATGCAGAACGTGCTGTTATTTGTAATACATATATATATATATATATATATATATATATATATATATGCCTATGAAATATAAAAGGAGGTTATTTCTTACTTGGGGAGCTGAAGGCTCTGATTGCTGGGTTATATGAAATATTTAGATCATGCACAAGAGATAACTCAGAAGATATAATGTCGATGTACGATGGGAAGCTAGTCTTTATTATCACAGGTGTAAATTTTCACACCTCTGTTATCAATTTTGCAATTATAACTGGGTTTCCTGGTAAAGTAATTTACTACTCACTACCATATAGGATGAAGAAAATGATCATTTATCCACCTTCAACTCAATTAAATATTCATCGTTCCCCAAAAAAGGAGGGGAGAGGATTTAAATCACTTCCAAACTGTTCTCCAGATTTTTTTTCTTTTTAAAGAAGAAGAAGTCTGCCTTATAAAAAGCATAGATTTGATGCAAAAAAGACAATAGGAGCCTAATACATCCAGGGATGCGGCACAGATTTGGCTCATCAGTCATTTGTGTTATGGGAGTCCAAAACAGTAATAAAATCAACACAAATCCAACTTCAGTGTGAGAAGAGAGGCTGATTCTCGAGTCAGATGAAAGCAGCATCATTCCAGCTCTGATTAAAGCAAGCAGGTTGTGCTTGTAGAGAGGAGACCATAACAAAGTTTGTTCTTGCTTGTGCTTTTCAGCACTGAGCAAACATTGTTCATTTCTGCCTCCTTTGGTGACTTAATCTTTCATACAAGAAATCTGGGATTACTTTGCAGGTAGAGAATTTTGGTGTTTGGGTGCAAAAAAACCCCTCATCTCAATCAGAATTCACCAGGAGCTTCACTCTCAGCACCTTTCTCCTGCTGCCCTGTTTTTCTCCTGTCCTGCCTCTGCTCTGCCAAACCTTCCATCACTCAATCTGTGATGTCTCGTGGCTCCAAGCACGCTCCTGTTGTTGGCTAATTCTCAGTGAGACTTTTATTCCAAAGGCTTCTCCAACAGCCTGATTATATAATAACAGCTTGCTCATTACCCCGAATATAAATAGTTGAAGTATCCCCCGAGAATGGACACAGCTGGTGGAACTTCCCATATTAGCACCACATTAATATTTATGGCAGCACTGTGTAAGTATGCAAAATATTGGCATCCCTCCATGCAAAAGTTTACACATCTGTCATTAATGACTCTGCCCCAACATCCCAGGCAGGTCAGGAGCTGCAGAGGGGAGCCTGGATCCTGCCTGAAATTCCGATGGGGCAGCTCCAGCTCCTGCCCAGCATCGTTTCCTCTGCGGCTGAGTCACCCCTGGGTGTCCGGGAGGGGTGACAGTGACAGTCCCCTCGTCCCCAGCTGATTTACCAGGGTTTGTTTTGGCTTACGAAGTGAAATATATGAAAGGACGTGATGAGAACCAGCTAATTGTACATATAACCTTTAAGATGTCTCGGACAGGATTCCAGCCTTCACCTCGGGCTATAAAGAGAAAGTAATGGGGCCATAAACACACATTTAAGTGTGCCTTTAAAGTTTAAGGAGAGTTTAATTGCAGGAGCTGGGGTGCCTGGGAGCAGAGCCCAGCACAGGTAGTGTTTCCTCGGGAGACACTCAGCGAGGGCCAGGCTCAGCATCCAGCTCTGAGGCTTTGCCTGCCCCGAGGGGAATTGGATTGTGCCAATAAATGTCCCAGCTGCAGGTCAGATTGTAAATGAAAGTGATATTTAATGGCCCAGATCTTCCACTGGGAAAGCAGCCCCGTGTGCTGCTCGCAGGGGCTCTGGCTTGGTTTAAATCCAGGAGGTGTTCCTGACCTGTGGGCATGACTTTGGGAAGTTCTTTGGAGCCTGATGCTGGTTTATAACACTCCCAAGGATGGAGCAGTTGCAAGCAGCCTCCAAGTCCCTCCAGGTTCACAGCAGCCTGAGCAGATGCATGAGAACCCCTCAGTGTCTGCCTGCTCACCCCAAGGCAGGTCCCAGCACCCTGCATCCCGGGAAAAGGAAAATGGAAGAGAGGAAAGAGGAGATTTTTTTATTTTTCTTTTTCTTCTGGTGTGACTTTTAGTCGTGCAGATGAAAACACAGATGGATCTGTGGCCATCTGCAGAGCAGGTACAGTGCCCCAGGAGGGCTGTGCTGGGCTGCAGTGGGTGCCCTTGGGGATGTCACAGGCAGCAAGAGAGAGCTGTCCCCAGCCTTGTTAAGGCAGTGGGATTCAGCAAAGCATCAAGAAGCAGGAGCTGGGCAGGCTCAGTGACAGCTGCACCCGTGATGGTGCAGAGCAGGGATCAGACAAGCTGCTGGTTTATTGCTTTTATTTAATCTAGAAAAAGCTGTCACTGAGGGGAAGCAGAGTAAAAGAAAGCAGAACAAAACCCAAAATGCTTTTAACAGCTACTCATCCCTGAACACCCTGGGGCTCCAGTTGGACTTTCCCAGCCTGTTTGCAGCTTGGGTGCAACAAAGTCCCACTTGACAGCCATCTGATGAACCCTGAGGCCCTGATAACCCTGGCTGACCCCCACGGGGACACGCAGACATCAATGGCATGTCTGATGGAGCTGCAGGAGGACCTCCAGCTCAGCTGCCCTCTCAGAGGTTGTGGCTGGAGAATAGAACACTCCAGCTGTGCTCCCAAGCTGGTGTCCCACCAAGCTGCTGCAGCACCACGGCGCAGCTCTGAGCTCAGCATTGCTGTTCTGCACTTTCTCAGGTGCTGCTGGGGGTTTGCTCTGCACCAAAATCTTCACAACTTTCAGGAGGATGGACATCAACCACACAGCAAGTGGAGGCCAGCTGGTGGTCAGCTGCAGGTCTGTGAAGTCAGAGGAAGGGACGCCATCCATTAGCCAATTCCACATTCCCCTCAGAGGCAGCACTGATGGAGCAATGGACACTCTGCTGCCAGCCCCACAGACAGCACAGGGGGTCTCCACCTTGGCAACGTGGGGAGACACTCACTGAACAGCAAAAATATCTGGGGAAATACCTCACAGAAAGGTGGGAGCTCAGCCTGTGCACTCACAGAGTGTCCCAGGGTCCCTTGAAGTGCAGGGTGCTGCAGGATGCAGGTGACATGACCTGCACTGGGATGGGGAGGTGACAGGCACCCAGCCCAAGAACCCCTGTCCTCTCCAGGGACGTGTGTAAAATTAATTGATAAAGCACAATCGCTGTATCAATGCCTTTTTTAGAAAAGATAAAGTACACTTCAAAGCTAATTTAGGCCTGCAGACAAATGGCTTAAAGAAGAGCTACTGTACTGAAAAATGGCCGTGTCATTTTTTTCCCCAAATCATAGTTTCAATGCACACAGCCTCAGCCTGACATTCTGAATTATGGCTTTTATTAAACATTAGTAATAGAGTGCACTTAAATCATGGTTTCCCTGTAAAAGAGAGATGTGTTCAACTCAGATCTGCACATTTTAATGCCATATTTCTTCCTTTTACTTTCCCCGCAAGATAAATTTACTTACTCCACAAAAATGTTTTGCTGAAAAGAATAATTCATCCTTCAGTGTCCATCTAATGCACCTTGTGAGTAATGTGAAACGATGCAAAAATTACAATGCACTGGCCATGCCTGGAATGCTTAGATGCCTCCGAGTTAGAGGTTATGCACACAGAGTATTGAAATTAGATTTAACAACTATCATCTTTTACAATGTTGCCTTGATGATTTTTTTTCCCCTTTTATAGCTTTGATCAGATGCCTTCTGAATACATTGCCAGTAACAAACCTCACAGTCTGCTGCTCTGCAAGCCCTGCTAAGCTCTGAGCCAGGTTGCCAATAACTGCTTCTTCTTTTTTTTTTTTTTTTTTTTTAATAAGTGAGAATATTTGTAGCCACAATTTGCTCCAGCAGGCGAAATTCAGATTATATTTTTACTCCGTGAGTGGATCGAAAATAGGTGGTGGGGTAGGCAGACAGCTGTAGAAATAGCATCCTCTGGGTACCAGAGTTTGCTGTGCTGAGCCCTTGCAGGGTGAGGGCACGCCTGTGCCCTCTGGCTGGGTGCCCTGGAGAGCTGGGCATCCTCAGCACAGGTGAATGGGCCACGGGCTCCATCCCAGCCCTGGCACGAGCAGCAGGCGCAGCATCTCGCTCTAACTCAGACTCTGGTCCAGCCATCCTCTCTGGGTACACACAGGCAGAGCCAGCCCTGCAATGTGACCTTTGCTTAAAGGACAGCAAGTGTACCATGGAATCAATGTCCCTCTGCCAGGAGCTCTGCATTGGAGCTGCATTGCAGTGTCAGCAGCAGGGCTGCTCCAGCTCCAGCTCTCACCTGAGTGCACCAGCACCCACTGACACCTTGGGGAGGGTGGTGCCACAGCCCTGCGCTGGTGCTGGAGGGGGACAATGGGTTTGGGGATTGCCAAGCACCTACAGACACTGGGGATGTGGGTTTGCTGGAAATCCGACGCTGTTAACTCACGGTGGAGTTTGACTAACAGGGAGAAGATGGTGTTCAGTAAGC
The DNA here is from genome assembly GCF_051311805.1 of Agelaius phoeniceus. NCBI lineage: Eukaryota > Metazoa > Chordata > Aves > Passeriformes > Icteridae > Agelaius > Agelaius phoeniceus. The sequence goes on from NC_135281.1 coordinate 11,235,290, forward strand.
ACTGCAAATCTTCTGCCTTATTTATTGGCAGCATGGTAGGGATATTAATTGATTGGTCCCCCAAGATTCCTCCAATGTTGGTAGCAGAAGCAGTATCCTCTGGTTTTTCAGTTCCAGGTCCCTGGGGCAGAAGGAAACACCATTCCCAGCTACCCTCCCTTGGGAGTTCCCAGCCCTGGAACTCACACTAACACACCACAGGAATATTTATGATTTATAGGGGTTTTCTTGTATTGATACCTGGGACTCCCTGCAGGGTTATGATCCCATTATACACAGCAAATAGGAAAACCAGTCTTGTAGATTGTTTGCAAGAGAGCTATAAAAATGTGACTAAGAGAAGCAACTTCACCTATCCCACACAGCAGTTTAGCAGGGAAATTTCTAATGGCACCTCCATCAGCTCGGAGTCTCAGATTCAGAGCCTCAGAGAAAAGGTTTCTCTGAGTTAGCTGCTCCAGGATGAGTCCCCAAAGAGCATGTAAAGACTTCTCAATTTGACCTGCTGAACTGAAGTTGTTATTAAGACCTAAAATTATTGCTGTGCTATTGCTGCTTGGTGGATGACAACAGGAAAATCACTGGACAATGGACATTGGCAATGACTTTATCCATAGCTCGGTGACTTTGGCTGTCTTCACTATGATCCCTTCCACTGAACTTCAGTTCCATTCAAATTTCCTCTCAGAGAGCATAAATGCTTCCAAACAGAAGTGGAAAAACCTCCAGCACATTAGCTAATAGCACATCAGAGGAAGTGCCTGGCTGCGACTGTAACCTCAGCAGGCATCTTTACATGGGAGGACGTAAACTGTCTCTGAATTATTTATTGAACCAAAGTCATCAAATTGGACAATTAACCTTGAAAACTTAATTTAAGCACCATAAAAGAAACATCTCCTGAAAAACGTGTCCCTAATAAAAGCCAGAAGCACAAACTGTAGCAGGTTCTGCCATGGTCCATTGCAGGAACTGGGAACTTCAGCGGGTTTGTCCCTGAGGAGGGATTAGTGCTGGAGGTGACTTGGCAGGAAGGCAGGAATTTGGAGAGCAGAGCAGAGCATCCCTGGAGCTCTCTGAGTGCTGCTCCAAAGGATGCTCCTCCATCACCAGGGCTGCAGAGACATCCTGGGCAGCCACAGGCTCTGTCTGCTCTGCCCAGCCCCAAACCCCACTGCTGCTCCCAAATCCCTCATTTCCCCACAGGGATGGAGACAACACAGGCACACAGTGAAGTGGTGGAGTTAAAAGAGTCAGATGAGTGGAGTTCTTCCAAAGGGTTTTACCACACAAAGGGCTTTATCCAGCCTGGAAGCTCTTTGGAAGCAAGAGGCAGTTTCCCTCCTCAGTGCCCTCTGCTGTGGATGAGCTCCTGCTCCAGGCTGGTGTCTGCTGCACTCTTCTGACACCACTAAATGAGGGAAGCTGCAGAAGGCTTCAGCAATTTATTCTGTTTAATTTCCTCCACAAAGGTGTTTTATCCTCACTAATAAAAAGAGTGGAACTTGATCATTTCTAAAATATTGTCCCTTCTAAATCTTTATGGCTCAAAGTGGACTGAGATCATTAGAAGTTACTTTATGTGCAGCTCAATCAGCTCCAAAGGGCTATCTCAGTCACTCTGTGCTTGCTGAGAGCAGATCCTATTTCCCAGAGGCAAAAGGACAATACTTAATCACTTCCTCACTTGTTAGGTGTTTTAACAAGTTGTATTAAGCTTCATCAGTTGGAGCTTTCATGCCAGATTAAAAATGACAGTTCACTTCTCTGTTATTATAGGGCATCATTTGTTTTCTTTTATTTTGCTGGGCACTTGCATGCCACTGTAATTTCACACAAAAATATATGACTGATGTCACCCAGAAGTAATTAGGTTTTAAAAGCCTTGATTGCAATAGACACGGACATTACAGCTTTATGGTGCCACTGCTTTGCCATCCACTTTATGGCTGTTGATTCTGCAAGTATTTCATAGATCTGTCAATAGGAATAAGTTAGCTGATGTTGACTGGAACTATTAATCAGAAAGAAGGAAAATATACATTTTTATTC